>NW_009648369.1:3822344-3829226 GCF_000708025.1 Charadrius vociferus
CCCGGGCATGGAAACAGCGCACGTGGCCCAGACACCTCCCTTTTAGTCAGGTAGAACTGGAGGGGGTGAGTACTTCTGGTGGGAACAGACTGGTGGTGGTGTGAGCCGGCCTGGTGGGAGGTAAGCAGGCAGCGGCGTTGGCAAAGCCATATCACACATCTTCACCTGCGAGTCCTTCCAGAGGGTGAGGACGTCCCCTCCCAGGCAGTGGAGAGAGGTCCTCTGGAGCTGCCTGTTTCTGCTGGCAGTTAAGGGACCTTGGACAATTAGCTTAGATGAGATACATAACTTCGAGACTGCTGAAGTGAGCTGAAATCCCTCCCTCCCTTGAACATCTAAAGGTGTCCACAAGGAGCTCCAAAAGGTTTCAAAGAGACTCTTCCAGCAACAGAGCTAAACCTTTCTCCAAAAGCTTCCTTGAAGTCGATGCTTATCAGCTTCACCACCACCACCACTCTGTCTGCTGGCTGCCTATGTGTGGAGAAGGCTTGAATCCCAGACCTGGAGCATCTGTGGCTTCGCATCCACACTGGGTTAGCCAGATCTGCAGACAGTTGTTCAGAACGGCAGGGGCAAATGGATGTCTTAGATACATCCTTTAAAGAAGTTAGCTCAATGGATTCGTAATGTGATTTCTGTTTACGGATGGCTATTGTTACGGAACCAGCAAACCCAAAAGAACTGGATTCACTAGTGCTATAGTCCTCTACAATCTGAAGGATGAAAACGGGCATTTTTTTACTTTCTGCAGTCAAGGAATAAATTCTGCGAGTGAATTACAGTTAGCAACACTGATTCTAGTAAAATATTTGTGGACTTCCTCAAAGTACTTTTTTTTTCCCCTCTTACTGCAGGGAGTTTGTGTCAATTCTTTATTGAATTGCTAAAACAGACTTGCAGCCTGTCCAACACAGTGTAAGGCAAATGCAGCTTAATTAAGTTATCCCTGCAAAAACAGAAAGCCATATCAGAGGACGTTGCTTGAAATTCCGTACCTGCTTGCACTCATGCAATCCCACTGTAGTCTGGGGACTTGTGTGAGAGTTAAAAAAAAGCTAGCAAAAACCATGTAGTTTCATTCCGATGCATAACAAGGGAATTAAAAACCATTTTGCCAAAACTACCAAGGATTTTTACTGACTTCTTTCTCCCACCAAAGATGCCTTGTCCTTTGTTTGGCACACCCTATGGAGTGTGCTTTCCAAACAGAGAGTCTCTATTCAATCGTGCAAGGACGACTTGAGCATGGATCGAGAGCAGCCCTGAGAAGAACGTGGGGGTAATGATTGATGAGAAGCTCAACATGAGCCAGCAATGTGCAACTGCAGCCCAGAAGGCCAACTGTATCCTGGGCTGCATCAGAAGAAGCATGGCCAGCTGGTTGAGGGAGGTGATTCTGCCCCTCTACTCTGCTCTGGTGAGACCCCACCTTTAGTCCTGTGTCGAGCCCTGGGGTCCCCAACATAGGAAAGACATGGACCTGTTGGGGTGGTTCCAGAGGAGGGCCACAAAGAGGGCTGGAGCACCTCTCCTGTGAGCAAAGGCTGAGAGAATTGGGGTTGTTCAGCCTGGAGAAGAGAAGGTTCCGGACAGACATTACAGCAGCCTTCCAGTACTGAAAGAGGGCCTACAGGAAAGATGAGGAGGGACTCTTTATCAGGGAGTGTAGTGATAGGATGAGGGGTAATGGCTTTAAACTGGAAGAAGGTAGATTTAAATTAGATATTAGGAAGAAATTTTTCCCTCTGAGGGTGGTGAGACACTGGAACAGGTTGCACAGAGAAGTTGGGGAGGCCCCATCCCTGGAGGTGTTCAAGGCCAGGCTGGATGGGGCTTTGAGTGACCAGGTCTAGTGGGAGGTGTCCCTGCCCATGGCGGGGGGGTTGGAACTAGGTGATCTTTAAGGTCCCTTCCAACCCAAACCATTCTATGATTCTATGACTCAGCCTCTGTTGCTGTGTCTCCAGAAGGGGAGAAGGTGGTACTGACCTTCCCTGGGTGGATTCATTTTCAGGCTGCCCAGATGAAACACGTTCACACTGTCAGAGGGCCCAAGCTGGTCTTGGAGTGAGAGCACACAAGTGGCCTCCTCACTTGAACAGAGAATGATGGAGATGAATGGGCTTTTCAGTGACGCTTCTCTGTATTTCCAGGATTTGCTGCTAAGGATGCACTGATACCATTATGGAGCAAATTTTCCCCATGGAGCTCTGGCTCCCACCAGAAGAAACACCTTTTGCAGATGTTGATCTTGGCCTTGAGTAAGGGAAGATGCAGCCTCTCCTCAGCTGAGGACATCTGTGCAGGCATGTGGACACAGCTGGGAAGGTCTCTGTGTGCCCTGCAGTGTGCACGGGGAATGTGAGATGAGTTGGTTGTTGACCTTCCTTTGATGCTCTAACCAACTTGCTCAGTGTCATCTCTTCTATCAGAAAGTTACAGGAGACAGACTGGGACCAGATGAACACCAGCTAGGTGACCAGATGAAGACAAGGGGAGATCTGCATGAAACCAACCCTCTGTTTGAAGGCACGGTGTGGGTTGCCAGGTGGCCTGTCCCGAGCTCAGGGGGCTGGCTGGCCCCGGTGGTGGGCAGGCACTCCGTGTCACACTTGGGCAGATGCAGCTACGGGGTGGAGTTGGTCAGTGTGACATCTTACAGCACAGCCGGTGTGGCCCGGGGGTGTTAGCCTGGCCACCTCAGGGTGGCTGAGTCAAGGAGGGTGGGACGAGCCACACCTCATGTCCCCCTCCACCAAAGCGGTGACGCTAACGAGCAAGTGTAGTAATGTGGCACAAAGCAAAATGAGCTGTGGCTCTGGTCCCACCATCTGACCCCGATGGGTGGACGCTCACACGGTGATGTCACTCTGACAGCTGACTCACAGCCTCACCAGTAGCAGAGAAAGGTCACACTCAGTTAAAACTGAAATGTGTTTTCTTGCAGCTTTTCCCCCTTGGGCCAGAGGCTGGAGCCCTGAGATGGGCAAAGGTCCAACTGGAAATAACGAATGTAATTACCTTGTAAGCACCTTAGTGGAAAATATTGGTATAGTTAATTATACGGGGATGCAATGCTAACTCATTTCCCAGTGTTTAAAATACAAACATTAACGCTTTCTCCTTCGGGGTTCTGAGATTAGTTATTGCAGCAGCCTAACAGAATTTATGTTTTGTAGATATTCCTATCCGTTAAACAAAAAAGTTTCCCATGCTGATTTTAATATTGTCGATATTGTGCAGAACGGTGCGACAATGCACAGAACTGGGCTTTTGAGGGCCTTTGCAAGAACGGGGTCTTTGGCTGTGGCCCTTTAAACATCCAAAATTTATATATATATATATTTAAAGGATGTTTGAGGACCAAAAAGTTATTTTAGGGTTCTTAGATTGAAGATAACTCACCCTTTGAGTATCAGGAAAATGGAGACAGATATCCAAAACATGGGGCTTAGGTACCTTTTAAGAAATTGTGGCTAAATTGTCCGAGTGAAAATACCGCCGTCTTTCACTAAGGATCGTAGGAAACAACACAATAAACTCACAGCACGGACTGAGCATGTGCTCCAGCATTCGAAGTCTTCAAAACGCAAACCCCAGGTTTTCCACACTATTTCTGATGGACTTCCCAGTTGTCGAATAAGGAACCCGCTATTTCCACGTTGGTCCATCGAAAAAGCCCCATTGCTTTCTGTGGGAGGTCGGCAGAGCCCTCCGCCGACCAACGCGCAAAAGCCACTGGATGTGTTTTGTTTGCTTTGGTGTGTGTTAACACCTCGGAATGGTCCAGCGCGCCCCAGCAGACATTCACAGGCCAGGAAAACAAAAGGCTCCACTCCTTCCTCACACCTCCGCAAAAGGAGTTGAGAGGATTTACAAAAATATAAAACCATCCCGTGATTTCCTTTATAGGTACCAAAGGGAGTTTTTCAGGGGAAAAAAAAAAAAGGGGGGCCTTGTTTTTCGGTGAAAATCGCACGGTGCGTTTTGCAGCTGGCCACCTCTGCTGCCGGGAGCCGCTGTGGCACACAGCACCCACAGGACCTCCGATGTCCTGCCCGGGGACCCCAGCTCTGGCCTGGAATGAGCGAGGGAGGAGGCAGGCACTGTGCCCTGCTGGGGATCCCTGACACGGAGAAGCCCAGACTTTTTACATTGCTAGGGGAATTAATGAGGCCAGAAATTAGGTAATCGAGCCAGGCGGCTTCGGAGAGCGCTGCGGCGCCAGCAGAGCCTCCTGCTTCGGATTCAGCAGCAAGCAAAGCCTGTCCTCCTGTCCCGCTGCAGCAAACAGGTATTCACTCCAAGAAAGAGGGGAGGTCACTAATAAAACTTCTATCTAAAGACTTTGCTTGAAACTAAGCCCTATTGCTTCCACTACTTTTCAGTTTTCTGCCTGTTTTGTTGCTACTCAAGCCCAAACCTCACCCCCACCGCCAGGTGAAGGAGCACCAGGAGCCTGAACCCAAAGTTCATCACACACAAGGCCCAGTGGCTTCTTGAGCTTCAGCAGCAGTGAGGACAAATTAGTCACCCCCTTGAATTTTGAGTGCATTTCCACGTGCCATCTGCACAGAAAAATGAAGGAAGCAGCTTAAATTAAGGCAGCAGCTCCCCCAAAGGAACATATAACCACCGTTCCTCCAAAAGCTGCCAGACAGGTATTTTGGTCAGCAGAGAGAAACAAGGAGGACCGCATGAAGGCAGCAGGCAAACTCCAGTTGCACCACCACCCAGGTCTACTGCTGCAAGCTGAAAACAGCCTCCATAAATCACAACACCGCTCTCATGAGTGTCAGCATAGAATCTTTTAATACTTTACATAAAAAACTGCATACACAGTTCATAATTTTTTATGTAAACATCATATACATCTCAGTTTTTGCCATGTCAGTTTATTAAAAACAAAACCAGAACAGTCTCAGTACCACTGTTGAGGGAAGGACAAAAGTAAACAAACAAATGGATACATTTGTTCTCTGAACCAGAGAAACACAAGATTATTTTCACAGGGTAGCCAACCCAGGTGAAAATAAAGTTTTAAATAAACCCAGATTCTTTAAATTGCCCTTTAGTATTAATGTCTGATGTACTCACTGCACAAGGAACAGTGCTTTCACCCATTTTTTTCCAAAGCAAAGAGATACAGTGGTTTTATTTCGTCTTGTGTTGAAATCACAATTTAAAACAAGACCCAGATGAGGTTACCAAGTACGAACATTTCCAATGCTACAGTGTTGTATGCAGATGACAAGTGCATTGAGTGTTTAATTTAAAAAACAGAAATCCACCAAGTTGTGCAAAGTAATTTCCTTTGAAAAATAAAACTTTTAAATAAACCCAAACCAACATACTTGCAGAAGACAACATTAAAGGAAGGAGCAGGCACCAAGATCATAATATGGCAATATCATCCCCTTCCCCCTTGCTCATCCTGCCTCGTCCATCAGGAGGAGGATGGCCAGCAAGGAGGACAGAGCAGTTCAGCTTCACTTTCCAGCCCGGTGGCCTCTGCAGCTGGAGTCAGTTCAAGGCTCGCGTTATCAGCAGGCATCAGTCACTCAGGGCGAGTTCCTTTGCACAACACAAGTCCCAGCTGGGCACCCCCTCCCCACCTCACTTTAAATAAGCACCCCCTGCACTACCCCAGTTCGCACAAGACAGAAAAGGTAAGATATATACAGGCTTCGCTTGGGCTGACCCTCTCCTCCCAGTCTCGGTCTTCAGGGCACCAACTCCCACAGCAGGTCAGGCTCAGGCCGAGACGTCGGCGGGAGAGGCGAGGATGCCACGGGCAGCCTGGGAGACGCAGCCCCTTCCCCAGCCCGCCCGGGGGGGAGGCACATGCAGGCAAGGAGGCAGAAGTCCCTTCGAGCACCTCGGCTCCACCACTCTCCTCTGGCAAAAGAGAGGAGGCTGCCCGGGAGCAGCAGGTGGTGGGAAAGGGGAAGAGCCGGGTGCAGTGTTTGCTCAGTCCAGTCTCAGCAGCTTTTCGTTGTCGAGATCCTGCGATTAACTCGCAGGGGCCGGTGGCAGGAGGCAGCTTCTCCCCGCTTTATTCCCAAGACTCAGGGCATGCAATCCCCCCCCTCCCTCTGTCCCCACGGCTGAGCCGGCGCAACCCTTTTCAGCCAAGGCTAAAGGGAACGCGCTCCCTCCCTCAGCCCCCACCCCGATCCACCGCCAGCCCCCAGCGGAGGGGACGGGCAGATGCCGTGTGCGTGCATAACCCCGCTCCTCTCCGCCTGCCAACAGGTGACCCAGGCGCTGCGCCCAGCGCCGCGCTCCAGCCGCACCCTATAGCACTTTGCAGCAGTTGATGCAGCCGTTCTGGGTGCCGTAGCGCTTCTGCAAGGCTGCCCGGGTGGCAGTCTCAAAGACCTCCCGGACACCCTCCTTGGTCTTGGCCGAGCACTCCAGGTAGTCATAGGCCTGGATGCGAATGGCCATGGCGCGGCCATCCTCGGTGCGCACCGGCTCCTGCTTCATGCGGGCCAGCTCGTTGCGCACGTGCTCGTCATTGCGCAGGTCTTTCTTGTTGGCCACCAGGATGATGGGGACGTTGGGGCAGAAGTGTTTGACTTCGGGTACCCATTTCTCCGGGATGTTCTCCAGCGAGTCCGGGCTGTCCACGGAGAAGCACATGAGGATCACATCGGTGTCTGGGTAAGAGAGAGGGCGCAGGCGGTCATAGTCCTCCTGGCCAGCCGTGTCCCACAGGGCCAACTCCACCTGCTTGCCATCCACCTCGATGTCGGCCACATAGTTCTCGAAGACGGTGGGCACGTAGACCTCAGGGAACTCATCCTTGCTGAAGACGATGAGGAGGCAGGTCTTGCCACAGGCACCAGCCCCCACCACCACCAGCTTCTTGCGGATGGC
>NW_009648369.1:3830187-3858095 GCF_000708025.1 Charadrius vociferus
GGCCCCGGTTGCGCCGCCGCCGCCATCTGCGCCGCTGGGGCTGACCGGTCTTAGGAGGCTGGGCGAGCAACCGAGAAAAATAGGGAAGATCATTGCCTTCTGGATGCAGGGGTTTAAAGCCCAAGCAAAGCGGAACTCAGATTATTGCAGACGGTTAAATAAAACAAAAGCCTTCGCTGGATGTGACTGGAAAAACGCAGGGCTCGACCGCTTCCCTTCCTTAAAGGAAAGAAATTCATCTTTCTCCTGCCAGCTTTTGGCCAAAAGAGAACGGAGGAATTATAAAGCGGCAGAAGTAACAGACTTGAACTGAAATGCCCCTTTGGTCTCAATTTACAGGGAGATCGGAAGTCACGGTAATGAAAAAATGAATGTGGAAAATAAATGAGGGCAATAGACTGGAGTTTCAGATTGCTTGGAGGAATAGGGTGTAAGTGCCTTAACATAAACAGATGGCTCGCGCTGGGTGCATTAGTAAAGCCGTGCATTGTAAAGCCTCACACTGTGAAATTACTGGTAGCGATTCTATGTCGCTGTTGCAGCTATCGCTGTTTAACTCAGTGTTGTGTCAAGCATTTTCCCTGCAAGCATTTTCACCTAAACGATGTCCTGTGGCTACTGCCTCTCAGGGTTGCATCCGAAGTGTCTTCTTTTGCTAGCTGGCATTAGTGAATAGAACAAAAATTAGTGACTTGAACAATATGATGGTTATTAAAAACCGTGTTTAAAAATATCCACTTGAAGACCAAATGCATCACTGAGTATATCAAATTGCCTGATGAGTTACTTGCAGCAACGGACTGTTTCAGAAGTGTGTGTCAATATGGCAAATGGTTCACTTATGGTTCACTTAATCCTAGACATTGAAATATAATCCATCTTCTGTGAGATTTTTGTAATTCACGTTTCTCCCTGTCAAACGGGCATGTCCCTGGATGGTGATGGATGGATTTGTACCTTGATCTTACATAGTTTGTACAGCATATTTTACATGAAGTGAACATAAAAAATTCAAAGTGGTGCTTGAAAAAACCCAGAAATAAAGTGTAGTCATAGGCATCAGTGTTCTACAGTACCTGTGGGCTTTTAACGGGCTAAATTTCTGATTTGCATTGTCCCTTTACATTTGTTGTCACTGGTCACAGCTTTAAACCCCTGATGAAACGAAAAAGTTGCCTGCGTGGAAGCCTTCCCCACACTGCCCTGTCCTTCTGGCGACGGAGCATTGGCAGCTTGTAGCTGTTTTCTCTATAAATATACTCACAAGCGTGTAGAGCCATTCTGATGGGCAGATAGAGTTAATTTGCTGTATAATGTAAGTCTTCTAAATACATTTGTTGTCGTCTCTTGCAGCTCTTGGGCGATGCCAAGCTGCTGGTGGATTTTTCGCTGGAGTTCAGAGCCACCTTGCGGCGGCCCCGCCGGCGCGGATGCCTATCGTCCTCACGGCTGCGAAGATGAAAAGCTCCACCTCTGGGGCGGCAGCAGGAGAAGCTGCCAGTACTTTACAGATCGTGAGAGGTGCTGCTTAAATCTGCTTTTGAATCCGCTTTTATTTGGCTTTTGGGTGGCACGAGGAATCACGTCTGGATATTTGGTTTTGTCTTTTCACGAGGAAAACACTCCATTGAATAGGGGGAAAAAAAAAAAAAGAATCGTCAAAATGAGCAATTATGTTGATGGTCTCGTCTGTGCTGTGCCATGAAAGGCAGGGAAATGTGCAGCTTAGTCATTTCAAAGCACATGGCTCTGTTGTTCACCCAGAGTGCTGCTAGCAATTATCCCTGTGCCTCCACGCAGGGAAAGCAGGCTTAAGTGGCCCACATTCATACTCTTTAACTCTTAGTATTCAAAGCAGGGTGGCCTCATCCAAACTGTCTGCTGGTCCCAACTTCCAGACTATCCCAAGGAAATACTCTACAAAGTTCCAACAAACCCAAGTCAAACACATAGCAGGGACTCCTCTTATGATTGAACAGCACAGATGTAGTTCCAGCACCCAGTTATGGTCTGAGCCATAACTGCTTTATTTCTAGTGAAGTCTTGCATCTGTAGTCTTCCACACAGTTACACTGAAGGCAAAGGGCCTGATGTTTCAACTCTCACCTTGCAAGAAAGACTGCAGCAAAGTCTATGTAATTCCTTAACCTAAGGTTGCAAATGCTTTATTAATTTATTTTTTTCGGAGGCTTTATATCAGGAGACGCAGTCTTGTGACTCATTTAGGCTGAGATCTCACTCATTTCACTGTCCTCTTGTACAGTCCAGCAATGGACTCTATAGAGTACATCTCAGTCACAGTGGTTATCACACATTTATACTGAGATGTGTAATACCTGGGACTTGGATCATGGCCTGGATTTCATACTTAGTGGAAATTTACTACATGCCACCTTTCTCCTGCAGCAGATTTAGCCCATAAATATCAGTGCACTATGTGCTACCTGCCCTCAGCTAAGTGGAAATGAAGATGCCCTTAATTTTTATTATCTTTCAAGTTATATGTATTTGCTTCTCTGGAGCATTCTTTCTTCAGCCCCATACACGAAAGCATGAAGCGAGCCAGTTTCAAGAGCAGTGGAAATCAGTGGCAGAGTTGTACACAGGAATCCTTTTCTTGTTTTGGTTGGATCAATGTATCAGGGAAAATGGGAATCTGATCAGCATGGCAGTGCTGCGAGTGCAACGGAAAGGGGCACGGCAGCGGTGCTGTAAATGAGCACAGTGGATAATAATCTGTGGCAATGCTTAGGCTTCCTTCTGGGGGTGGTGCCTGAGAGCAGAGGTGGAAAACCTGGAAAGAATATAATTAAAAGATGCTCTGGGATGAGATGGCTTTTTCCTCTCTGTAGGGAATTTTGCACAGGACCGATTCTGTATTCAAGTATGGTCGTGGTCCAGAAGGCACCAGGGAGTGTAGCCAGCTCACATATTTCAGGGCTGAATTTGAACTTTATGTTGTCACTTTTTTATTTTCTGATCAAATTTGCGTGATATGCTAAACTCTAGTTCTTTAAGAAAGCTGAAACTTCACTTCCAGTAATCCCTAAATGTGCACTCTCCAAGCAGAGCATTAGTTCTGCTGCACCACATACGTCTGTATGATTGATGAAGGAAGTATCAACTAGGAGAAAGAAGACACCACTTCTTAGCTTTCATTGCTTGTGCTGGTGGTTTTGAAATTAAAATTCAGCCTTTTGCTTTTTACTTGATTTAATCCAATTGGCATTTTTTTGTTGCTGAGAAGACAATTCCAGTCAATTACTGGAGATTGTTTCCAGATTATATTCCCTCTTCCCTGCTCTTTTTGCTAAACAGATTTTCTAAAGGGCATGTCTGTAACTCAGATATTTGTGTCCAAGCATAAATCTGTACCAAAAGCGTGAAAGCTCAGTGGGGAAGGTAATCTTTCTCCTTTTTGTCAATAAGTAGGCAAGTAAGTACATTGCCTGCTGTGGCTTAACGTGCTGAGGGAGCTGTATGTGCCAGTAATGGCATACCGAGTCCTGCACGCTGACTCGTACTGTAACGCTAGCAACAAGCATCCTGCAGTCCTCATGCAGGCAAAGCTTCTCAGTGAAGTAAGGAAAGCAAGAAGTAGCTAAATATGAGCACTTTACAGGCTCGTGCTTAAAAGCTCTGAGTAGCTGTGGGAGGACAGGCAGAAACGGTAAGTGTCTGCCTCTCTAAGCTGCTAAGAGTTTCTGGCATATATAGGAACCAGACCACTTGTATGTCACAGCAGGTCCATTGCTTTCCAGTATCCCTGAAGAAAAACAGAATTTAGCTCTCAGATCCCCTTGTGATCAATGCTCTCAGCAGAGAAGCCAGACTGATCTTCCTATAAACTGCACAAAAAGGAAGGTGAAAAAGACCTGGGTATTCTCATGCAGAGGTTTAGGCTAAGTACAGTGCATGTAAAAGCACATCATCCCGAACAAGAAATGCCTTCAGGGTCCTAAAGAGCTGTATGGGACCCACTGGCATTGCTCTTCCAGGGAATAAGTGAGGCAAGTCAGAAGCTGATGACTTTAATTTTGTCAAGTTGCTATGGCTGCACTATCAGATTCATACTCGAATAGGACTCAGGAAATACAGTCTGGCAGAGTAAAATTAGACCACCATAGAAAACTAAAGTGGCCTCAGGTCTCCAGCTGACTTCAAATTAAAGAATAACAAGTTCCTCATCCTTAGGCTAAAAATTTTAGACCTAAAAACCCTCATCTCAGTTGAAGAACTCTTCTGTAGCTGTATGAAATAAATGGGCTGAACACACAACTATACTAATCAGCAGTTACGTATCTGCATCACCAATAATGCCTTTGGAAACAGTTCTCTCTGCAGAGACCAAATTAATCCACCTCCGGTTCCCTTTGTTCTCAGTTTTCAGTGGTTGCAGACACCTTGCAGTCTTTGTCTACCAGAAGAACTGAGACAGAGGGAGTAGAAATGACTTTTTCTATGCCAACAAGGTAGCAGGGAATTCAGTCTTCGTTTCTGGAGTTCATCTCCCTACTTTAAGGATAATCAAACACTGGAAAAGGCTGCCCAGAGAGGCTGTGGAGACCCTACCCTTGGAGGTACTCAAGACCCAACTGGAAGCAGTCCTGAGCAGCCTGCTGTAGCTGATCCTGCTCTGAGCAGGGCAGGGTGGACTAGGTGATCCCTTCTCACCTCATCTGTTCTCTGAGTCTGCAATTAATTTCTCTACGATGCCTCAGCAGATCTAGAAAGGGTTGTCTTCAGGATCTGTCTGTCAGGTCGTCTGCTGTCTGCTGTTTTACACTCTAGTGCTGTCAGCCCCCCCCTCCCCCAAGTAGTTTGGCACACTCAATACTGAAACGCTCACTCAGAAAGAGTCTTTTGCAATAGGAACAAGGAAATTTCTAAAGTAAACATGCTGTGATTTGTTAATGAATTGTGTAACTTCCACTTTATTGCCAGCAAAGTAGGTTTCTTTAAAAAACAATGATGTCATCAGGTTCTCTTTATAGATTGGTTGGCTATATTAAGAAACATTGACCTATTCCTTTAAATACTGGGATCATCATGATAGTCTTTGAAGAGTGGTGGTAAGTTGTCTCTGCAGGGGAACCAGTCACCTAAGGAAGCTGAGGCGGCAACAATATTAGAAGAAACCAATCTATTACTGAACATCAAGAAAGAGAAGAAGGTTGATGCTGGAAATTCCTATGCTGTAAGTCTAACAAACCTTTATCTCATATAAATTAGCCGTGAATATATGAAGACTGAGAACATTTCCTCAAGTCCCACATGCCAACAGATCTATCAGCAAAAGCAGCATGGACTCACACAGGATGGCTATTGCCATTGGTAGAATTCTGCTAGCAGACCATGGTAGGGAAAATGTAGTCAATAAAACCGATTTGGATAGTTGTTCAGTACAGTGTTTTATACTCCATCTCACTCACAAAATTAAGTCATTCAATCTAGAAAGTGAAATCTGTTATGGACTGAACACTGACCATAAACAATGTCTGAGACGATAAAACAGAAATACAGGGCACTGCAGGAGTTTTAGTTACATCCAGACTTGGTTTATACCTGCGTTTTTTTGATCTATAATAATAGTCAAGAGCAAGGTACTCACAATTTCAGAAGATTCTGAAACCAGAGAAATTAAAAGGGGAAAAGAATAGGGAATGAAGGTAAGACAGGAGTCTCCTTCTACCCTCCTCAAAAGCTAAGGAGGGGAAAAAAAAAAAAGCAAACAACAAAACAGCATGGGAATAATTCATTTTGTTCTTCATCTTGGTTTTCAGGGGATGGCTGCACTTAGGAGAAAGCTAACTGTAGTCGGAGATGACCGCTGTGGTAAGACATGCCTCCTCTTTGCTCTGCGTCACGAACAGCTTCCCCAGTCCTACGAGCCAACCCTGTTTGATGCTTACACCACTGACACAGAGGTAGATGGGAAGGAGATGAACCTAATTCTCTTCGATGTGGCAGGGAAGAATGAATTCAGTTACCGTAATCTCCGCTCAGTGTTCTACAGGGACACTGACGTTATTTTAATGTGCTTCTCCGTGGACAGGCCTGACTCACAGCAAAACATCCTCGATTTTTGGGTTCCAGAAATCAAAGCGTTCTGCCCCACAGTACCTATTATTCTGGTGGCTACCAAGATAGAACTACGGGGTGATGAAGGTATTAAGAAGAAACTAACTACTCCAGGCAACGAGCCAATTAACACTACAGAGGGAAAAGCTTTAGCTGCCAGCATTGGGGCATATGCTTACCTGGAGTGTTCTGCCAAGACAAAAGAAGGTGTTGATACAGCCCTGGAGATTATTAGCCAATGTGCATTAAATGAGAAAAGGAGGAGAAAAAGGCACTACAGGCGCTGCCAAATTTTGTAAGAGGCGTGAACGTTATTTTGTTGGTGGATTTCATGATGTGGAAAGGTGAGTAGATGTCTTTGTTGCTGTTGTGTGAGTGCTATAAGGGTTGCTTTTATGTTATAGGAGGAAAAAAAATCCCTTATGTCTTCTTTGCTTGAAAAGTTGGGTTTGTTTCCTTCTCCACCTCCAAAACAGGCTGAAGAGCACAATTCCAGATTGGAGTTGAGTACTGGTATTGAGAAGTGGAAATGACACGGCTACATACAGTTCTCCACAGCTATTTTTTGGTCAAGGGAGATACACACAGACTAGGACAGGAACCTGAAACAGAACTATTGGGACAAGCACAAGAACATGTTGTTCAGTGGATCTAATCCTGGCTTCCAGGTTGCAAGGCTTAGTGGCAAGCAGATGTGCTGACAAGGTTTCCCAGTATGCACTCCCTCCCATACACTTCCTTGAAAGATGTCCTTAGGGGAGGGTGTCACCACTCACACGTTTCCAGTAGTCTGTTGTGCTAATAGCAGTGGGTTTCTGACTGGCAGAACAGGTCTGACTTTCTCTAGGATTCATTCTCACAGCTGGCCTGGGCTTGGGTCCATGAATGCATCAGGAATGCAAAGTATAGGGTACAATGAAGGCAGTGCTGTCTCCACCTCTACTTCAGGCAGAGGTAAATAAACTGGAGTAAAAGAGTCTGGCTCTGGGGTAGGATAATCCAGTTCTTGACAGAATTAGTGCCTTAAAAGGAGAGAAGTAAAAAGACCAGACTTCAGTTTCTAAACCTCTTTGTCTTTATAGTCTGAATGTATCTTAAATTTTTCTGTCTTTCCTTAGTGCTTGCAGGCAGAAGATGTGAAGTAAAGGGAGTGCCAACCACACTCTCAGCTTTGAAAGTCATTAACAATCTGGAAAGAGACTGAGACAGGCTGTCAAACTAAGCAGAAAATCTCAGAGAGGCACAGAGATTGACCAAAATGGAAAGACTTTGGGTGCGTTTCCATACTCCTCCCTTCTCTAAAGCACTGATTGCTGGCAGCCCAAGGAACTGAGTTATGGACTGACATTAAAGGCGCAGGTCTGGGAGCGGGAAAATAGTCTGACTGCAGGATTTGATGGCATATGCTGGAACACAGTAAGTGGACAGAAAAATGTTTTAAGGTAAACTCCTTCTGACCCTGAAGTGAAGGTACAGGGCTAATTGAGCATAACTGTCATGAACTAGGAGAACATGGAAGTCTATCAGTTTCTTTTGCTGACTTCCTTGGTGGTGGTTTCATCACTCAGCAGCTTGGTTACAGTTTCCCAGGGGGAAACAAAATGAGATTAAACACAAATTTCTAAACTGATTATGCCACCTGGAGCTGTACGCTTAGCAAACTAGCTTTTCCAGGTGAGGGATCTAATAAAATACACACTTAAGATTTTTTTCTTACCCACTCTTCCCACCAGTATTTGTCTATTGATGGTATCATGGGTAGAATTACTGGGGTTGGCCAAGTATTCGTTCTTTCCTTCTACATCACTTTTTACTAGCAGTTTTGAAGTCCACAATCACACTGTGGCATAATAACAAATGCTTCAAGGATGACACTTTACATTTCCAACAGTACCTTTCTTCCAAGAATCTCTGAGCGCTTTTCAGCGTGAATTACCAACCCACCTCTTGGTGATAAGTAGGTGTTATTTCCATTTTCAAAACTGAGAAACTTAAACTGCTGCCTAAAGTAACTGTGAACCATCTATCTACTTCTTGGAGCTTTCTTTTTCTTAACTTGTTTTCCATGCCCTTTCCCTTTTCCCTCCTGGACCATTCGTAACCTCAATTTCCTCTCTCTATCCATAATAATCCCCTTGACGCAACCTGATATTGTACCCAAACTTTAAAACTCTTTTCCCCATGCAACTTGGATGTGAATGTGAACTGTGCATAAGTGCTCTCCTGATTCAGGTAATAACATACATTAGTGCATTTCAAAGAGGTGTATTTATGTAGATAGGTTTAAATTGTTATTTCCATTTTATATGTGTATGTGTGGGTGGGGAGGATTAGACTGCAGATAAGTTAAAGAACACAGGTGTCTCAGATGCCTCTGATGTGGGGTACTGAATTGGAGAGAGGCACTTTTGCAAAGATGCTAAGCACTTACTGCTCCCACTACTTGGAAAGTTCAGACCACTTTGGCGAATCTGAGCTTACACTGCCTGTTGCTTAGTAGGACACTGGTCGGCGTATTGACTAGTGTCTGTTTTCAGTCTAAATAAACAAGTATTTTCCTCCAGAAGGGTGCTTTGTTCAAGATAAGGGTAACTGGTTTCACTCCCAGTATTCACTGTACATATCTCTGAAATAAACTGTTGTTACACCGATCTTAGTTTCTATTTCTTAACATTAACCTTTTTCTTGTTTTTATGTGAGATAAAAAGTTGGCAGGATGTTTCTACTGTATACTCCTCTGCAACTGGAAAAGAGAAATCTGTGGGAGGTTTTTCATCATCCTTTTGCTAAAGCTGTATAAATTCTCTTTTTGGCACTTTTTTCAAAAAATACAAATTCTCTTTGTCTTTATCTGTTTCAGAGCACTTTTGCAAGAGCAGGTTACTATGTGGCTGTTCAAGAAATTCGTTGGACAGTTGTCCATATTTTAGGGCATCTGGCTCCCATGAGAAATCCACAGATTGGATAATTTCCTTTTTGGTTTTTTTTTTTTTTTGTATTTTAGCATTGGGCTGTGATTCAGAAAGAAGGGGATATCATAGAATCATCGAATGATTTGGTTTGGAAGGGACCTTCAAGATCATCTAATTCCAACCCCCCTGTCATGAGCAGGGACACCTCCCACTAGACCAGGTTGCTCAAAGCCCCATCCAGCCTGGCCTTGAACACCTCCAGGGATGGGGCCTCCACAACTTCTCTGGGCAGCCAGTGTCTCACCACCCTGACAGTAAAGAATTTCTTCCTAACCATAGAATGGTTTAGGTTGGAAAGGACCTTGAAGATCATCGAGTTCCAACCCCCCTGCCATAGACAGGGACACTTCCCACTAGACCAGGTTGCCCAAGGCCACATCCAGCCTGGCCTAATATCTAATCTAAATCTACCCTCTTACAGTTTAAAAGAGTTAAAACTCCTCATCCTATATAGCCCAGTATTCAAGACTTTAGCCTAAGACATATGTATCTGGGGTTGCTTCTCTATTCCACTACAAGCTACGGTCTGTACGATTGTACAGAAGAGACCATGCATGTCTGCACTGCAAACCAGCTGGAAGGACGCAGTTCCCCCACAGCAGCAGGGAGCTTGACGGGTGCTAGTTCATCCTTCCCATTTAAGATTGTGTCTTCAGGAGCCTCTGCAGCCTGCGGAAAACATACACCCTCCAGCTGATGTTAGGCTTCCTACCCCCAGGCCTGCTGGGATGGTGGTTGTTCTCATGCACGTGAAGCGCCCAGATATCAGCCGTGGGAGAGCTAGAAAGTCTGTGTGAGACTGACGCTGGGAAAGTGATACATGCCCATATTTTAAACCTGGAGCAAAAATCAATAGTGCCGAATCCATATAGAAGCAAGGAAGCAAGCTGCTAGCAGCCAACACCCAGGCCAGACTCGAGCCAGAAGCGCTCCCCTCTAATGCAAGTCTTTCTTCCAGTGTTGGAGGGGGGGTAGCGGGGGGAGAAGAAAGAGAGGAAGAGGGAGAGGAAAGGAAAATCACAAACTTTTATTAAACAATTTTTTTTTTTACTTTTGTGAATTTAAATATTAAATACGACTTTTCATTAAGGAAAATAAAAAGCAAAGGAAAGTACAGTGGAAGAGAAGATGGAAATTAACTGAACATTCACATATCATTCAACAGGGCCATTTTTAAGATGAAATACACTGTTTACTCCCCACCACAACAGTTTGAGACAGATGTTCAATTGGCACAGCAGGGGAATTTTTACTATTTTTAGGTGAATGTGGTGATATGCATTCCAATTAAATAAAAGCTTCTTTGTGATTTCACTGAAGCAAATATGCAAATAAATGATATTGATGTCTTTCAGTACAAATAAAGAGAAAGAAAGAACATCAGTACATAACAATAATAAGGCAATATGTGAGACCAGTTTTCCATTTTCAGTGCAAAGATGGTTTATGTATTTCATGCAATAGTGTCGTAGTAGCCTGCATGCCTAAGAATGTTGTCACGACAAGGTTCGTAGACAAGCTGACTTTGTTAGGAAAAAAACAGACAAGCTCCTGGACACTCATGTCTTCGAACACCCCTTCCAGATCTCACCTGATAAAGGACCTGACTTCTCCCTATAAAGCCCTATATGTTGCGATAAGCCACAGAACCCGTGACAGTCTAGAATGTGTTTTGTACAGAGATTTAGAATCATAGAATCATAGAATTGTCTAGGTAGGCAGAACCTGTAAGCTTCAGTAACATCTACAAAGTGACGTATCAGTAGTGCTTTAGGAAAGCCATTCCTGCACAGCACACGGTACACGGCTTTGGAAAGAAGAGAACCTTGAAACTAAAAAAAAGCCCCATGTGTTCTTTCCTTTTCATTGCCTGTTTCACAGACGGAGCGGAGAGGGGGTAATATGTCTTGCTTAGCAAGACCACTCTCCATTTTGTATTAGTTTCCTGTGTAAATGTGTCTTTCTAGTGGACAAACTATCAGTCTACCTACTAATTCGTCTGTTTACTCAAAATCATCATCAGACGGGAAGCATGCTATATTTTATGAAAATAGATTCTCTTAAGCTTTTGTCTCAGTTTTCTTTATAATATCTCGCCACTTAATCAAATTCATTTTCTGAAATGTACTGCAGCTGTTTTAAATAATTCATCAGCTTAGAGTGTATCTCCGCAATCACTTGGAGAATGGCAAATTGATACAAGAGCCTGTAATTTGTTATTATGTTTTGATGGAATTACAGGGCTGGATCATGGTATTCCTCCACAGCGTCTCAGATTAGCATATGAAAAGGCAGAAGGACTGCAACTTTTTTTGCCAAAATTAAATCTTAGGTGTTCCTAAGGCCTTGAAAGCCTCTTTGTTCAGCTTCCTCTCTGCTAGTGGACTTGTCCATCATTGAAAGTACCTCCATGCTGGGGATGTGTTCACATTTCGATCTGCTCAGTTCCTGAACACATGCTTTATGCCAGCTACCTTCTGTGTCAGGGTGAGAAAGCTTTTTGGGGGGACTTGTCTCACCACATCCTTTGGGCTGTGCCTGTTGAGGAGACAGACTTGTAGAGGAACATCCGATTCATGAATCACACCAATGACTGGTTTCTGAGCAGTTTGGTGCCGTTGAGAGCAACTTTGTCAGCTCAGGTGTGTCTGAACCTGTGGTGTCGCAAGGTGGTGTCATGGTTTACCCCAGCCAGCAACTAAGTACCACACAACCACCCGCTCACTCCTCCCCCTCGGTGGGATGGGGAGGAGAATCAGAAGAAAAAGGCAAAACTCATGAGTTAGATAAAGACAGTTTAGTAGGACAGCAAAGGAAGAGAAAAAACAATAACAATAATAGTAATAAAAGAATATACAAAGGGAGTGCTGCACAATGCAATTTTTTTCACCACCCAGAACCCAATCACTGCCCGAGCAGTGATTTTTGCCCCCAGGTCAACTCCCTCAGTTATATACTGAGCATGACGTCATATGGTATCGAATACCCCTTTGGCTAGTTTAGGTCAGCTGTCCTGGCTGTGTCCCCTCCCAGCTTCTTCTGAAAATTAACTAGAGTTAATTTAATTATCCCAGCCTGGTAATTATCCCAGCCGAACCCAGGACATTATCCATCCCTTATTCTATACCATCTACGTCATGCTCAGATCCCACACTTTCCAATTAATCACCACCACTTTTCCTGTCTTTGAGATATATACACATATATACATATACGCATACACACAGAGATATCATTCCCTTAGTCTATGGGTCATCCCTCTAAAATGTCTGTTGAGTTCATTTAATTCATGACTTTGGGCTCCATCTATCCTAGCGGTCTTTCAGGGCAGGAGAGATGGCGCGTGGTGTTGGATTGTTGCATGCTGCATCCAAAGCTCACGGCTGGTGTACCTCGTGTGGCCCACGGCCACGGTCTGCGGATTGAAAATGTCAATCTTGAGGAAGTTGCTGTGCACCAGTCGCTGACGCCAGTTCAAGTTCCACCACCGCTGCACTTCGCTCGGTTTTATCAAAGTTCATCCTTCATTAGTTTGGGTGATTCTTACTGTAGTACCTTTGATACGGCATACAGCAACTGTAGTAGTGATGACATACAGTGACAGGGTTATTTAGCAATTAACACCATACAATTTTAATTTATTGGCTATTTTCACCCAAAAATCAAATCCCCTTGAGGTATACATGGGACTTCCCCATCCCTCTGCATCGCCCACCCAGTGCACCCAAGTCCTTGAGCAAAAGCAATCCCACGGATGGATTATTCCTGGGTGGCAGAAATCACCCAGACTGTCTTCCCTAATGTATTCATGTGCACTACGGAGACCTTGTCCCCTTCTACAGTATGCGGGAGTTTTGACTGGGCAGGACCAGCTTGATTGGTAGATCCCCTGGTGTTAACCAACCAGGTGGCTTTTGTTAAATGTGTATCCCAGTGTTTTAAGGTCCTACCACCCAGTGTAGTTTTTAACAGTCCATTGTATCATTCTATTTTCCTGGAGATTGGTGCATCATAGGGCATGTGACATACCTACTCAATTCCATGCTCTTTGAGTCCCATTGGCTGACTCAATTCTGTCTGGGGTGCCATGTCACCATAAGACTTGCTTTTTAAGGCCCAGGGTAGTGGCATGGGGCACAGGGTATGTTTCCAGCCACCCAGAAACATTGTGCTTGCCTTGGCGGGCTTGTGGGAGTGCAATATAATCAGTCTGCCAGGCCTCCCCATATTTATACTTCAGCCCTCATCCTCCATACCAGAGAGGCTTTAACGGCTTGGCTTGCTTGACTGCAGCACGTGTTTCACATTCACGGATAACCTGTGCAATAGTGTCCATGGTCAAGTCCACCCCTTGGTCACGAACCCATCTGTATGTTGCGTCTCTTCCACGATGGCCTGAGGTGTCATGGGCCCACCAAAGTATAAATAATTCATCCTTATGTTGCCAGTCCAAATTCACATGAGCCACTCCAATCTTAGCAGCCCAATGCACCTGCTGGTTGTTTTGATGTTCCTCAGTGGCCCGACTCTGGGGTACACGGGCATCTATGTGACGTACTTTTACAACCAGCTTCTCTGTGTGGGCAGCAATATCTTGCCACAATGGGGCAGCCCAGATGGGTTTCCCTCTGTGCTGCCCGTTGCTCTGCTTCCACTGCTGTAACCACCCCCACAGAGCATTTGCCACCATCTGTGAGTCAGTACAGAGATAGAGCACTGATTGTTTTTCTTGGTCAGCAATATCTAAAGCCATCTGGATGTCTTTCACCTCTGCAAACTGGCTCGATTCACCTTCTCCTTCAGTGGCTTCTGTGACTTGTCATATAGGATTCCATAGTGCAGCCTTCCACTTTTGATGCTTTCCCATAATCCGGCAGGACCCATCAGTGAACAGGGCTTCTCGTTTTCTGGCAGTTTATTATACAGTGGGGTCTCTTCAGCACACGTCACCTCCTCCTCTGGCGATATTCCAAAATCTTTACCTTCTGGCCAGTCCATGAGCACTTCCAGAATTCCTGGGCAACTGAGGTTTTCCTTGCGAGCCCACTGTGTGATCAGTGTGACCCACTTACTCCATGTAGCATCGGTTGCACGTTGTGTAGAGGGGACTCTCCCTTTCAGCATCCAGCCCAGCACCAGCAGTCGAGGTGCTAAGAGGAGCTGTGCTTCTGTACCAGCTGCTTCCGAAGCAGCTCGAACCCCTTCATATGCTGCTAATATCTCTTTTTCAGTTGGAGTATAGCAGGCTTTGGGTCCTCTGTATGCCTGACTCCAAAACCCCAGAGGTTGACCTCATGCCCCCTCTGGTGCTTTCTGCCAGAGGCTTCAGGTAGGGCTGTTCTCCCCGGCTGCAGTGTAGAGCGCATTTTTAACATCTTGTCTTGCCTGGACTGGCCCAAGGGCTGCTGCATGAACTATTTCCTGCTTAATTTGTTCAAAGCCTTGTCGTTGCTCAGGGCCTTATTTGATTTTTATTTTTTTTTCCAGGTCACTTGATAGAGAGGGTTTACAGTTAGACTGTAATTTGGAACATGCATCCTCCAAAAACCCACAACACCCAAGAAAGCTTGTGTTGCCCTTTTTGCTAGTCGGTGGAGACATAGCTGCGATTTTGTTCATCACATCCATTGGGATCTGGCAACGCACATCTTGCCATTTTATTCCTAAAAACTGGATCTCCTGTGCAGGTCTCTTGACCTTACTTCGTTTTATGGCAAAACTGGCTTTCAGAAGGATATGAACTATTTTCTTCCCTTTCTCAAAAACTTCTTCTGCTGTGTTGCCCCATATGATGATGCTGTCAGTGTACTGCAGGCGTTCTGGAGCCTCACCCTCTTCCAGTGCAGTCTGGATCAGTCCATGGCAAATGGTGGGGCTGTGCTTCCACCCCTGGGACAGTGGATTCCAGGTGTACTGGATGCCTCTCCAGGTGAAAGCAAACTCTGGCCTGCACTCTGCTGCCAAAGGCATTGAGAAAATGCATTAGTGGTATCAGCTGTGGCACACCACTTGACTGCCTTGGACTCCAGTTCATATTGCAGTTCTAGCATGTCTGGCGTGGCAGCACTCAACAGCAGCGTGACTTCATTCAGGCCATGCTAGTCCACTGTTAGTCTCCACTCTCCATTAGATTTTCGCACTGGCCATGTGGGACTATTAAAGGATGAGTGAGCCTTACTGATCACTCCTTGGCTCTCCTTGAGTTGACGAATCAGCTTATGGATGGGAATCAGAGAGTCCTGGTTGGTGCGATGTTGCCATCAATGCTGTGTTGTGGTAGCGATTGGCACCTGTTGTTCTTTGACCCTCAGCAGCCCCACAACAGAAGGGTCCTCCAAGAGACTGGGCCAGGTAGACAGCTGTTTAATTTCCTCCGTCTCCAAAGCAGCTATGCCAAAAGCCCATCGGTACTCTTTTGGGTTCTTGAAACACTCTGCTGAGGTAGTCTACGCCAAGGATGCATGAAGCCTCTGGGCCAGTCACTATGGGATGCTTTTGCCACTCCTTTCCAGTTAGGCTCACTTCAGCTTCCAGTGCAGTCAACTCTTGGGATCCTCCTGTCACTCCAGAAATACAGATGGGTTCTGCCCCTTTATAGTTTGATGGTGTTAGCATACATTGTGCACCAGTGTCCACTAGAGCCTTATATTCCCATGGATCTGATGTGCCAGGCCATCGAGTCTGCACAGTCCAATAAACCCAGTTGTCCCTTTCCTCCACCTGGCTGGAGGCAGGGCCCCTCTAATCCTGGTCATAGTATTCGTTACTCGCTTCTTGCAAAAATGACTTAGAATTTCCTTCAAGATGATTAAAAGCAAGATCGGCCTTTCTACTGTGTCTGAGGAACTGCCCACTGGAAACTGGAGTGGCATTTTTCCTGGAAGGATCCCCTTTTGTGATTGTTTTTCCTTGCAACTTACGTACTCGTGCCTCTAAGGTCAAGGTAGGTTGTCCATCCCACTTCCTCATGTCCTCTCCGTGGTCACGCAGGTAAAACCACAGGGTGCCTCGTGGTGTGTACCCTCTATATCCTCTCTCTTGAGCAGAGGAACACTTTCTTTTAATAGTTGAAATAGTGGTCTGTCCAGGTGGGGAGTAGGCAATATCCTCTTCGAGTTGCTGGCCCTTCCGGGACAGTTTCTCCACAGCCGAGACGAGAGGGGAAGAGAGACTTTCTTCATATTGCCGGAGTCGGCTGGCCACTTCATCCACCGTTGGTGCCTCTTCAGCTTTCCAGTCCATTAGTGCCAACGAATTGGCATACAACGATGGTGCACTCTGTACAAACATCCGCCACATGGGCCGCGTGCACTGGACTTCATCGGGATCTGTGGGTAACTGCACGTTGTCTGGGTCATAATAAACTATCTCTCGCACGGCTAGTTCCCTCAGGTACTGGATACCTCTTTCCATGGTGGTCCACTTGCCTGGATAACATACAACATCTTCACTGAAGGGGTACCTTTCCCTCACGCCTGACAGGAGTCGCCTCCAGAGGCTGAGGGCTTGCGTCTTTTTCCCAATCACCTTGTCAATGCCCCCTTCCCTAGACAGGGATCCCAGCAACTTGGCTTCCCTGCCCTCTAATTCCAAGCTACTGGCCCCGTTATCCCAGCATCGGAGCAGCCAGGTGACAAGGTGCTCGCCTGGATGGCGGCTGAAATCTTTTCGCACATCTCGCAGCTCACTCAGGGACAGGGACCGGGTGAGTCTCTCTGGTTCAGCTGCGGCACCTCTCACCGGGGTTTGAGTACCCACAGTACCTGTTGCAGGGGCTGGGGTAGTCACCGTGCCTGTCACTAGGGTTTGAGTAGCCACAGTGACTGTTGGTTTATTTTTCCTTTCTTCTCCCTGAGGGTGCTGCACAATATCGAGCAGCGTTTGGTAGATAGCGGTGAGCAGCGTATACAGCAAGTAAGGTATTGCAGAACACAACTCTGAGAATAAATGAAGCAACATTGTTGACCAGCGACTATTAAACTAATATAATGAAGGCTTACAAGAAATATAACAAATTTGTTTCAACACGTTCTGGTCAGATCTGTTGTTATCTCAACCCTTCGTGCCCCACTTTGGGCACCAAAATGGTTTCGCCGCAGCGGGGAACTAAGCACCACGCAGCTCCTCCCCCTCTGTGGGATGGGGAGGAGAATCGGAAGAAAAAGGCAAAAAAATCGTGGGTTGAGATAAAGACAGTTTAGTAGGACAGCAAAGGAAGAGAAAAACCAATGACAATAATAGTAATATAAAAATATACAAAGCGAGTGCTGCACAATGCAATTTTTCTCACCACCCGGAACCCGATGTCCCAACCCCTTCCCAAGCAGTGACGTCACATGGTACGGAATATCCCTTTGGCTAGTTTGGGTCAGCTGTCCTGGCTGTGTCCCCTCCCAGCTTCTTCTGAAAATTAACTCTATCCCAGCCGAAACCAGGCCAGGGGATGTGCCGAGGTGCTGGGAGCGGGGGATTTGGCTGCCTGTCATCATACAGACTCAGCTGAGAGGGAGTTTGCAAGCCTGAAGGCATTAAAAAGAGCAATCTTCTCCCTTTCAATCCTTTTGCTCAGGCAGCAGGATAGCCTTTGCAGAGGCTATCCTTGTCTCAAACCCAGCTGCTAGCCCAGGTGAACAGGTCATTGTCACAGGCTGCCGAATCCGGTGGCCCGGTAGAGGCAAGGCTGCCGCAGCTCCCTGCCCCCAGGTCCTGCTGGCAGTGGGGATAAGCCTCGATTCCCAGTAGGCACGTGAGCACAAACACACATATCCGACACACATCTACGTATATATGTGGCCAGCAACACAGAAACGCTCAACACACACAAACACAAACAGCACCACGGGCCTCATCCTGTTCTGCTCTCTGGCTGATGAAAGCCCATTAATAGAATATATATATGCTTATACAGACATATATACAACGTGGAACCCTCTAGCCACTGGCCTGAAACATTCAGTCTACACAGTAGCTGGCCCTTGGATCCTCTCATCTCCAGTTGGCTCTTGCACAAACACACACAAACAGATCTCTCAGTTGACTTCAGAGAGCCATGAGAATGATCCAAGGGCTGGAGCACCTCTCCTATGAGGAGAGGCTGAGAGAGTTGGGGCTGTTCAGCCTGGAGAAGAGAAGGCTCCGGGGAGATCTTATTGTGGCCTTCCAGTACCTAAACAGGCCCTACAGGAGAGCTGGGGAAGGACTTTTTACTAGGGCATGTAGAGACAGGACGAGGGGGAATAGCTTTAAACTGGAAGAGGGCAGGTTTAGATTAAACATTCGGAAGAAGTTTTTCACTTTAAGGGTGGTAAGGCACTGGAACAGGTTGCCCAGAGAGGTTGTTGAGGCCCCGTCCCTGGAGGTGTTGAAGGCCAGTCTGGACGTGTCCTTGGGCAACCGGGTCTAGTGAGAGGTGTCCCTGCCCATGGCAGGGGGGTTGGAACTCAATGATCTTCAAGGTCTTTTCCAACCTAAACCATTCTATGATTCTATGACTTCCAGACCCCATGATCTCCCCAGTAGCTGGCCAGGACCTCCTGGTCCCCCCAGCATCCAGCCCAGGCTTACAGTTACTTTGATGCCTGGCTCTCAAAGCCTCTTACCCTACTCACCAGCTAGTCCAGCTTTACATGCACCAGTGATTCACCTAGATTCCCGAAAACACATGTGCATACAGACTAGAGAGTCCCTCACCCAGGAAAAGCATCTGAAATGGAGTTCAGTGAGAAGACAGGCCCTGCTGACTGGGTACAGGGCACAGCCAGACAGACATACTGACCAGCCAACTCTTTACACACTGCTGGCCCCTTTTATCCCCTTATCACTCTGTTTTCCCACACTTGTTCCTTCCCAAACCACCCAGATCCTTCCCTGTCCCCACCCTTGGTTCCTCCCCTAAACACCCCATAGTAAGTCCTGTGCAATCCCAAGATGTTCCTCCTCTGCCTCCCATAATGTGTCCCATACCCCTGAGGCAGTAATTCACCCTCCTTGGTCCTTAAGAGCATTTCCCTTTAGCTGAGGGTGCTGGGTGTCCTCCTGGACTGTGGGCTGAGGCTCCCTTGGGACAGCCCTGGGAGGAACCACATGGGGGTCTCATGTCCCCCACCACGTTATTGGGGTTCCTCCCCCCACCCTGCCTCTGACCTCCTTTATGTTCATGGGGTGAGGCTTTAGTCATGGGGTGGCTCCCCAGCCACCATGGGGAGACACGTTGGGCTTTGCCCGCTGCTGCCTGGCCCACAGGCTCTGCCCATCGCTGACCGCTCTTTGCCACCACTTACTTCTGGAAAGAAGTGAAATGTGGCTGTGTTTAAAGCCTTTGGCAGGGCAAGTCTAAATAAATATTTATCAGCAGCCAAATGTAGGAGAGAGAGCTAATAAAAATGCATCTTTTGGAAAGCTCCCTGTCCACCAGTTTTCTGCAGGAAGGTAAATTTAAATTAATGTTGCACTAAAGCATCGCTTTGCTATTAAAAACGATGAATGGGTCCAGGTACATCTCCAGTGACCTGCTATAAAAATGATATATGCTGCATTAGTACTAAATTACCAACAGATGATGGGTGCTCTGAAATATGGTGGAGGCAGCTCAGACTTTTGCTTCTCTTCATCCTAGTCTCGTTGGAAAGGGCACACTGGCTTCTTCCCCAGCAACTGGAGCTCAAAGCCCACAGGACTCTGTCAGCCCCTGCCATGGTTGTCAGAGCATCGCCATGGTCCCCTTCGCTGAGCCAATGCTTCAGCCTCGAGCAGAGGCCACAAAGGGAAAGCTGAGGGCTCAGGAATGAGCAGCATCCAAGGTCTCAAAACCAAACTTGTCATTTTCTTCTGCTACTACCCAGACAGCTGGATGCCCCCTACAAGACAAACTTGGCTTTATAATTAGACAGATATGGAAAAGTCTCATGGTAACACCTATCTGTCTTTTTTGAAACACTTCTGTGACGATAGCTGTATGGATCAAGAGATGAGACTGCAAATTCAGCACCATCTTTTTGCTACATGTTTGTATAGTGCCTGACATGAGGGGCTGAACCACACCAGAGGAGAGGGAGGAGCTACCGGCGGTGGTAGGGTCTCCTGAGGTCCCTTGCACTGTCTGGCCATAACCCAAATGCTTTAAGACAAGAGCAAACCATCATGTCTGGTAAACTCTGCTAACCAGAGATCTTCCCAAATTCTCAATCTGTCAAGAAAAGAGGTTAATACAGTGCCAGCACCACAGTCGCTTCTCTACACGGTCATACACCCAATCTCAAAGACCCCTGGGGAGAAGAAGAACCCAGGGTCAATCCTTAATCACTGTGACTCATCAGGAAGCCGTCCACCCAGCGCAGGACCTGATCTTGGCGCTCAGTCTGCTGCCCTAACTCAGCTACAAATTAGTGTTAAACATAAATGTTATTTATCTCTAATTAATTATTAAGGCACTATGTAACAGCACTCAAGAAAGACCATATTGGTATGTGTCTGGATGCAACACAGCCCCCTCTAAATCATGCTGAGAGCTGATTTCCCTCCTGCTGTACAGCAGATTACTTCAGGCTCAATGCTGGTACATCAGGAGAAAATTTATTACCCTCCTGGAAAATCGATAGGCTCTTGGCAAACTGGTTTCGGTGCTGTTAATCATTGTGATGGCACCATCTGCCTATCTACCAAAGCGCAGCAGGAGAACCACCCTACCACCCATCAGAGGGCCCTGCAGAGGGACCCACACAGGGGCCACAGAGTCCTGGCACAGCCGGGCTTGCGCCTCTCGCCACGGCTGAAACGCTTCCAAGCCTAGCTGAAGTTGCAGGAGGGTGTGGAGACTGGGAGTTCAGAGCTCATGGAGGACTCCGCCATGTGCCCACCAGGACTTCTCCTCCATGGATGGGGGCAGTGCTTCTGCCTGGTGCCCAAAAAGCAGCTGAATGCTCAGAGGAAAAGCGGAGGAGTCAAAAATGCTGAAAAAAATCCAGCTGCCTGAGGCATCACCGCTGGTGCGTGCAGCTCCTCCATGCCTCAGCAGCGTGTGGAGGACGTGAGAAATCCCACAGCAGAGCTCGCTGGTGAGGGACCATCGCTCGTTGCCATATGAGGCTCTGGCATGAGGCATCCCCAGCGCGGCAGGGCCTCCTCCCTCCTGATGGAGCTCAGCGCTTCTCCAGCAGACAAAAGCAAAAAGCTGTGGGAGGATTTTCCCTGCAGGGCCAGGCCGGGCTGGAGAGGCTGGAGCTGAACCCCAGGGAGGGATGAAGCTGGTGACACACTGTAGTGTGAGCAGTGGGCCATGCCCTCTGGCCAGGCTTACAGTGGACATAGCTGTGGCACAAGTCCTGGCTGCTGCCCCTGGAGATGTGTTCGAGAGCAGCTGCTGCCGGCTGCTGGGGTGGAAAAAGGACCCTCATGCTGACGCATGTGGCTTCTCCATCCCCTCTGCCAGGTCTCTGCCTTCCCTCGGCGCTGGCTGGCATGGCGCAGGACCTGCAGAAAGCCAGGCTGACCCCAGCGAGCCGGTGGCAAATGGGCAGGAGCAAACGGCCGTGCCGGGCTTCCTCCCGCTCGGTATTAATCAGCGCTTTTCTGAATCACAGACGTGGCTTTGTCTGTGGGATACCAACTATGAGATTCAAAAATTAATTCAGCTTGGGAGCTTTGGATGACTCAGACTGCTGTGAAAACACCCCACGGCAGAAATGAAATGTAGTGAAATTCACCCTCGGGGTATCTCTCAATGGACCTTTAACTGAGGATAAATCTAATTTGCCAAACTGAAGCATATTTTATTTACTCTTTCTAAGTAGCATTTTAAATTGAAATATTCAAATAGACAATCAAGAGGTTTTTAATGGGTTGCATTTATTGAAAGAGAATTTGATTTAAATTCCTCAACCTCGGAGTTCCAGGCATACTTTTTCCCCCCCAAGTGAATTAGCTGCTGAATTTTTCTATTGCACAAATTATGAAAATCTGAATTCACCAAATAAACAGACAAGATGATACAGCACTGATATTAGGTTGCCCACAAGCCACCCAGTGTTCTTGCTGGAAGATGTCTGGAAGTCTCAATGGAAAAGACAGGTACAGTACTCCTATGTGCTTTTAGGAGTTTGGAAATACAGATCTCTTTCTCATGCATCACCGGGCTCCCAAAGATGGGTCTAAGTTATAACAGCCCGTAGGGTTCATTTAACTCTGCTGCCAAATGTCTGCCTGGGAGGAAAAAAAAAAAATACATTTTGAGAGTTGGAAAAACATTGAGGCAAAGGATTCGAAACGCTGAGCCACATGGACTCCTGCTTTAGCTCTCTCAGTACAGCAATACTTCATTGCAATCAATAAATGTTTCATCATCATTTCTGGCACAGGGCAGGGAGGTTGTAAGGAGCCCAAGTGCAATTCTTGGCTCCACTCTCCACTCTGTGTGCTTTGAAGTATCATTTCAGGTCAATACAGCAGAACTTCAGCGCTCTGTTGTCTTCACAACAGGCAGGCTGTGTGCTGGGGGCTCCCAAGGAATAATCAGAGAAGCATAGAATAGTTTGGGTTGGAAGAGACTTTTTAAGGTCATCTAGTCCAACCCCCCTTCAATGAGCAGTGGCATCTTCAACTAGATCAGGTTGCTCAGAGCCCCATCCAACCTGACCTGGAATGTTTCCAGGAATGGGGCATCTGCCACCTCTCTGGGCAACCTGCGCCAGTGTTTCACCACCCTCAGGGTAAAAAATTTCTTCCTTGTATTTAGTCTAAATCTACCCTCTTTTAGTTTAAAACTATTACCCCTTGTCCTATCACAACAGGCCCTGCTAAAAAGTGTGTCCCCATCTTTCTTGTAGGCCCCCTTTAAGTACTGAAAGGCAGCTACAAGGTGTCCTCAAAGCCTTCTCTTCTCCAGACTGAACAACCCCAACTCTCTCAGCCTGTCCTCATAAGAGAGGTGCTCCAGCTCTCCTATCATCTTCATGGCCCTCCTCTGGACCCGCTCCAACAGGCCCATGGCTTTTCTGTGCTGAGGGCTCCAGAGCTGGATGCAGGACTCCAGGTGGGGTCTCACCAGAGCAGAGCAGAGGGGCAGAATCATCTCCCTTGACCTGCTGGCCATGCTTCTTTTCATGCAGCCCAGGATACAGTTGGCCTTCTGAAGTGGGATGAGGGGCTAGCAGGCGGTTCAGGGCAGCTCAGGGTGCTCGAGAGGATCATCCCTCCACTCCCTGGACATGGGGAATGGACAGGCAGCAGGCTGTGGCGATGGAGTGGAGCAGGCAGCATTTTGGCTGTACCTTCTCCCCCTGGGAAGCCAATGCTGATGGCTGGGAGATGGAGGGAAGCCAGGCAGCCGTAAGTCATGAGAGAAACCCTGACAGCAAAATCTGGGGAAAGATCTGAGAAAATTCTTTCTGAAAGAAAAGCCTCATGCTGGACGACACATCTGTATCCCATTTGCTCTCCGCCGTCTCTGGCGATGCATCAGACTGTTTGCAAGCTGCCCCCAACCCACCCAGCCTGTGAGAGACAGGGAGATGGAGCTGGCTGCATTTTCATAGACTAAAGTCTGGGACAGGACCAGGGGCTGAAGCTCACTTGGGGGAAGAAGTTCAGAGAGACTTGTGTGTGCCTCAGAGGGAGCTGCACTGCCCTTCAGGAGAAGCGCAGCAGTAAGTGAGGGTCATTTTGGCCACATCGGCCCCCAAAATGGCACTTCTACAACACAGGGGTAGTTTTAAGGCTTTGTAATTAAAATGATGCAGATTTTATATCGGGTTTGATTTTCTTACACTACTGATGGTTGTGTCTGTTCCTCCTCTAAACCCCCCGGCCAGGGGTAACACAGCACGTGGCTGCACCAGGGAAACCAGACCGGGCGGCAGAGGGGACAACACAGACCTTCAGGTCAGGCTCCTGCAGGAAACCAAGGGACGTGTGGCGTTCCCGCTGCTCCATGGAGAAGCACTGCCTGAGTCTACGCAGGGCTCTGTGTGGCTCAGCGGGTGCACGGGGAGCACTCGAGGGACAGGAACATCCCGCTGAGAAGTGACAGAGTGGCTCAGGTCACCCAAGCACACCCCACACCTCAGCGCCCCTCTCCAGCAGCCTCCACCGTCCACCCAGAGACCAAATAACAGGGCTATGGGGAGGGGGAAGAGAAGGGGCCGGGAGGTCCACCTGGACCTTCCCAGAGGACCTCTTCAGTGTCATGGTGGAGAGAAGCAGTGAGATTTCCTCCCCTGACCCAGCAGACCATTCCAGCGCTGCTTCAGGACAGGCTGCTTTCTGTCTTCTCACTTTGGGGACTGCAGGCACTTTGGGGAATGACTCTCATCGTGGTGCCTGTAGCAGAGACTTCAAAGAAGGGTTCCGATCTCAAGTACCATCTCTAGGTACCGCCAGCCGAGCATGTAAGAAATCATACTACATAACCACAATGCTAGGTGGGAAAATGTCTTAGTTTTCATTGGTTCATAATATGAAGGTACAGAATACCTCTAATTTGTACAGTGAGTTCAGCTTTCCCCTTTCCTCCCCTCCTTTGCCTTGGTTTTCACCAAATCCTTTTCCTCCAGCTGTTCAGTAGCTCCAAAACTGAGCCATCCCCAGCCGATGGCATCGTAGGCTGCAGAGTTCTCCCTGCTCTGACAAACTTTGGGTTCTTCTATCTTTTGGTCTTTTTCTCCCGGTGACTCCAAAAAGCCATCCAAGTTCCCCACCCTGTTCTGTCCTCATTTCTTCTTTCTCCTGACTCTTTCTCCAGGCCATGCATTCACCACCAGGCCAAATCCCCTTGGGTTTTTTTAACAAACCCCGGGAAAAAAACCAAGTCTAAGCCAAAGCCACCCACACAAAATGCTGAGATAGTGTCCTGCACAGCGCAACTCTTCCCATGGAAAGGATGCTCAGTGTCCCAGGGGGTACCGGCGATCCCAGGGCAGGGGCTTGAGAAAGGCCAGACAGTGCATCGTAAGGCTGGAGAACTTGCTGCTCAGAGTAGTAATAAAGAAACAGCATCATTACCAGGTGGAATTAACCTGCTAATATTCAAAGTGCTTTCAGCAAATTAATTATCTATAGCTAATGCCTTTCATGGCTGGCTTGCTACATCTGCCTGGGACATTTTCAGAGCAGACAGCCAAAGTTCTTGCCTTTTCTGCTCTTACTTTTCTTTGTCCTCTTACAAAAGAAAGCAGGGATATTGGTTTTACATGTATTCTTTGCTTTGCAAGCTTTATGATACGGGTTACGTATCTCCATTTCTGCTTGAAGCTGTACCAATACAGGACATCTCTGTGGCCACTGACATGTCACGAGGTGTTCCCTACAGGAGAAGCAGGGGAGGGGGATACGTCCTTGTGGAGGAGCTGAATGGATGGAATGGTAACTGTCCTTTCTTCTTAGGGCAACCAAGATGATTGAGGGATTGGAGCATCTCCCTTATGAGGAAAGGCTGAGAGAGCTGGGACGCTTTAGCCTGGAGAAGAGAAGGCAGAGGGGAGACCTTATTATGGCATACAAGTATCTAAAGGGTGGGTTGAAGGAGGATGGAGCCACACTCTTCTCAGTGGTTCCCAGTGACAGGACAAGGGGCAATGGGCACAAGTTGGAACATAGGAAGTTCCGTTCCAACACACGGAAAAACTTCTTTACGGTTCGGGTGACAGAGCACTGGCACAGGCTGCCCAGGGAGGGTGTGGAGTCCCCTTCTCTGGAGATTTTCAAGACCCGCCTGGATGCAGTCCTGAGTGATGTGCTCTGGGCAATCCTGCTTTAGCAGGGGAGTTGGATGAGATGATCTCTAGAGGTCCCTTCCAACTCTGAAAATTCTGTGATTCTGCCCCAGGAGGAGTGCGCTCCCCCGCTGTCCTACCCGAGGGAACGCTGGAAAGGGAAAACTGGATTTGTTTGCCAGTCCCACCTCTTCTAAGGAAATGCTCCTGGAGGAAACACTGTCCCACAAAGCATTCCCATGGCTCACGCCTTCCATGCACGGTCCAAAGCACATTGAATTGCACAGGAATGGGGGCTCCAGGACGTAAACTGCGTCCACTGAAAACACAACCATGTTTCTTCTTCTGCATGGTTCAGGCATTGTACAGTGCAGTCACACATAGATGGTCTCTGGCAAAAGGACTCATTTTTGAGTGGGCTTCTGCATATGTACAGCACCTAGCAAAATAGAATGGCAACAGAAATTTGGAATACATGATCGTTGTAGGTCTCTTCCAACTGAAATAGTCTGTTCTCAAATGCAGGTCCTAATTCACAGCTACAGTTTCTCTGTGTTATGGACCGACCCATCATGAATAGATGCTACCTTTCATCTCACTGAGGTGCTGCAATGTGTCCAAAGAATAGCATCAAAGCTGGTGAGGGGTCTGGAGAACAAGTCCAGTGAGGAGAGGCTGAGGGAACTGGGGTTGTTTAGCCTGGAGAAAAGGAGGCTGAGGGGAGACCTTATTGCTCTCTACAACTACCCGAAAGGAGGTTGTAGTGAGGGGGGGTTGGTCTCTTTTCCCAAGTAACAGGTGATAGGGCAAGAGGAAATGGCCTCAAGTTGTGCCAGGGGAGGTTTAGACTGGATATTAGGAAAAATTTCTTCACTGAAAGGGTTGTAAAACATTGGAACAGGCTGCCCAGGGAAGTGGTGGAGTCACCATCCCTGGAGGTGTTTAAAAGATATGTAGATGTGGCAATTAGGGACATGGTTTGGCAGTGTTGGGTTTACGGTTGGACTTGATGATCTTAAAGGCCTTTTCCAACCTAAAAGATTATGTGACTCTGTGATTCCGCTAGAGCACCAAGCTACAGAAAATTTACATCTAATTGACCCTTAGTCATTATCCCATGTGTTTATCTGTTTGCACTCACCTTGGACAGTGAAATGAAAAAGTCAGATTCACTTCGTGCTCAGCTGCACAACTTGAATCTTAAGTTTTACCCTGTGGGTTTCCAGCAAGCCCTGAGCTCGACTGGGCAGGGTCCTGCACGCTCCGGGAGGCAGCTCCTGCCTCCCAAACAGCTTTGATCTCAAGACAAGACAAAGAGCTGTTTTTTTAAAGTGTGCTACCTCTTTACCTCTGGGGGTATCCACCTCCAGCAGAAAAGCATTTCATCTGGATTTCCAACATGTCAGGGGAATGGCTATGTTTTGAATACAGCCTTGAATAATTCATTTTTCATGAATTTGCCTGACTTCATAAGGACTCGTGCTGATTTAAGCCTGATAAGCTGTCTTCCTCTCTAGCCACTACTGCTTTAAGCAAAAAAGCAATGGCGCTGAGGAGAATCCCCCATCCCGGGGCAGGGAGAGGCTGCTGCGGGGCAATAGTTTCAGCCCAAGAGAAGTCTCTCCGATGCTGTTCACTGGGTGGCTCAGGTGGGTGCTCAATGGCGGGTGCCCGAGGTACGGCCACAGGGGCAGAGGGGTGCAGGGACCAGGAGGCCACTGCTGAGGAGGGCAGGACTTGTTCCCTCTCCCCGTATCACCTCCCACCATAGGATCCCCCTCTCCCTTGCACCAGAGCTGGCATTTGACTAACCATGAGCCAAGCTGATTGATCTCATTCACCTGCCTCCAAAATGAGCTTTTCTGATGTCAATGAACGGAACTGCACAGCTGTACCAGGGAGCAGGCTGTGGGTAAGCAAGGGGCTGCATGCTGGCTGCATGTTTTCTTATCAATGCTTATAAATACTTAAAGGGAAGGTGCCAGGGGGATGGGAACAGTCTTTTTTCAGTGGTGCCCAGTGATAGGACAAGAGGTAACGGGCACAAATGTGAACGTAGGAGGTTCCATCTTAACATGAGGAGGAACTTCTTTCCTTTGAGAGTGGCAGAGCACTGGCACAGGCTGCCCAGAGAGGTTGTGGAGTCTCCCAC
>NW_009648369.1:3858450-3867557 GCF_000708025.1 Charadrius vociferus
CCACAGCGCCCGGCGGCCAGGGGGACCCTCAGCCCCGTCTTGGGGACAACAGCGCGGGGGGACGTGCGCCCCCGCCCCTCTGAGCGAACGAAGCCGAGGACTGAGCTGCTGTCCTGGTTTGAGCCACACAGGATTCATTTCTCTGGCGGTAATTTTACTTTTCACTAAGGTCTCTTCTCATACTTGGGAAAACCACATTTTTAGAAGACTCCAGTGTCTGAATTTGTGAAAATATTTACTTTATAGCCAGCTACGGTATGCGGGTTTCAAGGTTACAGTGTTTTCGAGCTCGCCAGGTGTGAGGACAAGGAGGAGCGAGATCCAGGCACTTGACCCAAGCTGGCCAACAGGATTATTTCATGCCATGAACACCACATTCAATATAAATTAGAAAGTTTGGTGAGGAGTTTCTTCTCTTCTGTGATGGTTGCCATCCTGAGAACTGCTTGCCCCGGTGCCCGACCCCTGAGCCCTCCCGAAGCCATAGCGCTCGCAGTGTCCCACATTTGCTGTCCACTTGTGTCAGCTTCCTACTGATAGAATGGGCTGAGTATAATCCCCCTGTGTTTTGTATTTGTATCAGGATCAATATCAGTTCTTTAGTATTACTAATGTTAATTATTCAGTCTTATTCTATTAAATCTGTTTATATTTCAACCCTCAGGTCTCCTTGTTTTTTTCCCAATTCCCCTTCCCGGGTGAGGAGGGGTCATCAGGTGATAGAATTGTTTAAATGACAATAAATTATTGTGGGTTTTTCAAGCTATAACCGCTGTGCAATGCCCACCCTGCCCCGTCAGCCTCACCTGTGCCGTGGGTGTTCCCAACCGCCCCATCCCTGACCTCAGCCCACCTTCAGGTCTCCTAAGAAAAGCATCTTGGTGTTGCCTGGGGGAGTCTTTTGCATTGCAAATCTGAGGAATGGTGTTTTTTGCACAAAGTAAACTAAAGGAGAGTGGAAAAACAGGCAGAGGGTTGCCGGGCAGGTTGGCAGCACAGCCCTCAGGGCAGGAGGAGCAGAAAGGCTTGGTGCTGGGGGAGACTGGGGTGAGACAACCATTGGGAAGTCGGTGAAGGCTGTGGGGAATTTTTTAGGACCATTTCTAACCCCACACTGGCTAGGAGTCCATGCAGCACCGAGGGGATGAAAAGTCACCATATGCTTCCTCACCCACAGTCATGCTTTTGCCTCGTACATGGGGAGCCTGATATGAACCCCCAGCAGGATCCAGTCCAAACTTTCCAGCTCATTCCAAGGGGCTGTCTGCAGGTGTCGGGGATCCCGGGGACTCGGATCCCAGGGATATTTTGCAGCATCACCTGGACATTTCAAATGCATGCTTCACATCCAACCTCCTCTGCACTTTCTGGCTGTGCGTTAGGCACGGCTCCTGGTCAAGGTGCCAACATGGCCCTGACGGACTGGCATCCGTCCTTGGATGGCTGTGGCTGGTGGTGGCCCCACTGGTATCACTTACGGGAGTGGCCCTTCAGCCAGAATGGAACCCTGAGTATTTTCTGCAGGCTCTACATGCTTAGTATAGATTATAGGTAAAAGGAGCTGCTTGGCCTAGGGAGAAAGAAGACTATCATCGGCATCATTTGACCCTCCTGCTTCCCCTTCAGTAAGATGATTTCCTTTTATCTACAAACATGAATTAACTAAGCTTCACAACATCTCAGCAAGGCTTAAGTCTCATTAGAGCGTGCAGAGCCCTGGAGTAAGGGAGGGGAAAGGGAGGACAGCAGGAGCAATATTCTGAGGGAACCCCGGGGCAGCTCTGAATCCCTCATTCAGAAACTGGGAGCAATGGGGCTGTGGTGGTGCCCCTTGTGCCGGGGCTGATACCTTCTGCTGAAAATTTGTGTTTATTCTGGAGCCACCTCTTCAGATGAATTGTGACCTGTAGATGAAGTATGGCAACCACAGACTGAGCAATAGGAAAAGGCAAAATACTGAACTGTTGCTCTACTTTGTGCATTAATGACACTGATGTGCCGTGGAAAAAATAGATTACACACTAAAAAATCGGCCCAGAATGTAAAAACAGATAGGAAAGCAATCACTGCTGAACAAACAACTCTTCTTCTGGCATTTCTGAACTTCTGGGCAAGTGTCTTTGCTGCTTATGTATTGTCCATGTCTGGATTTTACATAGGTAATTTTGACACACAAGCCAAGACTTGCACATATAGGAATTCTCCTTCAGTCTACTTCTCATTTTCCCTTTTCTCAGCTCCCCTGTTGCTTGTCATCTCACCGCATGAAAACCAGGGCATAGTCCATGAAATTAAACAGTAAGGATTAATAACCAGTCTTTAGAAGCAAAAGCTGATCATTTATCTGCCAGACACTCAAGCCATAGGGTTCACCACCTCCGAGGACAAATCTGACATGGTAGCTCGATTGTGAAAACAGATGGGCTATTTCACTACCCGTTAGTCTCACTGCTAGTACACAACCCTAAGACCACCTGTTTATTTTATAACCCTGGGTCTGCATCCTTTTTTGGCAAAAAACATTCCTTCACGGGGAATGAGTCACCTATACAAAGACCCTGATGATATTCAACTAACTAGTCAATAAATGGCAAAGTGGAAGATATCGATCCCTCTAAACTGCTACACTGAGTCATCCTGATGGGGACATTTATCACAGCCCATCCAAAGTTTGTAATATTTGCACCAACTGTATAAAGTAAGGGTTTGCCATTGCCCTCCACTCGGATGGCTGAAGCTCTTAGAGTTGTGCCCCTTTACACAGCAAGTTAAGGCTACATCAGTGACTTGACATCTGGTCAGCAGCCAGTAATAAGTACCACAAGAGTTGAACCTGGGGCCAACGTTGTTCAGGATCTTCACGGGCAATCAGGATGATGTGACAAAATGTGCTCTCAGCAAATTTGCGGGGGGCTACTAAATTAGGAGGAGTGGCTGACGTGCCAAAAGGTGGAGCTTCAAGCAAGAGGCACCCAGAGAAACTTGAGCATTAGTCCAGCAGATGCATCATGCAGTTCAGTAATGAGAAGCATGAGTCCTGCATCTGGGGTGGAATAACCCTACGCATGAGCACAGGCTGGGAACTGACTGGCTGAAAGGAGATGGCATTACACATAGTGGCCTACATTAGAAGTACAGTCAGCGGATCAAGGGACATCAGTAGACTCGACACCTGTGAGGGCACACTTGAAATATCGCATCCAACTTTCTGACACCTCCTAAGTTCAAAAGGGAAGGGGAGGAACTAGGGAGGGCCCAGCAGAGAGCTCCCAAAATGGTTAGAGGCCTAGAGCACATCGCCTACAGGAAGAAGCTGAGGGAGTTGGGCCTGTTGAGTCTGGCAAAAAGAGGGATAAGAGGTAGTCTAATAGCAACCTACAACTCCATGAAGGAGAGTTACAAAAATGATGGAGCCAACCTCTCTGGCAGCAGCAGATGGTACAGTGAAGGGCAACAGCCACAAGCTGTGGCTTGAAAGGTTCAAACTAGACTTAGGGAAAATTTCTTTATCAGGAGGGCAGCGCAGAGAGATGGTGGGTTCTCCAGCCTTGGTGTTTTCCAAGATGTGGTGAGACAGAGTCACAGGTGACCTAATCTAGTGTGGAGAATAGTCCTGCTCCAAGCAGGGAGCAGATGACAGACCTCCAGAAGTCAGTTCCAACCCACACTTTAATGGTCTATTATTCCCAGAGTTGGCTGTATTTATGTCATCTCTGAGAACAGAAGCTTTACAATTCCCTTAGTGTGATGACCTGGAAAGCAAGTTAGTACTGCTGAGAGGCTCAAGTGAGACCTTGATTACTCCCTATGTCCCAGGAAAAGGCACGAGAAACCAAACCCTCTGCACTGGCAATGAACTGATAAGGTAAACCCAGCCAATCCAAGCAGTGAACTGTGCTTCTGCAACAGAGGAAAATTAAAATCATTACGGATTCTGTTCTGCCTCATCCAATGGGAAATTTCTTCTCAACCACAATTGATGACAATCACTTCAACTTGGGGATATGAGCAAGGCTTATCAGAAGATCACCAAAGGAGGATTTTCTGTACCCTCTCACACACTGGACCATCCTTGAATATCCCCAGGTGTGGTCCATCTCTGATGCTTCTGAGAAAGTCAAGAGAAGACCCAGAATACATTTAGATTTGTGCACCAGGGTAAAACTCCTGACCGGTGGTTGCAGGTTGCCAGCTGAAGCATGGGATTCAATTATACTCAGGGTCTTGAGGTGAAGTACAGATCTTACGATTACCTGGAGGGCAATGCTGATAGACCAGTTTTCCTCAGAGCCAGTGATGGAAGGGGCTAAGCATGGGTCACGGGGATCTGCAGCTTTGGAGACAGACAGCACCAGCATGTTCTTACAATACGACCTGTAGACACAACAGCAGCTATAGAGCTCTGCCCACCATCACCTTTGTTACTGTGCTGTAGTAATGAACGGTAAGGACACACTGCCTTTTCCTGATGCTTCTATTGCAAATGTCTGATGATGGAAAGAGAGATTCTGATTTGCATATGCTGGGGTTGAAATAGATAAGCAATCATTTTGAAAAATGAGTGTACGCACACATAAGCACCCACGCATGTAGTTAAACCTTTCATCCAAGGAGAGATGAGCCTGATGCTGATTGTTTATGTTCATGCAGTAAAATTTCTATGGAATTGTTTTCCTTGGATGAAAAACAGAAATAAGCACATCAACTCACTTCATTTTAATGTCCATTTTATTGTAATTATCTTGCCATTCTCTGAGCATTCAGCATCTTGTTTTGGCATTATAAACACTTGTGCATGCAAACTCTAGGCAACATAAATAAAAAGAACATCTTGTTACAATAATATCTGCAGAAAATAAGATTGGTGCAAAATACTTGCAGCTTTTCAGCTGTCCTATATCCATACAAAAACCAATAACATACAAAGGATACTTATCCGAAGTGTAAAGTCTTTTTGTGTTCATTATTATTGTTCATATGTCACAGGTGCACAGACAGAAAGGATGGATGACATGGTAAGATGCTTGACTGGACCTCGGAAGAAATAGTCACATTTTCCACACATTTCCTGTGTGACTGAGCAGGCCACTTAATCCTTTCATCTTCTCATCATCTATAGTATACTACACTCATAATATAAAACATTCACAATAACTCCTGTTCTACATGAATTAGAGGCAGACATTACCAACCCTGATTGTACTTAGGTACGCAAGGATAGGTGGCTAAAGCCACAAATATTGTGCATGTCTAACCTTTAAATAAGCCTTTAAATTCCCACTTTTTGGATATGGACTGTAGATCTTCAAAAGTGCACAGTCCCATGTGGTAGGCTCCATAAATATGTGTAGGTAACAGAGGTTGTTTGCAAAAAAATAAAATCAGAGAAATAACTTCATCCTCATTTTTAGATAAGTAGCTGAGATGCAGCTCCTTTAAGAAGCTTGCCTGATGTCAGATGAAGAGCCTAGGGCAGTGGTGGGAAGTTAACCTAGAGGCCTGAGCTCATCAGTCCTTTTTAAGTACCAATCCTCCATCAGGGTGTACAGGGAGAGAAGACAAGGTGGCATCCCAAGAATTTTGCATCGTCATAGGATTCAGGAGGGTAAGCTGTTCCTTCACTGGCCTTTGTTGACAACTCCAGTAAAAAGCAGTGGAAAGAAATCCTCCTAAACACTGTTTAAGCAAAGGATTTAGAAGATGAGCAGTAACTCGCCGATCCCATTATCATACCTAACACTTGGAAAAAAAAGACTGTTGTTGCAGGTCAAGGGAGGTGATTCTGCCCCTCTGCTCCACTCTCGTGTGACCCCACCTGGAGTACTGCGTCCAGCTTTGGAGTCCTCAGCACAAGAAGGACAAGGACAAGTGGACCTGTTGGAGCAAGTCCAGAGGAGGGCCACAAAGATGATCAGGGGGCTGGAGCACCTCTCCTATGAAGACAGGCTGAGACAGTTGGGACTGTTCGGCCTGGAGAAGAGAAGGCTCTGGGGAGACCTTATAGCAGCCTTCCAGTATCTGAAGGGAGCCTACAAGAAGGCTGGAGAGGGACATTTTACAAGGGTGTGTAGTGATAGGATGAGGCGTAATGGCTTCAAACTGGAAGAGGGTAGATTTAGAATAGAAATTAGGAAAAAAAAATTCACTATGAGGGTGGTGAGGCACTGGAACAAACTGCCAGGGGAAGTTGTAGAGGCCCCATCGCTGCAAGTGTTCAAGGCCAGGCTGGACAAGGTTTTGAGCAACCTGGTCTGGTGGAAGGTGTCCCTGCCCTTGGCAGGGGGTCGGAACTAGATGATTTTTAAGGTCCCTTCCAACCTATTCTATGATTCTATGATCTCTGCAGCTGTTGGTATCACCACTCAGAGGAACAGAAGGGGTGGCATTGCAGAATGAGACTGTAATCAGATACACGGCTCTGAGATGGGCTGGAAGAGGGCTGGAGGATCAAGTGACCCTGTTCCAGGAACACAGCGCTAGGTACAGATCTGCTGAAGAAATGCTGACAGAAAGCTGACCTGAATAACATTCAGTACTTTGAGACACAAAAAGACATTTTAGGGGCTAACATCCATATAAGTCCCATCCAGGAACAATCTGGACAAATGGAAAGAAAACAGCATATAATGTCTCTCTTTCCCCTAGAACAAGAGAAAAAGGGTTGAACCTCAATGTAATGCAAAACAACAGCAAATGCGGTGTGTCGGGTGTGGGTAGAGCACAGTCCATGACTTTTTTGTCATCATGGAAATTAGTGGAAATGGCTGTGGTGGAAAACGTACAAGAACTAAGCTCTCACCACCTTCCTGCACAGCACTCCAACGTTGAACTGCCCTCACGGTGAAGAAATTTTCCTGAAGTCCAGCCTGAACATCTCAAGCCACAACTTGTGGCTGTTGCCCCTAGTTGCCCCTAGCAAGAAGAGCCTGGCTTTGTTGTCTTCACAACTCCCTCTTCAACAGCAGGGCCTGGCACTGAACGCAGTATTTCAGGTGTGTCCTCCCCAGTGATGAGTCAAAAAGGACAGTGTTTCCTTGATGTACTGACCACACTTCTGCTAATGTAACCCAACATGTGGTTTCTTTGATTCATAATGAGGGTATCTTGCTGGCACATATGCTGTAGATTTAATTTTTTTTTTTACTTGTTTTGTCACATAAGAAATTATTTGTCTTTGGGGGAATCATGGAATTTTCAGAGTTGGAAGGGACCTCTAGCGATCATCTCATCCAACTCCCCTGCTAAAGCAGGATTGCCCAGAGCACATCACTCAGGACTGCATCCAGGCGGGTCTTGAAAATCTCCAGAGAAGGGGACTCCACACCCTCCCTGGGCAGCCTGTGCCCGTGCTCTGTCACCCGAACTGTAAAGAAGTTTTTCCGTGTGTTGGAACGGAACTTCCTATGTTCCAACTTGTGCCCATTGCCCCTCGTCCTGTCACTGGGAACCACTGAAAAGAGTGTGGCTCCATCCTCCTTCAACCCACCCTTTAGATACTTGTATGCCATAATAAGGTTTCCCCTCCGCCTTCTCTTCTCCAGGCTAAAGCGTCCCAGCTCTCTCAGCCTTTCCTCATAAGGGAGATGCTCCAATCCGTCAGTCATCTTGGTTGCCCTTCGCTGGACTCGCTCCAGCAGTTCCCTGTCCCTCTTGAACTGGGGAGCCCAAAACTGGTCACAGTATTCCAGTTGTGGCCTCATCAGCGCAGAGTAGAGGGGGAGAATGACCTCCCTCGACCTACTGGCCACCTCTTCCCTATGCAGCCCAGGATTCCATTGGCCTTTCTGGCGACAAGGGCACATTGGGTGACTTGGGTATTGGGTGACTGTCAGTACTCAGGTGATGTTGCCTGGGTCCTCACCATCAATGGATATATCATAGATGACAAGTTAATCCTCAGTGGAGTAAACAGAGCCTTAAAGTGCTTCTCAGCTCATGTCAGAGGTTTTTCTATGGGAGATGTAGGATGATTTGGGTTGAAATGTGGTGGAACAGTGTACTAAAGAAGATAAAGGACTGTTGTGATTGTGCACCTGAGACTGGAAGGAGCAAAGGAAAACCACACTCCCAGAGCGAAAACCTGAGTGGAAAAGTGTTGGGGTTTTTTTGTTGTTGTGAACATGGTGCACCCATGCTTTATTTATTTGAGAAGCTCTGCAGTCACAGTGCGCAAGACTAGGTGGAAATAATTAAAGGCATTGCCAGGAATGGCTTAGGGTCACAGCCTGCCATAGGAATAATATTTCATTGTCAGTCTTTTGTCGCCTGTTGCCTTGAAATTTAAGAGCTAAAATTTTGACAAACAGCTCTTCTTGGGATGGAAAATTCAAAAGCACGTATTCCTTTGGAATCTGCATGTAATCTGCCAAGGCAGAGCAAAAAATGAGAAAAACACATCCCCAGAATTTTAAGAAAACGTGAGGAGTCATGGCTCTAGTCCCTTTCAGCTAGACATTTTAGTGACACTTCCATTCTACTCATTCTCCCTTACAGAAAAATATTTTCTGAGCCTTAAAAACCAAGGTGCTGAGACAAACCATGAGGTGCAGGCAGCCATATGCCAGGAGGACGTTATCTTAGTTTTCATCTTTGGTGGTCGGAGCAACTTCCAGGAACAACTGGAGATGTAAAGTGACTCTCTGTAAAAAGCGAGGGTGGCACTTGAAGCGAACCAGTGGGAAATAAAGAATGACACCACTGAAAATGAACAGGACGATGTAGAGGATCTCAATTTGGGGTTGATCAATGATGGGAGCTAACACCAGGTACACAGCTGCTATCAGCACAATTATGGGGATGATTATTGGGACCTGTGAAAGCAAAACAACAGTGTAAACACTCACATAATCCTGGGCCATTCTGGGTACGGACAACCCTGAAACTCCTGCAGAAAGCTTTTTAGATGAAACCCTGCTGCAACCTGAGATATTGCCTAGAAATTCCAATTAATCCAGACATCCTGTTTCTCAGCCCACCCTTACTCCAAGGTTGAACATCCCTGCAAGAGCTTCACCACTGCCACACACCCTAACCCCTGGTCTTCCCTGTCCTCCTGGACCTGAAGATGCAAACTACTGTTTTTAGTGCCAGGTCTGTTCCTGCTTTCC
>NW_009648369.1:3867665-3949704 GCF_000708025.1 Charadrius vociferus
CCTACTACCTTGCATCCAAAAGCTGAGCTGTACACAAAACACACAGCAACGTGCACAAATCACATAACTGAATCTTAACACCTTTGGGGAAAAAGGCTTATTCATGTGTTGACAGACAGGTGGACAGGCAACCTCAGAGGCTATTTCTGTAAGCCTGGTCATAAAGCGTTTACATTTGAAGCCAACCCCCCTCAAAGGCTAGTGAATGCACAAGACAAAATGATTTCACAACAGGATGAAAAACTGAACGTTTTAGCTGGGATTTTCCAATTTTTACTTTTGTGCCTTTTGTTCAACATGAGGACACTGATATAGACCAAAGGCAACGTTGTTCATGGTTACCTGTGAGAGCATGGAGAAGATCTGCCATTGGCTTCATCTGCCTTCGTGGGATGCTCCACTCTGCTCCCTCCCCACTGCGTTCTAATAGTTTTGGCACAATGCTAATAAAAATGATTGTTCTCAAACCAAGGGAAACCTTATCCTTAAACATAAACCTGCAACACGCATACAGATTCTGCAGGACATCAGCCATACATTGTCGGTTGACCTGGAACCTGCAGACATGAGCTGTTTCTAGTTAAGGGAAGAGTTAGGCCACCAAGCCAAAGGCTGCAGCAGGTTGACATCCTCACAGGACTGGCCGGCAGGACCGTGGGAGTTTCATACAGTGTATAAAATACTATTGCGGAAACAGAATTTCTTTTCCTTAAAGCCCATTTAGCCAACAAGTCAAGTGAATGTCCTCATCCAGCATCCTAATTTCAGGGCAGAGCCACATGGGACACTTGATATTCCCTCGCACAGCCTGGCAACATCAGCCTGTCATCTGTCTCCGGGGGGAACCCCATGAAAACCAGGATGTTGGTCACTGTCCTGCATTCACAGTCTCATGAGTCCCCTGTTCCTGGAATCTTTTCTGTAAAAAGATTTCCCCCAGTCACTGAGGGGAAACGCACTCAACTCATTCATGGCACCGGGGGGAGAACAGGCAACTCCTAATTTCCTTCCACTTAGCTGTTTTGTGGGGAACAAACCTGTCCCCTGGCCATCTGAAAGGACTTGGGGCATCCTGGCTGAGTTTTCTGTCCTCTGCAAGGTTCTTACACCTGGGCTACCCTCTGAGGAGCGTGGCCAAGCTCTGAGAGCATTAACAAGTGATTGCATTGTTAAGCAGCAGCATCCTTCATTTTCTTCTTAAATTTCTTAGGAAAAAGAGCAGATGGTAGATATATTTTCCACAGTGAGGGGGCAGTGCACGATTAGCTTATCAAGGCAGAGAATTCAACCTTGACTTATGCCTGCATATTCACACTATCTTGCCCCTCGTTGACTTCACTGAGACAAAATGTGAAATAGAAAAGGAAGGACAACCACACTCAATCTGTAAGCAACCGGCCCCAGTGCTCGCTCTTTCTTCATAATGCTCTCTTAGTCATTTGGGCAATATAGGAAAAAAGGGTTTGAGGGTTTTATGTTATAACTTCACCTTGTAAGATCTTGGCAGTTCTGGTTTCTTAACTTTTAAATACAGGAGACCAGAAATAGTCATGCCGTAGAAAAACCATGCTATAAAACTGTAAGGAAGAGAAAAAGAAAAAAAAAAGACAGCATTACATTTGGGGTGAGACCATTCAGGAATGTCAGACCTGCCTTGCAGATCCCAGATGTTCATATCTCCAATTAAAAAGGAGAATACTGATATAAATTTAGTAGTTCTTCCGTTCATTTCCTTTCCAGCACAAACAATGATAACTGAATATTATAGATTCATTTCAATATGAGGATGAATCATATCCAGTTAAGTATATAGTTGCAGAAGCATTCATGCGTTGCAAAGATGCTGATTCCTAAGCTCTTTCTCTTCTTTCTCCCCCCCTCCCCTCCACAATATTGGTTAGAAAGCAATGGTCCAGGCTCAAAAAAATATTAAAAGGAAATACTTATAGAACAATGTCAAAAACCGGGAGCACAGGGGATGAAAAGAGAGACGCTACACATACCTACCTGAAAAAGTTCACGATACTGGTGAAGCTTCCTGATATTATCATGATTAGAGACATAGCAGATGTAAACAGCAGAGCAGGGGAGGGCGTGAGGCATCGCACATGAGCCATAGACAGGATGTCTGGCTGAAAGCCAAAGCAAAACAATACACCATCACATCACGTCCTCAGACATCCTTACTCATCCCCCTCCGCTGCTGGTGGGAGCTCTGCCTGCAGCCAGAGCCACTCTTAATCATCAAATGAGCATCATCATAGGAAAGCAGTTCAACTCCGAGGAGTATAAACATGGAAACCCCCCCTCAGGGATATTTTTATTGCGTCTCACTGATTTCATATCATACGCACTCAGTTTAGGCAGACAAGATGAGGCTTTCAAGCTGCCAGCGTGACAGGCTAAGGCTGAGTCAAATCAGAGCTTTCCTGATCATCATGAGGACCTTGTGCATGGTCCTACCCTTCTGCGCTCTGTCACATCTCTCTGGGACTTGACTTCTCTTGGGCTGACTGGAAAATGAGACAAGGACTCCTCCTGAAACATTTATGTAACCAACCACAAAGCAAACTAGGATTTGTTTCAGAACACGGAACACAGCATTAGTAGCCTCTTTATTTCTTGGTTCATTGGGAAAGTGTAATGAGAAAGGCTTTTTTTTTTTTTTTTTCCTCTTTATTTCTAACCAAAATACCATGCAAGGACTTCTGCTAGAGCTGAGTGTCTGGGAAATGGCATAAGTGTTCGGCTCCGAGTCTGGTATGGTCAAATTCAGACCATCTGTGAACTGCTCAGCACAGAGCTTGCCGCAATAGAGCAGACACTGTCTGCCATCAGTTAGAGAAGCTGAGGAACCAGTAACCACTGAAACCAGTAACCACCAACCCAGTCGTCTCCACCAACCTGGTCATTCCTGTACATTAAAGATTCCCTCCTATGTACAAGGAGTGGAGCTGGTGCGCAGCGGTACCCTTCGCACCCCAGAGCAGCAATGCCAGAGGGTGCCGAGGGGGGGGGAAGGAAGGACCAAAGGAGCAGGAAAGTCCTGGAGGAACACAACACATCTGCCCAAAACAGAGGAGGACAAATGCGGCTCAGCCCAAGCACTGAGAGGGAGAAGAAGTGTGAGTAGGTGTGGGGGGGTTGTGCCTGTGGGTGAGGTGGGTCTCTACCAGCAGCTGGAGGTGGGGCAGCAACCTCGGGGGGTTGTATGCTCAGGTACCAGCAACTGGGGAGACTGGGATCCGGGGGCAGCTGCTGGGCAGAGTGGGTGTCTGAGCCCAGCTGCTGGAGGGACCCACACTGGATGTATGCTTATATAGATACTTCCCACTAACAGATCAGCCAGAGAGGGGAACAAGATGAGGCCCTTGGTGCCATTTGTGGTTGTGTTTGTGTGAGCACTGAGGGTGTCTGCATGTGTAGATCGGTGTGGCCTGCTGTCTGCATATACTATAGACACACATATGTATGAGTGTATGCTGTGTACTTGTGTCTGTGTGTGTGTGCGCCTATTGGGAACACGTGCTGAACTTACCAGTTGGACCAGGAAACACGGAGCTGCAGCAGCCCAACCTCCGTTGGGCTACCAGATTTGGCTCCACCTAACAAAACCAATTAAAAACCCCAGCTAGGGAAGATGTAAGGCTCGGTGTCACCTTGTAATTGCTATGAAGTTTGAAGAGCAGAGATGTCCTATGCTGTATCTGAAGTGGACTACCCAATGGGAAGGCTGGAACACCCCTGAGACCAGCTTGCGCAGTCAGGATTGCCTGCAAAGGCAACTTGCCAGAGCTGGGCTACCTCCCCAGTGGGAGCAGGGGCCTCACAACACGCAAGCACGGCCAGGTTTGCCCTCCCTGGCAGGTATGTTGGCTCGGTTGCCACAGAGCCTGTGCCAGGTGCTCCAGTGCAGCAGTACTTCAGTTGTTCACTTCAAAGCTGTTCTTAAAATTCAGGCTAGATGTGATCATGTATCTTTCTGAAATTACGTGGTTGAAGAAGAAAGTCAGGAAACAACGTACACATTACATTTGAAAAAGATGGGGAGGAAAGTCTAAGCAAGAAACAAAACACTGAAGAGCTATCACCCTATCAGTTCAACGTACATGACATTTTCCTCTCTGCTTTAGTGTCACAAGAAGGTAAAATTGCTCAAAACAAGCCAGACCCCCCCTTTTTTTTTGTCCTTACCATATGGCCTTCCCTTGCAGCAATGTAGCACACGCGGCCTCCGCTGAAGAACGTGCCATTCGATGAACCAAACGTAGACAGTGCCACCGAGAGGGAGATGAGCCATGCCCAACTGCCCAGGACTTTGTCCCTGCGGTAGGAAAGAGTTCGCAGCGTAACATCCAGCTCACAGATGTATCAAATGCTCATCCTCGAACCAGACAGGTTTCTTCCCTCCATTATTCTCACTGAAATTTTTCCAAAGCCTTTCTAATGATTTAAAGCCTTCTTCCAGTTCCCGCAATATTTAGTCACTAGTAACTTTGTCTTGGCCAGCAAAGGTGGCTTTTCTTCCTGCCTGGTGTAGACAGATCTACATCCCTCTATGTTGCAATGCGTACAAAGCTGTCACAACAGGCAAAACCCCCTTTTTTGTGTACAGATGCTGTGGCGCGAATCCTGGAGATATTGCTATTATAGCCAACAATATTAGCTTGGAAATTGCAGAAAAAAACTGTTCCTACTAGACCTGAAGAAATATCCTGCATTATAACCTCTTCCCCAATACGCATAAGAATTTAACCCTTTAATCCCATATGCACGTACTTCTACTACTGTGTGAATCAGGCCAAAGCCATTGTTTGGATTTCAGACGTTTGGTTATACAACATGTTCAGACCTTTATGGTTTGCTTTCTCCATAACAGAAGAAGTAGCAGGGTTACAGAGTTCAAGGTAAATATTTGGAAGACAGGATAATCTTCTCACCTTAAAGTGAAGCTTGTCTTCTGGAACGAAGCAGCATGAAGAGTATTAATTGAGTAATAAATGCTGGTGTTTGGGGTAATTATCACATACATGTACACACACATACACAAACAAACACACTGTTCATCTCATTGGCAAAAATCCAAAATTCAAAAGTTTTTTAGAACACTTTATATTTCCATCTGAATTGTATGGCTTTAAGTCATATGTACTCTTCTTTTACTATCGCCTATCCCAAGTGTTCGAAAATCAGAGTTGGGCTTTCCAAAACAATGGCAGAAGCTCATCTACCACATTAATCTCAAAAATGTAGTTTAGAAGCTTAATATCTGCGTTATGGTCCTTCAGGCTTCAAGTTATTAAGCTACTTGCAATAACCAGAACTAAAATTTTTCCCTTTCTTAAAATGATGGAATCTGGGCATCTCCTATGATCATGCAACTCCATAATCACAAGATCTCAAGGGCAAACAACATATATCGCAAAATTAATAATAAAATCTTTAGCAACTGTGTATTTGGTATTTATAAGATTGATGCTTTGCTGTTTGGACCCTGAAAATGAACTACAGGAGCTACTGAGAGTAACTTCTTACAAGCAAACTGAGATCTGCGGTTGCTGTTAAATCACTGGCACCGAAGAAATGCTGGGGAGAGTTTCATGAGCTCCTTTTGTGGCTGCACCTCTCATCACTGAACAATATTTCTCTCTGGCAGTTTTCTTCTTATATGGGGAGTAAATGCATTTAAGCATGATATGTCCTCCTCTGGCTTCTTTATACTCCTCCCATCCTTTCTTAATGACCTGAATAGCTCCACCTCTAGCTCGTGAACCACAGCCACTACACCCTCCTCAGCCGGTGGCTGTCTACCTGTCCTCCAGGCCTTTGAGTGCCTAGCTTTCTGGTTGCTAGTTCAATGTTTCTTCTTAAATGGCACTCTCGGGGTGAAAAGGTTAATCAGGCAGGAAAAGGAGATGTGTTAAAAAGGCAAAAGCTCACAAATAACTTGTTAATCAGGAATGATGGGAAAGGAAGTGCAGAGAAAGTTCATGACACTGCAGCTTAGTGAGGCTTTGTAACCTGTTCAAACAAAGCTCTAGACCTTTAAAAGCTCCTGCTTACAATGACATGAGAGGCTATTAGAGAACACATCCAGCAAGAGTTCAGTCAGATCTTCAAACCGGAGATCTTGTGAAATACACACAGAAGCAAAGCCACTGCTGACTTTTTATGAAGAAGATGAGCAGCGACGTCATCTCTGGATGTACTGTGTCATTGTTTCTGCCAGACAACTTGTGTTGTTGCCAGACAACTTCTGTGTCTTTGTAAATATTTAGACTAAGGCTGGATGTTCTGGTGGAAGAACATCTGGTTAGAAGTTGATGGTGCCTACATCTCTCATGACGGTCCCTTCCTTCTCTTCCTAAAATCTTTGTCTTGCACAGAACCTGTTTAATATCTCCAAACACTACAGGTTGATGGAAGGTACAAATAATTTCTGTGCAACTCTGGAAAAGCACAGGTCAACTTAAAGATACAACCACAAAGGGCTACCCAACCTGTCTATAACGCTTCTGCTTCTCAAAGGTGTTGTAGGTATCAGTGTCATTTTCCATTTCCCCACAGGTGGAGAAACTGAACCAAATTACTCTGGTCTGGTCTAACTTCCAGGTGCCAAGTGGACAGAATTCACAAAGTTGGCTCCTGCCTCACTCCCAAACCACTGCTTCTGCACTAGTAGGACAGCACACTGTCCTTTCCACTCTTCTGGAAATATCTAACATGTGAGGCATATCGCAGTCCTCAGATCTGGATATGTACCCTCACTGCATCCCCACCGTCTGTGGGGAGATGCTTTTGGTGTGCATTTCACCCCCTCTTTATGGCCACTTTCCATGGGCTAAAACATGAGCTGGAGGGGAGCCATGGGTTCCCAGCAAGAATGAATGGGAATGAGGAGTAAAGGGTGTGCTGCAGAGCACACCATCTTGGCAGCCTGGGGGCACCTTGGAGACCATGGGCCAGACGGGGCTGGTCAGCCTTGGCCTTTGGTGGGGGAAGGCTATACATCGCCCTGAAGGTGACGGAGCAGGGACTGGCAGCATGCTCCCCTGTAACATGGCCTGACAGGCCTTCCTGGCCTGACCAACGTAGTGCTGTTATTCCCACTGGGAATAGCTCCTAAACCTACTGAAGCTCAGGGAGACAACCTGTATTTTACAGGAGTACGTTGGCTGTGTTGCCACAAGCAGAGCTCACCCCCAAGTGACGGCCACAGCTCCTGAAGACAGCACTTCAGATGGAGTCATGGCTGCCAAGTAGCTCACGTTTACCAGCAAATACAGGCATGTAACCAAAGGAATGGCAATCATCACGGCTCGGGGAAGGGTCACCTGGAAAACGGATGACAAGAGTGTTAGGTGCAGCACATTTATGTCCGCACTGGGCTTTTTCTGTCCGTTGTTTCTTTGACACCACCCACGGCTCTCATTCAAACTCCTTCGCTCACTAAGGTTTTCCCACAGAAGAAGACTTAGATCCAGATTCACACGGCAGTTTTTACACCAGTCTCCCAAAGATGTCAGGCAGACAGTAAGTTTGTACATTTGGTTGGAAGGTTGTACATTGTAACATAAGGTTGTACACTAAAAGCTAGTAGTAAAAAAAAAAAAAAAAAAAAAGCCAGCAAACAAAAAAACAAACCCCAAATCCTATTCAAAAATACTTTGGTTCACAGCTGCCCAAAATGTCTGTTGCACACTTCTTGATTACTTTAATATTGATTTATTTGTTACTAGTTTGTCACGTCTCCTGGTGTGCTGCATCTTCCCATGAACATCTCACTGACACGGATGAAGTACCACTGTGTGTTGCTTCACATTTAACTCCTCCACAGGGTAAAGCAAAGCAGGGCAGCACAAAGGCAATTTGGTCTAGGAAAGAATTATTATTTTTTTTCCTAGTGACAGGGTGCTGCTATCATGGAACACCATAGATCATTTTAAGGCTCAATAAAATCAGCAAACACGAGCTTATGCAGCTGAAAGCACCGGGAAAAAAAAACCTAGTAGGGTGATCACAGAGCAACTGTACACCTTTAAAAACCTGAAATATTATTTTCTGCATTCCCCATTCCCGCCATAGGACAAGACAGAGCAATTCCTTACATAGATGCCTCTACCCCACAAGGGTCTGAATATCAGTGCTCACGGTCCTGTGGGAGAGAGTGTCACATGACCCTAAGATCTTTGCTTGCCATTTAGGTTAATATTTAACTGTGTGTTTTCATTTAATCTGTAAAATCTTGTGCGCTGCACTGGTAGAAAGCGCACTCCATACTCTCCGCACTCACATAGCTCTCTAAAAAAGGGTCATTCGCCACTGTAGTGTCTGATCTGTAAAAAGAGGTAATGTGGCACAGAGAGGGCTGATGTGAGATGCAAGTGAGCTACTTCAGTGCCTATAGCATAGGGAGAACAATGCCTAAAAAGTAGATGTATGAAGACAAGGGTCATTCAGAGAGTTAGATTCCCTCTCCAGTGAGGCTTGGCTTGCTCTGAAGTTTCCCCTCCATGCGATGAGGAGAGATAAGTGGGGTTTTTTTGATGCATACATTATGGATCAAGTCTTTTAGGGACTATGTGGTATAAAGAAACTGGTAGGGGTTATAGCAGTGAGTGCTTTTCTGCATAAATCTGGGTGTTTACAGTGAGATCCTCAAAACACTAAGACAAAACTTCATCCCAAAGCATCCAAGTGCTGCCTAATAGCTTTTTTTTCCAGTCAATGCAGTATTTTAGTGCTTTCTTGTAGGTAGGCTGTTATTTTGCTTAGAGACTAATTTTTATCCTTTCTGGACTTATCCATAGGTGTCTTGCTCCAGACGACAGAACAAACCAGGAGGAAAGCTCAGTAGTCTTTCCTTGACGTTCTAATCCCTTGATTACCCCTCTTATACACAACCATAGATAGAATCACACATATTAGCAGCAGTATTAAGTAAGTAAAACCCCACTCACTCACTCACCTCAGGCTTCTTCAGTTCCTCAGTTACATAGTTCAGGTTGTTCCACCCATCGTAGGACCAGAGTCCCTGGTAAAACGCCACTCCAACAGCCCCGATACCGGCCGTCGTGTTTTGAAAAGCATTTTGAAAACTCTGAGTTTGTCCCTTTGCGAGCAGCACCGCTCCGCCCACCACGATCACCAGCAAAGCCAAGAGTTTGGCAGCCGTGAAGATGTTCATAATAGACGTCGCCAGCCTCACGTTGAGACAGTTGATGATAGTCAAAAGCAGGATGCAGGCAGCAGCTGTACATTTGACGACAACCTGTGGAGACGAGCATCCTGGGTAGAAGGGTGCAACGGCGTATTCAGCAAAGCTCAGACAGACAGCTGCCAAACCAGCTGGTCTCACCAGGATAACAGAAGTGTAGGCGAAAAGGAAAGCAGGAAAAGAACCAAAAATCCTCAAGATGTAAATATATTCTCCTCCAGACTCTTTAATTATGGTTCCAAGCTCAGCGTACGACAAAGCTCCGAACATGGCCAGGAGACCACAGGCTGCCCAGATAAGCAGGCTGCTGGCAGGGCTTCCCATATAATGCAGCACCCACTCAGGGGACATAAAGATTCCCGAGCCTATCATAGTGCCTGCAATTAATGATACTCCACTAATCAGGCCGACCTCTTGCTTCAGTCTTAATTTCTCCTTCCCTTCGCTCAGATCTGTGGACGAATGAGATGAATCTGTTGTCTTCCTTTTCCTCATTGTGGAAATGTGAGGAGCTGTTGTTGTCAGGTTAAAATATGGAACAAGACTGAGGCATTTGCATAGGCACTATCTCAGGCTTTTAGGGTTAAGTTAATAATTACAGAAGTCACGCTGAACACTGTCAAGAAATACAGACTTACCTTTCACGTTTTGCATTCTTTCATTAGTCGTCTTATCTTGTTAATTTATGATGGTCCACATCCTGCCAACATTGATTACCTTTGAGTCTCACTGCAAGCCATGGTAATGGATAGCATTCAGCACCACCTCAGAATCGCTCAGCACCTCACTGGACTGTGTCCCTGATTACCTCTCCTTTAAATTATGCTTCAAATGGCACCTGAAATAAGGATCAGGTAAGCAAAATCCCCAGGTGAATCTGTACTTTATTCTTTGATTAAAAGTCAATGCTCAAGCACCTGCTGTAGTGCTCGGTCATATTTTCATTCCTCACTATAAAGCGATCAAACAATGAGGAACATTTCCAGTGTCTTAACCAAAGACACCAAAATGTTCTGCTAAAAACAGTCTTGAGACTTTTTCTGCACAAAATTCCGGGGCCAATTCTGTTTTGTTTTGTTTTGTTTTTTCAAATTTTAGAAGGTGCAGGAGAAGAATGAAAAGGCTGTAATTATATTTTTATTGGGCCCTTTTTGCCAATGTACATGAAGTATGCACATTATCCCCAGACTGTGATCTTCAGAGGACTTTGTCACTGCTCATCATGTACACATTTCAGTGAGCACCCAAGAGAAATGTAGAGGTACAAGCCTTTGGAAATATCACTGACCCCTTCTTAGACATCTAACATGTAAAATTTCAGACTTTGGGGAGGGTTCTGATATAAATCGGAATATTGTTACAGTGCACGAGGGTGTATTTTGTGATCTGTGATATGTATGAAGTATTGAGCAGAAGGGAATGTCCATATGCATTCCTTTGAACTTAAACTAAACTTTACTGACTGCAACTGTGAAGAAGGAGAATTACTGTCCTTGGTGGTCTCTTGCAGACTTCTGTTGTGATAAGTACCAGAAAACAGGAGCGAGACCTTCCTCAACCCTTCATGGAAACAGCAGACCTTGAATTTTTAAAACTGTCTCTCCTCCTTAACCGTTTGAGCTTAAAAAAGCATGAATATAAGCAGAGAAGTATTTTTATTGTTTGTCTAAAAAATCATTCTCTTGTAAATCATTTAGATTTCTCTTTGCTTACTTTTTTTTTTTTTTTTAAATAATCTTGCTAGCTTTGCAGTTTTCTGCAAGAAGAGTCCAAGAGTTATCTTGGACTCAGCAAAACTCATGGGCCCATAAGAAAAACAACATATTTAAGTCACATAATTTCTCATGCTAAAGCAAATAAAGTTGCACAAATTTTAGCAATGGGCTGAAGGCCTTTAATTTCTTCAAAGAAGCAAAAAAAGAACTCAAATGTCATTAAACAGTAGGGGGGTTTTACAGTACAAATCTTACTAGATGAAGAAAATAAGAACAGTTGGGAGGGTTTGTAAGGGATACTAGAAGCTATTCCTAATACCAACTCGCTAGTATTTGCTAGGAAATGGATCCCAGCTGGATTTCTCCGCATTCCAAAGTCACTTACAAAAATTCACAGCTGATCAAGCTGTAGCTTTAACAAGAGTGAAAGGTTACTTTATCTGTATCAAATAGGTTTTTTAAGTCTTCCTGGCAAAGGTGTGAGTTCTGAGGGTAAACATACACACCTTGTACTGCAACAAATTAATGTATTTCAAGTTAATGGTCTGTGAAGTGCCTGAGAACTAGGAGGAAGGCATCCCAGTAATGCAGGGTATTTTGTTTTACTTCTACTAAGTGACAGTGCTCTTCTTGTTAGCTGGTTTAGCTATTTGTAGCGTATTCTTTTTAAAATTGCTAATCACAGTGTCAGGCGATGCTGGAATCCTTCAGAGGTCTAAAGGATTGGTTTTTTTCTGCACTACAGACTCTCTGCTTCTGTGTGGATCCACACATGTATCATGTATACCAATCCTAACTGAAAACACATTCACAAAATACGATTGCATCAATGCTAAAGGAAAACTTAAGATGACTACAGGTAGTTAAGTATCCTTCTAGTAAGGTTACAGATATATTTCCATAACTGTTCTCCTGTTTGAATGAAGGAGCTTCTTGTGTAAATGTGTAAATGAAAGGCTTTTGGAGGGCCTGAGAGGATCTTTTCAAAACTTCACAGTTTCTGCTCTTAGAAATTAAGAAATTTTAATTTAATGTTGTAGAAAGAATCAGAATTTCTTCAAAATTGATCATGTCAAAAACATTGCTATATATGACTCAGATAACAAGGATTAATTACGTGGTACATCAATAGCTTCAGTGAGTTCCTAAAGGGAGGTCTATTTCCAATCCCAGGGTCATTGTTTCTTACTTCTAACTGCTTCTACCTAAAGTAATAATGAATCTAATTAATCATGATAAGAACTTCAGGCTATTCCTGTGGAAGCTGAGACAGGCTGATTGCTTTAGACTTTTTTCCCACTGACTTGTTCTTTTTCTGACCGCTATCATCAGTAAGGAGCAGCCATAAGATATTTTAGTCAAATGCATTGTCATGATTATCATTTCTCAAAACTGGCTATGCAAAAGGGCATCTTACTGCTCCCCTTCAAAAGATGTGTATGAGCAGCAGTAAAAATAAAGTACCGCGTTCTTCTTATGTGGAGTAGCAAAACTTTGTTGCTTAAGCTGTCACATAATAAATCCCCTACTTAAACAACTCTCACTTTTCATTTACCTTTGACATTGCAATGGGTGGTTGCCATCTACTGGTCTCAAAACAATAAAGCAGCTTTGTCCAGTGAAACACGGCTCGCTCTACATTTGGTTTTGATATTTTGCATTACTAATTAAAAAGGAACCCTACAATAAGTATTAGTTCTTCAATACTAATGTAACACAAATAGGGAGTATACTTGAGTTGTGAATGAAAATTCTCCTTAATGCGTTTAGGGCTATTTTTATCCCAGCAATAGCTACAAGGACTAGAGAAAGCTAATTTAAGGTAAAGGCCAATGTCAGCGGTAAGAACTAGACAAAACATGTGGGCAAATATTTTGCAACACTTAATTTTAGGTCCCAGGAGTGGTATTTGGAACACAGTTATGGGTTTGGCTTCCCTGTTCCATGCTTGGGAAAGAAAAGAGTTACAAATCTCAGAATGGCGATTAAAAATAACCCACAATCTGAGGATGGAGTGGCCAAAGCCATTGCCGGTAACTTTCTTTGGAGGTAGACACCAATATTATACTTAGAAAATTGTGCAGGGATTGAGATTTTATTTTTGTAAATACAAAAAAAAACCCAAACAACCCCATATACAAAAAAAAAAAAAACAAAACCCAAATTGTATGAGATGAACTAAAGGTTAGAGAATTCGCCCGGGACATAAGATGTGGGTTCAATGGCCTTCTCTACCTGAGAATGTGGAAATCCACAAATCCAAGTCGAATACCTTCACCTCCAAAATGCAGGCTTTGAGCTGCAATTGCAGGCAGATCTTGGTACCTACCCTTGTGATATAAGTAGAGATGCTTGCTTAAAACGAGGGAGGAAATAAAGGCTAAGAAAATGGAGCTCTGAAATAGATCTTGAGCCCAGAAGAAAAAATGCGGCAGGAGAAAACATGTCGCAGGGGCCCTGTGTGAAAACAGGAGAAGGGAAGAGGACTCATTTAGAGGTGTCTGCCTGGGGAAGGGGACTATAGTGTCTGACTCTGAGCCCCCACCTCTCCAGGGCATCCTGGTTCTTCTCACATCTGAGCCCTCAAACAGCGCAGCTTCAGGCCTCCACCCTGCTGGAGGTGACCTGGGCCCACCAGGTCCTTTCATGGTGCTGTCAGCCCCTTCGCACCCAGGGGCCAGCAGTGCTCGGTTGCCCTCAAGGCACCAGAGTCCCCGGTATGCCTTAGAATGGAATTGTTTAGGTTGGAAAAGACCTTTAAGATCATTGAGTCCAAGCGATAACCTAGCACGGCCAAGTCCACCACTAAACCATGTCCCTAAAGCTCTTGCCTTACAGCGAAGGAGCTCCGTTTGGGATTGTAAAAATGCCAACGTGACCTGCAGCTAGCATAAAAAAAAAACCAGCTTGGACTACTGGGAGTAGAATGGGCGGGAAAAAGGCATTTCTGAGGATACATGGCAGCCCTAGGCTCCACAACAAGAATAATCACTAAAATGGAGCTTGTTTAAGTTCGGACAGTAACTGCTTTTCCCTGTCACATTACAAGAGCAGATCTGAGCCCAGGGGATTAAGAGGGAATCTAAAACCCAAGAATTTCCCATAAGCTGGGTTACTGGTTCCTGCCCCGGTCTGCAGACAGCCTGCGGCGGGGCCACTGGAAGGTGAGCTCGGAGCTCCCCACTCTTGCTCCGTAAGGGCTCAGCACCTTCTGGCTTTGCAACTATTAAACTTCGAAAGATTTGCTTTTGTTTTACAGATACTCTGCATGAAAATGTATTTGGTATCTCACATGTTGCCAGTCAGGTACTGCGTATTTTGTTTAGTCATTCTACGGTATTCAGGAGGAAGCTACTGGTGTTGTCCTGCGTGTTCTCTGGGCTGCTCTGTGGAGTTGGGCATAGGCCAGTAACAGTCCCACTCTTATACGCTGCATGGGTGTACTCAACTAAAAAAAAACTGTTACAGAAAATAGTGGTGGAATAACACAAAACAAGAACCACAGCTGAAAAGAAAGTAATTACAACTTTCACAAGTACTGACCCCAGCGCCGCTTGGAAAGGTCGGGAGTTGTGACTTACAGTTTAGTTCACAAATATTTTATTTTTATTAGAAAGGTTTATAATGAATTTTTATTAGAAAGGCTTACAATGAAACTAGAAAAGATAATGTTGATTCAGATATGATTAGAGTAGCATTCTGAAGCTAAACAGGCAGATAAGGATTGCATTTTTACCAATAGACACTGCAAACACTAAAAACCAATACAACAAGAGAAGATCCAAAGCGAAGATCTCAATCTTAAGATTCATAATAACAGAAAAGTATCTGTGTAAGTGTTTATTCCCCGGGCTGGCAGAGCAGTTACTTCACTAAAAAAAACCCAAACAAACAAAAAAAATACCCCACCAACCAACCAAACAAAAAACTACCCCAAAACTACAAAAAATCAAGAGTCTTAGACTGATGCTGGCTCCAGGATTCCACATTTTGGCACCGCAGGCAGTTACTGTATCAAGTGCCATTGCGACATTTTCTTTCACCCACCGGGGAAATATTATACAAATTTCTTCCTTCATTCTTGTTCCATATTTCCTGATTTTATGGCTATATACATACATAGTATACAAACGCTTATACATACACAGCAAACCTGTCCTGGTTTCTTCTTCTTTTCCTAGCAGTGCTTTAAATTAGCCTCAACAATTTCTTTGCATTTGTTTGTACTCTTAAGAACTCCTTCTAAATTTTGGAATTAATTTTTAATTTATTTATTACATTTAATTTGAGATTAGATTATCATGTCCTATATGAAGTCTGTTTTGCAGAATCTTTATCAAATGAATGCTGTCATTTTAAATACTAGAATACAAATAAACATTTTCATTAAAACTTTCTACTAAGCAAAATGAAAAATGGAATTAAAACGCAGCTGTATTTTCAACTCTGAAATTCTGTTTAATCAGTGAAATGCATTCCTACATTTATGAGTAGATGTATAACAATAGTTTCACTAGCACTAAATAGTTTAATTATTTTCAAAACAAACTTTTACAACACATGCTCAGACCTTAACCTGTAACTTTACATTCACTGTGTGTTAGGTATCATTCGATAATAAAATAGTGTTGTCTATATGATTCTTGTCAAAAACATCTCAGTAACCCTTGCCCAAATAATTCCGGTTTTTCTTAGGTGAAAAGGGGACATAGTAACTGAAGGTACTTACCTTAGTGCCTTAAAGATTTCATCCAAACTGATACCTATTTTCTAATGAAACCCTGGACCAGAAGTGACATTGAAGGCCCACAGAAGGCAGGTCCCTTCCCCAGCCCACCCCACTGCTGCTGCGACAGCATCTTCCTCCCAACGACCCAACCGAGCAGAGGGCTGCTTGCCCTCCTGCCTCTTTTCTTCTTCTTAATCGCTGGGGCAAAAGGGAGGGAGCACCCAGCTTTGGTACCACGGTAGAGCAGAGCGCCTGTGGGAGGGACCAGGAAAGACACTGAGAACCGTAGCCAGGAAGAAAAATAGGGTAACATAGCTTGCAGCAGCTCCTGAAAGTTTTTTGGACTGCCTCTGCCTGTTTGCTTTCCCTTGGTCACAGCACGAAGGGCAGGGTGGGGCTGGGCAAGCTTATCCCCGCATCCCACTGGCTGCGGGCAACACGCGTGGGGCAGATCACCCTCCCACCGCTCTGTCCCCACGCTGGGGTTGGATGTGCTTCAGCACGCAGTCACGGCCAGCCCAAGGTCAGGCTTTGCCCCCGCGTGCCTAAAACATTTTGTTTGTGGAGCAGGTACAGGCTGTACCATGGGGTCTGGGCCATGCTTAGGGCACTGGGAAGCTTAGTCAGGGACAAGGAAGCTCAGCCTGTCTCCATGCCATTACTGCTTAGCTGCTCAAAACGCTAGGAAAAGCAATTAATTTTAGCACTGTTTAATTACAACCTCACTTTGACTCTACCAACTATCAAGGAAAAAAATAAATGTTTGCCTGGAACAGTCAGTCACATAGGTTATGACACCCTATATCTCCGGCTGATGCTTTATGAAGTTGTAACAAACGTGCATTTTGCAGCTAATGCTTCATCTTGTACAATTTCACCAATAGAAAAACTAATGATCTCAGGAAGATAGTGATGTGTTGAGACTGTAATTACTCCCATCTGTATGCTTTGGTTTAAAGTTATAAATAGATATGAATAAAAGGAAGGATGAAACGGATTACACATCTTTTCTTGGCCTTCCAGGGGAAATATGTGTGGGAGACGGGACCAGGTTTTAATTCCATTTAGTAAATTTTCATTTGAGATTATATGAAGAACTGTGCTTAAAGGCTTGGAGGACTCTTTCTGGTCCTGGATCATAAGCTCCCTAACTGCCCTCATCAGTGATGCAGTCAAGTTGATAAATTCATGACGTAATGACAACAGCCAAGAATCACTCTGAAGTAGTATTGTTTTCTTGAACACAAATTGGATGAATCTACAGATGTTGTCTGCTAATTCTTAGCCAAAGTGAGTGGAAAGGCACTCATATTTACACATTCAAACTTCCTGTTTTGCAGTCCACTAACAGGATGTGTTATGAAGGAAGAAGTTTTCCAGCTGAACTGGATTTCCGTCTGGAGCCAGCTCAAACCAGTAGGCAAAGCAAGCAGCAGGCTATGGAGGGGAGTCTGGTGCCTGCTTTTCCTCTTCCCCGGGAAACGGGAATCGATTATTCCCGTTTGAACGGCTAATCTCTGCTTCCCACTCGCAAAGTGCTTTGCTCCCAGTGTCACAGGAACAGCAGAGGTATAGCTGGGTGGGTGGTGGGTTCCTCCCCCAGCAGCTCCTGCAGAAAAACAGCGTGCTGCCCTTCCTTCTGGCCCTGCCTCTTCCATTCTCCCCGGGAGCAGACGCAGGCTCACCCTTGGGTCCCCACCCCGGCACTGCGGGGCGCAGATGCACAAATGGCTGTTGGGCCCTGATAGGAGATTAGCGGCAGACAGGGGTCCTGTTCTACAAGGGCAGGGAGAGCTGACTCAGAAACAGAACTTGAATTTTGGCAGTATTAAAAAACACACTATTTCAGCTCGGTGACTTTTTTGTTTCGTTCTGCATTTGACTAGCTGCCTAGGGAGAGGGATGCACTGCAAACAGAAGAGGTACTTTAGAAGTCTATAAAACCTACAGATATAATTAAAGGTAAGCCCACATATGTATGAATACACCATCGCTATTTATGTAATACTTTATGCAATACATGCATAACATTGACACCTACTTTTCAGCATTACAGTGCTCAACCATTTTGTTTATGCTCAGGAAGCAAGCTGGGATTTCCCTTCCTGAATATCTCTCCGGCGCTGTACATTCAATGCGCTACGCCTTGTTGCTCTGAAGGCACGTTTGGCATAGAATAAGGTTTGGGTTCTCTACGTGGAAATGGGGGGCAGTGGGTATGTCTCCATGCTACAACAGCGAGTCGGAACCGGGGTCTCAACTGGCCCTGAGCGGACAGGGCTATGCTGTGCTTTGGCATTCAAATGGTATCTCCAGTCATGAACGTGTCTTGTTGCTTGCGGTCGGCCCCCTTGACACCGTGAAAGAACAGGAAATTCTGGAGAGCTTCAGGTTTGATTAAGAGAGAAGAAAAATTTATAGTCTAGTGATTACATCACAAGAGCAGAGATAACCACAGACCTAAGCAAAGTCCACTCGGTGTTGAGCTGCTTCTTCAGAGCCTTATCAGAAGAACCTGCTGAATTAGGAGGATCAGTGTTTGATACAGCAACAGGTAGAAGGGTGTCGATGAACCTAAGATGACAGAAATTATATAAGCACATTGTTGCAGATCTTTCTTCTAGTTTATCCTCTGTAATATAGCTTCTTACTTTTGAAAATAGAATTTCTAGTTCATGCAAACTAAGTTGGTCAGACTTTATGCAACAAAATTAAAACTTCTGGATATGCTTTTAGGATTCTTAGAATGGTTTTCCTTAGGGGAGAAAAAAAAAATTCCTGCATTCTTCCCACTCTGCTTTGTTCTGACAGGGCTGAACTATCTTCTTCTAAGTGGGGAAAAAAAAAATTACTGCATTTTATTCAGAGCTCTTGTGATCGCTTCCGTTGCCTATTTCTTTGAACTTCTTTAACTTTTTAGAAATTAGAATGTTTACTCATTACTGCTTAATGCATGAAATGAGAGAGAATCAATTTGATGCTCATCTTTGAGGTTTCATTCTTTGTACTGAGTATAATATGCGATCTTCTATTCTAAAAGCTACAGCCTGTGCTCGTTGTGAAGAGTTCCTGGAACTTAATTCTTCACTGAAAAGAAAAATATACTTCTGTTGAGACAGGCAGGCTTTTTTCTTAAGATAAGCATTGATAGCCACTCTATTGTGAACCAAGTGAATGTGAATCTAAAAAACAGCTGGCGTTATCTCCGGCTTTGCCCTCCAAAGCTATTCACATTCATGTACATGAAGTGATTCCATTAGTTACTCTTGTTCTGTTACAATGATCGTCTCTGGTGGTTGTGACTCTGAGGTATGTTTATGAAGCTTGTTTATACCTCAGCCAATTATAAGGGGTTGAATGACTCAGGGACAAAAGCCGTCTTGCCGGTGAAACGAGTCTTCAGCTGACACCTTCTCGGCCATTGTAGCACAGACATACTTAGCAAAGCACTTCCACCAGAGACGCTTCTTTCTTGGGACAAGTTCATGAAGATCCATGCTGCAGGGCTGTGCAATCCATTCACTGACACCTCCTCTCATGCATTTCCTTAAACCTCTTGCAGACCAGCTTCTTTGGACAAGCTGATCATGTCGACAGGAGCGATGACCATGTAACTGAATGGCAAGTCAGCCTCCCCGCATTTTAAAACAGTAGTATAGTAACGAGTAAGCCTAAAAATGGGATTAGTGACAAAATGTATTATAATTCAGCTGTGATTTTTCTCTTGGTCCTAAACAGAAGCATTCTCATTTGCACTAGCTTGGTACGTTATGCCGGTTGGTAGCTAGTCCAAAGAAAATCCAACAGAATAGATGGTCTTCCTTGAAGAAACTTACAGTTGCACAGACAGGTAGGGGAAACAAATGGAAACAGTCCCACCATTTTCAGCAACAGAGCAGACCGGGCTTTTCAGCAAACTGAGAGCCTGGCTGTTTGCAAATGGTTTTACAGGAATCATACTAAAAGAAGTTCTTTTTGTACCAGTTTGTGCATGAAGTGGGAAATCTGAAGGAGGCTAAGGTAACTCGGAGGAATTCTTCTCACGCGTGGGAAAAAAGCTCAAAGATGTGTAGTTTTAAACATTAAAATTGGGTAATGGATGCAGTTGCATATAGTAGGCCAAATGTTTCTGTATCAGAAGAGAGAGGGTTGATACAGGAATAGGCTGTGAAGCTTGTGGGAATTAAGGCAACAGTATCAGTACAAGGAGACACAGCAGCAGGAGACGCAGCAGTATCGGTACAAAGAGATGCAGCAGGTTAATGAACAGGTTATGTGGTCAAACGCAACAGAAGAGTCAACGCTGAGTTGGCACAGTGAAAGTTACGGCAGGGAAAGGCTGTGTTTGTGAAGCAGTGGTGGGGCAAAAGGATGCATGGGTAGAAAAGTCCCTCTGTATGAAGAGTCTGCATCTTGTAAGCACATTTCCCTGAGGCCCCAGGCAGAGGCTTAGCCAAAGGGGACGCCTGGCTCACTGGCCCAGAGTTCTCATCTCAGTGAACCCTCCTACGTATTATGGTCACTGCTGGCCAAAACCATGGAACCTATTCCTACAGCAATGTATTTCAGGCTCATTGATTTTTTTTAATTAAGTAATTGTATGTCTGTTGACAAAATGGAATCCAGAATCGTGCACTGGGTGCCTAGGTTTGCTACGCAGTAAGTGGAAAAATTAATGACTTCAGAACTGGATCTGTTCCTGTAAACACATGAAACGTACATCCAGATCAGCATATTTTACAGAGATGTAGGTAACAAGGGACATGCTAATGACATAAACCATCATTCCAGGGCCCTACATGCACAGATAGCTCTAATTGCTTCTGAGCTGCAGCGCTGTCCTTCTGTGGAGGTGGTAGGTAGTTAACTGCAGCTGCTATTTCAGAGAACTGAGCAAGAGACACCTATTTATGACTGTTCCTCTTAAGCAGTAAGATGGTAGTTTGACTGGGGATTAGACTGGGGGTAGTTAGACTTGGGGGTTGGACTAGAGGATCGTTGAAGGTCCCTTCCAATGCAAACCATTCTACGTTTCTATGACTGCAAGGCCAGCAACGCTATTAAGTAGCAGATCTGAGATTAAGATCTTGGTCTTCTCTGCAGAACAGCTGCAGCACAGGGCAGCTGAAGTAGTTCGCTGATTTTTGGGACTCTCCCTAAGAAAGTCAGATCTGTGAATCTTGAGCAAAGGAATCAAATCATGGAATCATAGAATGGTTTGTATTGGAAGGGACTTTAAAGATCATCTAGTTCCAACCCCTCTGCCATGAGCAGGGACACCTCCCACTAGACCTGGTCGCTCAAAGCCCCATCCAATCTGGCCTTGAACACCTCCAGGGATGGGGCCTCCACAACTTCTCTGGGCAACCTCTTCCAGTGTCTCACCACCCTCACAGTAAAGAATTTCTTCCTAATATTTAATCTAAATCTACCCTCTTTCAGTTTAAATCTGGGTCCTCCCCAGTCCTGATAGTAAAGGGTGTAGCACACTTTGTTTTATAAGAGTGCAACCTTTTGTAGGTACCTGCATCTTTTTGAAGAGGCTTTGAGAAGTCTACCACATCTAGGTTTTTTTCATTTCCATGGAGAAATAACTTGGTTTTAATTATTTGCTACCCTTGCAGATCTAACAGCACTGTCCATCAAAACTGCTGGGGGAAGTAAATGACACAGCACAGTAGGACAGATTTTGTTCGCGTAGAGAGTTTTAGGTCCCAAAGTTTGTGGCTTTAGAAAATGTAGACATCTTCAAGATTAGAGAGCAGCTGAGTGGGGGTGGTTAGGACTGCAGCTTTCAATTTCTTTGAGTGCTCTTCAATTAAGTACCTTGCCCAAGGTCTCATAGGAAGACTGTGGAGGAAGGCAACAGCATCCAGGTTTTCCATATCCTTGGCTACTTTTCAAAACTGTAGACTGTACGTTTATTAAGTCATTACTCGATTTTGGCTACTACACATACAAATCACAAAATGATAGCTCTTCAGCATTGTTCACTGAGGCTGCTTATTGACAGAAAAAAAACCAAAACGTAACTCTTAATGGAGTTTATCAGAACCATTTGGAGTGTAAGCAAAGCCCAGTCAGCTGTTAGCACCTCCTTAAAAAAGAAATAGCAAGGAAAAGCATTTTGTAATGGAGTGATACCAAGTTAAATTATCTAAAGCACTTTTAAAGTTTCCACTCAGAAGAAAGGCTTTTCTTGAACTATTTCAGAGTCAGCCAAAAACTTTAGTGCCCTTATGAAATTGTGAGGTGTGTGGTGGTGGAATATTTTTTATTTTTTTCAGAAAAATACTTTAGAAAAGAACCAAATAATCGTATTTCTCAGCTCAAATCCCAAACTGATTGCATGTAAACATTTTTCTGTTTTTTGATCAGGTTGGGTTTTCCAGTACTGAGGAGCAGACCAATGTAGAAATAAATCATAAGCATAAGCATAATAATAAGCATATGCTTACCAAATACATGCTGAGCTCTTCCTGAGCATTTAATGCTTTATACAAACATTGATCAGAATTATCCAGGACAAACTGGGACCCCAAAAAGGTCTGAGCTGGAGAGATGGTGTAACATAGGCCAACTGCTGTAACTGTTCAGGATGGCATGAACATAACACGGTTTTCTTCAGTCTCAGCCGGTGTCCATGAAGGGAAGGGCCGACTTGGAGGCTGTGACTTAGAGGCCTTCTCTCCTTGAGTAAGCAAAGGAATTGGCTTTTCAGCCCTGCAGCCTCCCTGTAGACAGCCCAAAGGTGGCAGCAGGACAGGACACTGGGGATCACAGGCACTAGCCACGCGAGCAGCAGCGGACTGCAGGCATCTGGGTACTTGGCTGATTAGCATGAAGCCGAAGAAATCATTTTCGTGTCTTGGGAAAACATTTCTATCTTTATCAGGAGCTGGGAACTTTCACGTTTTTAACCATGACTATAAATACTGAAAACAGTGAGGGTTTTTCCTTCGAGACATCTCTATTTTTACACAGTTGCTAGTCACAGACATCTCATCCTCACGACTGCTGCCACCAGCCATAGCACCGGTACGCCCGGTATTCCTGCACACCAACTCGCCCGCTCCTGCCCTGCTGTACCCTGAACAGGTCCCCGGCACTGGCAGAGCCTTCCTCCCTTCTGCCTACAGAAAAAAACGGCCGGTAGCAGGGTTTGGAACAGCCCCCGCAGGACTGATAACCAGGTTTCGTCTGCAGGTTTGATCTGTGCACGGCATCTGCGTGCCGCTTCCGGAAATGGAGTACTCCCTAACCTGACTCCCTTTAAGAACTGGTAAAAAGGCGTAATAGAGGATTTCCTTGTGAAATCTGTATTTTAAATTGTCACTCACAGGCAAAGCTCCCTCTCTTTAGCAGAAGCTGCTAAATAAGGAGAATTTATGCTCTTATCGAGTGAGGCTATTAAAACCCATCACTAGCAGTGTTTACTAGCATCCAGTACCGTATTTACCAACGGCAACCACGCAGCTGTATCTGAGACCCTGTGTTTAACTCTCTCGAGGGAAGGAAATAATTGACTCTTTTTCCCAAACGCATGGCGCAGCAGCTACCGGCACAGCAGTTAATTAATAACTACGGCGACGCGTTTCTGTTTACGGCAAACCCCAGGCAGCCGGGCCCGAGGGCGGCGCTGGCAGCGGAGGCCCTCAAGACCCGCCGGGTACCCCGAGACCGGGGCCTCGCCTTTGTCTCCTAACCCCCGGCCTCCGGGCGGGCACCGCCTCTCGCCGCCACTCCTCCCCGGAGGCGAAAAATGAAACAGAGGGGAAAACGAGAAAAAAAAAAAAACAACAAACCCACACACACACAAAAAAATACCCAAACGAAAACACCTCCACCCCCCAAAAGCCGTGTTTCGGCCGGTTTGTTTGGCGGGAGGGAAGGCGCCGGTCCCAGCCCTCCCCGCCAAGCTTTAAATTAAGCTCTGCATCTTCTGGGGCTCATGTATTGCACTTAATCCTACCCACTTCTCAAATATTCACTAGCTGCAAGTATGCAGCATGTGGATGTCAGCAATATTGCGAGTAGTCCTCTGGATTTTGTGGGTCAGATTCAATTTGTTTCGCACAAATACTCTTGCTTTCTTTGTAGCCGGCTTTTATAAATCAGTCTTTTGGATTCCCTGTCCTGGGAATCTGTCTGACAGAGGCTTGCATATTATGTAAATTTGCTGCTGAAGCTACAAAAATGTTACTGCATCTTTAGACTAAGGTTTTAACCTTTGTTCCCTTATATTCTTCTCTAGTACAACAGTAGAATCTTAATGCAAAATCCATGCACGTAAATTCTTATGTTTTCATAAATTAAGATTTTGAGATATGTGTTTTGAACAGTGTTTGTGTTCTAGCTGAACAGAATATGGGAAAGACACCTTAAGAAGAGACCCTGTATCTTGACTCTCACCTCTGCTACCATTCCAAACAATTTCACCTTCTTTCTGTTATTATTTCAAGGTTTTCTTGACAAGTGAGTACAGAATTGAAGAGATAAAGCCTGACTGACTCAATTTGTCTCAGGCTCATAGCCTACAGTCACAGTGAAGAGATTAATGCACTACAGTAAATGACCTCCTGGGCATCCAAATCCAAATTGGGGGCATCTTTTTAATTTTATTTTTTTTTAAACAAACATGAAGAGAAAATTAAAATGTACAGTCAATGCCTTTTCTCCCTTGCTCTTCTCAAATTGCATCCATGCTTTGATTTTCAAGGTAATATGATTTGCAAAAGAGTGAGCTGGCTAGAAGTGGTATCTTCACTAGGTACCGAGCGCCCTGAGGAGCCGGGGACGTGGGGGAGTGGGTTCGGCAGCCCCGCGGAGGGTTGCCTGCCTGCGGAATTGGGGTGAAATGGGCTTTGTTTAAATGTACCGAGAGCGTGAAAACTTGTACTACATTTTTTTTTTTTTTTTAAATGCTTTTAAGGATAATGACTGCTTTCTGAGGGCGGAGCGAGGAGGCCGAATGCTTGTGGTAGTTGATAGCACACAATGAAGTGTTAGGTTTTAATTTTTCTTCTAACGTGTCTGCGCAGACAACAATAACAAAAAGTTGAGAAAAATGCCAGCTGCCCTGAGTGGATCGTGCTTACAACCAACAGTTTGGGTTTTAATCTCCTTGGCAGTCATTGTACAAAGATTATTTTTTTTGTTTTTGGCATTGTTCTCTTTCGTGTATTTCATAACCTCAGATTCTTAATTCCTTGAGAGAAAATTAATATACTCGGGACACTTTGTATTCTTCTGGCTTACTGTTTGAAGCGAGATGGCTTAACACCGAAATGTGTAGCATGTTTTATACGTGATGTGATAAGGAGGTTATATCAGCTGATCTTGGAATGCTTTTTTCTGAGTAGTGTAACCGTGTATGAGCTATATAGGTCATTGCAAATGAGAATCGGTAAAACTTCTTATATCGCCTAATTGTTTTTCACTTACGTGCTACACGTTAACAAAATCCTTTCAGATTTATTTTAGTTTTACTGAAGTCTTTGTTGCATCTCAACTGAGAGATCAGGCCTTTTGAGTTAGCATGAGTTGATGGTGTAGCTCTTCAGGTATGTGGGATATGAATGCATTTGAAATATAATTATGGCCCCATGTTACCATTTTTACATATAAAACATAGTATTTTGTTATATTTAGTCATGTCTACATTTAAAACTGAATGTTAACAACAGACATAGTTTTGTTGGGAAGCTAAGAGAATTATTGTCTTCTGTTCTCTGGTGTACAGCTCAATTGGTGTCAATGCGACTATAGGTATGTTTGCTAGGTGGGAGAAGGAAACGGATAAAAAGGGAAATGATAATTTAGTGGTGGTGTAGTTTGGGTTATATGTGTAGAAATGACACTAAATCACCTGACAGTTTTCTGAAGTGTTCAGAGAGTTGAAAATTTGGAATTTGTCCCAAGAGAATGGTTAGTAGGCAAATGCATGTGAGAAACTGCTTGATAATGCAGATTCTGCAGTTTATTATGTGGATATTGCACGTAGGAAGGTCCATGTTATTTGAATGGCATTTTTTCGTCATCATTAGGGAATGGTACTTTTTTCCTATAGTACTTAATATTTTTCTTCTGTGTTAGGGGTATTGGCACAGCGCTGAGGCAATTATAATCTTACCTGGTATCATGATTGAGCCAATAGTGCAAGAAGCAGTTGGCTGAAAAAGTTGTACTTGCCTGTCTTCTACAAGAAGATACCTCTTATTATGACAGTATGTATTAAATCTTATTTAGGATTGCAGTGCACAGTAAAAGTTTCGTGTACATCTTTTCCTCAAGATTTGCTTTCTCAAATGTTTCTTTGCAGTGTTCTCATTGGGCCAGATATTGCACACGTTTGGGGCAAGTATGTGAACAGGACATCAGCTTGTTGAATGCTGTGAACTAGATCTGATTTTCAACAGCACTTTTTAGTTCCCTTTTAGATTTTTTTTTTCCCCTACATTGATTTAGTGATATGTGAGTGTGCATGGAATAATTGGCATATGTAGAATTTTGTAAAAGCATTCTCCTTGATAACTTCATTTTTTTTTCTTTGTACAGTGGTTTCTAAAACCCCAAAATGATTTGACCAAGTTTTTATATACAGAGGCAAGTAATCCAGTAGATGGTTTGAATTCCTGCTTGTATGTTTTCATGCTTCTTTTTGAGCGTGGAATTATATAAAAATTCACTGTCCATTGCAGTAAAAAGAAACCTAAATTTTCCTGAATGTTAAATTCTTTGTTTTGGGAATCTCCTGTGAAACAAGCATTAATACATTGTGTTGTCTTTAAAAACAGTTTCTAATAGAAACTCTACAAAGGAAACAACATACAATTATGGAGCAGACATGCTTTATAAACACTTCTCATTATGTGTATTACATGTATAGGTGTGTGAGAGAGTTATCAATCTTCTTTCTCTTCTCTTCAATACATGTAGTTGAAAATGCTTACCTCGTCTAATGTGAATTTTCCCCACCCATAATATAGCTGTTGTCTTGATTATTCCACACAATGCAACCATTCCGGTGTTGTCACAAAGCCAGTGCCCAGGCTCTTGTCTCAGAAATGGGACAAGAAGTTTTTAGTTTAAAAGCTCATTTTCTCCTCCTATAACAACAAATACTAGTTATGTAGTGCTTCTAATAATGAAGTTGGAGGCACTGCACAGTCATATAGTGGAAAAGGGTTTTAAATGACATCAGAACATATAAACGTGTTCAGTTCTAGCTGCTTGGGTATAATTTCAAACAAGTTGTATAAAATTTATTTTATAATAATGGCTTGCGTACTGAAACTTTATAGCAAGGTTTAGTTTGAATCCCACTCAGAGTACCTGCTGTGGCTTTTAGAATAGCAGGCAAGAGCTTTTCAAGCTGGTATGTGAAATGTTTAGCTTACAAATGAAGACCAGATGTCATCTTTAGCAATATCTTTAAAGATTATATTTCGTTATTGGTTAACAGATACTATTTTTTCCCTGAACGTGGCTATTTAAGAACAGTTGTAGACATGTAGAAGAAATATGTCTGAAGAGGTTGTGACAACCATCTTAGGAGTTGGGAAAGAAATGTGAAACTCTGAAATGTAGCAAAAGTATATCTGTAATTTGACATTTTTGCTAGCTGTTCTGTATATGCATCTATTTCCACTAAACTTTAAAAGTGGTGTTGTGACCCTCTATCCTCTACTGGCTGTGCTAAATATCACATCTGCAGCCTTTCTAAAAGGCAGATTTTTGCAATATATATTTGTGTACATTGGACTAAGTAATCTGGTGTACATTGGGTAATTTTGATTATTTTCAATTTTAATTTTTCATACAATTCTAAGATAGGTTACCTCTTGCTTCGTCAGTGCTATTGAGGTATTGGCAAAACTCTCAGTTACAAGTAATATGTCTGGTTGTCTCTCTTTCCATTATAGTGATCTCAGCATGTAAATTCTAATGGAAATAAGGGTTGTGTCAGGCTTATGTTCATAACTTTGCTCTTAGATTTCATCCATGTTATTTCCAGGAAGAACTTTGAGAGATGTATTGAACTAGTTGTATGCATTTTTTCTTTGTGTGGCTGGTCTGAAGTTTTGTATAGAATTTGCCCACTAATCTCTTCAAAAGGGAAGTGAATTTTTGAAAGCTGAGTCGGTGTGTTTAGTTCCGTAAGTCTTTACACGTGCATATTGATTAAATACAAAGCTAGGCTTGCTGGAGATGACTTTCTGTAGTTGAGCTAAAAATAATGAGTCTGTTTTGACTCATATTTTTCAAGTATGTTGCTATTTGTCTCCATTCCAGTGTATATTGCTTAAATTTCAGTTCTGGGCATACTATAATAAGTTAGTCACGTAGTCTGAAGAAATTGCAAAACTGATGTTAGTAAGGTATTTTGACAATAAGCAAGTATCTACTGTAACAATACTAATAAGACAAAGTAGCTTTAGATCTTATGTGTTACTCACAAAACAAAGATTGTTCAAGATTATTTAAAAAATCCTTCTACCATGTATCTATATGTTATATATCTCCCTAAAGATTGGACATTTGGTAGTTGATAAGGTTAGATTAAAAAATGTAGAGTTGTGTAGAGGGATTAGAGGATTGTGATTTCTTTTGTCTACATCTTTATACCTAAGTGTTCTTTTCTTATCAAATATCTTTTCATATATGTCAGTCTTTATTGTTTGGACTTAACAGTTGTTTAGCATGAAAAGTGAGACATTTCTTGGACTTGAAATTTAAATTCTTCCCCTCCCCCCCCCCCCCAAGGTTGTAGGGGATATTTGGGGTTTTATATATGTAGTCCTCTTGCATTAAAAAGTCCATTTACATACTAAAAGATTAATAATACATCAGCTATGGCACATTAAGAATATGTGTGGAAATCATTAAGTGCATGTGTTCAGGGACAGCTCTATTTTCCTGTGGAGGATTTTGTCAAGATCAGTGAGAGATTTTTGCTGTTGTCATTTATACTTGTTTCAAGCCAAGATTTAAATTCTTCAAAAAGGAGTCGGCAAACTTCATTTTAATCTGAGCCTGAAATCTTTATTTTGTGAAAACCCCAATATGTAATACCATGTGGGTTAGAGAAGTTTAATGCCAATTACTATGTTAGAATCTTACATAGCTTAACAAATTTGGAAGAAAAACTGAGGCTGGTGTGCAAGAATGACGTGTAGTTCAGATAGAGAAGTTAGTTTTCTGTGCTACTTCGTTTCGTAGTCTACAAATGTATAAAATCAGACAAATAGAATTAGTGGTTTTACACATTATGGTGAGTAATGTAAAAGAAACTGCTACCATTATGAATGAAAAGCATATTTTGATTGTTTTTAGCAAGGAAATATGTGGGCAAGCATTCATAATATATTGAACTGTACCATATTAATATATTGTCTTGTAAAAAATCTGTGATACTTTATTTGTTTATCTTAGAGGCTTAGTTTGGTAATGGTATTTAAAATTTAAAGTTTCAATCAATAAACATTTTGACAATGAATATTGTTCTTATATAGCTTGGGCTTTTAAAATCATAAGAACTGTGTATTTAAAGATACATGGGAAAGCCTTTTGTGTTATCAAGACTTTTCTTTCTACGTGAAATGAGCATTCCATGTGTCTTCCTAGGCATGAATGAAGTGGCCTGGCAGGAGACCAGAGAAATGATACATGTGAACATGTTGGTCAGGAAGCCAAGCGAGGTTGGAGTAGGGGTTGCACCAGCTGGAACAGTAGTTGGAACAACATCCGGGCCTAATTCAGGTGGAAAATCTTCTCGCACCATCCCAACAGCTGCAGTGCTTCCAATGTTTCCATTGGACAGATGCTTCCAATGTCCTAGGTACCCCTCAGTGGACGTTCTCAGAATGATGCCACAGTTGGGTACTTCTTCTAGAGGCATGCTGGTGAGCAGTTGAGTGGCTACTCCAGCAAACTCCACTAGCTCACAGGAGTTAGCATTCATATAGATCATTCAGTAGGTAGTTTATTTGTTTTTCATTGAAACAGTTCCTGTGTTTCATGTTGAATCCTCATCTTTCTTAAAGGTATGTGTGAGTTAAGCTAGTTTTAGAGCTTGTTACTACAGACTTTGAAAAGTTTCCAGTTAATTTTGTTGAAGCAGTTATAAGTGAAACTGCATACAATAATTTTGAAATGTTCAGTTTGAACATTCATTTAACTTATAAGTATTTCATATTTCTGTGAGTATTTTTTTTTAAATCAGAATACCATCAAGTCATTAGCTTTGAATTTCTGCAAAACAATTGGTTTCATTTGAAAAGGGGCTCGTTTCTGGTGGGCTTTGTGTGTGCTAAATCCGTATTACTCCTCAATCTTACTTGTTACGCTTGCAGGTAAAAAAAAAATGCTCAGGTAAAACAGAAGTAATAGGATTGTGTAGATCAAAACTTAACTTTCTCCTTCTGTAGATAGTAACCTAGAAGAAAAAAAAAATAATCCAGGTTTAAGCTTTTACTCCCAAATGTTTAATTAATACAGCTTCCTAATTTTTCTTTAAAAACTTCACTCTGAACTTGAGATAGGAATGGCTTTTTTTCTCCAGGGCTCCTGTAATGTGCCATACTTAAGTCCATGAGGAACTTTTTGCACCATCCCAAGCCCAAATTTATGGAACATGTTCAGAAAATGTAGTAAATGTAGGAGCAAATGTGAATAAACAAAATTTGCTTTAAAATTTGCTTAAAAGCAGGAATATCTGTTGTGCCTGGTTTTTGCTTCCTATGTTTTTTTCTCATTCTTTAATTTCTTTTGGCATTTTTTTCTGGTTTTACTCTTACTTTTTTCTCCCTCTTACATTGATTTGCATAGCAAAATAAAAAAATCTTTTCCCTTGACATCCTGCTTCAGGCTGTATCACATTCTGTATTACACTTACACAGAACCTGTAAAGCAGTTCTGTAAATAACAAAATTCTACAATATTCTACTTGTCCACAATTCCTAAGTATAAAAACGTCGTTTTTTTCCTTGCTGGCATTTAGTCTGTTATACAGGCAGCAGTGCTGATTTTCACTAGCATTTTCCAAGGCTGATAAGTTGTGTAGATAAAACTATTCACAGATAGGTAAAAGCCAAGTAACAGTTGCATCTCTCTTCTGCCACCTGCTTTCCATCCCCAGTGGAAATCAGAGCCATGTCTTAAACAGCAACTTTGTTTAATAATCAGTTAAGTCCATCAAAATATTTCTGCATTCATCCAGCACGTAAATGTCATGAACCTCATGTGTGTTTTCTGGTAACTTGAATGGGGGATACAGGGGAACTATTCTTATTTTTTTTAAAAGTGCTTCAATGGTTTTGCGCGTTATGAAGATTTAGTGAAGGGGAAACTATTCTTACTTTTGCTTTGCTGTGCATTGTTACCCATGTGAAAACAGTGTTTTCCAGCTTACTGTAATCAACACTGCCTGTATGTTCTGTCATTTTTCACTGCTCTCATTCTTCCTTAGTAATATGAACTAACAGATATCAAGTACAGATCAGTAGACTTCTCCATCTCAGTTCTTTGAGTGTTCTGTGTACTGGTGCTTTTGAGTATTTTGTTAAGACAGAAGTTACTGTATTTTTTTTTTTAACTTTGCTTTTTTAAAAGAAAAGACATCTTGAGTTAGAAGTACTAAAGAAATGGGGTTTTTAAAATCTGAATTTATGCAAACTGTGGAAGGAGTTTAGTTATGATTGTGTTCTGTGAGTATTGGGTAGACAATCTGTGTAGATGAATATATGAAAGGTAGAGTATTTTGATGCATTTAGAGAAAAACTGGAAAGAAAAATAATAGAAATAAGTATAGTAGATAAATATCACAGAATGGTTGAGGTTGGAAGGGTTCTCTTGGAGGTCATCTGGTCCAACCACCCTCCTCAAGCAGGACCAACTAGAGCCAGCTGCCCAAATTATTACATAGGTAAGAAGTAGAAATGAAGATAGTGAAATATTTGATTCAACATATGTTATCTAAGCGTATCTTAAAACTGTGGATTTGACATCAATTTTAGCATGCCATAGTGCAGTAAAAAAATGTAAGACAATGCCAAAGTTATAAAAAAGCATTTTAGATAAATATAGCAAGACTGAACCATTTTTGTATGAAGACAATGGAACTTAAAATGTATAGAAAGCAAAATACAAAAAGGGAAAATTGTAAATTCAGCGTGGATTTTTCAAGCAGAAATAATCATTAAAAGTAAGACATTTTCATATACTGAAAATAAGGATAGCTTAAAATTATCTTTTGAAACCCTGCTAGTCTTCTGGTAAGAAACTGGCGTAAGCTTGAGGCCTTAATAGCTGGATTTGTGTAAATGCAAAATGTGAAAAAACCTTGTATTTTCTTCTGTACCGGGAGATACTTGATAATTTTGACTGACTCTGGTACATGGAAGTGAGTTGAAAGAGGAGTTGTGAGCAATTAGTTTTTAAGAGGAACAGATCAACTTGGCTGGAATCACTGATGGATTTTGAAGAATCTTCATATTAGTTGAAGTGCTAAAGAAGTCAAGTAACCCGTTCTAAGTCAGTCAGAATAAGAAGTTAATAAGTATGCTTGATTAATTCCAAGAAACTAATTCCTGGGAAGACTAGGGAAGCATTATTTTGGTCTTCTGAAAGCCATCTGAAATGTCTTCAAAAGAACTGAACATCTTATTAAGCATAAAGCAAGACAACGTCTTTAGTAAAGATAATTATTTGTCTAGTAGGATATTTAATTTTTACTCTGGTTAAAAGACTGAAGAATTGCTTGTCAGTTTCCCTCATGAAGGATTATTGAGAAATGAACTACGGGAATTTTCAGTGAAGCATCAATAGTTGGAAGGCAGTTCATGCTGTTAATAATAACATCCTTTAACTTTTGGTCAGCCCTGAAGTGGTCAGGTGGTTTGACTAGAAGGTCCATTCCAACTGAAATACTCTATTCTATATTAATATGCAGTAGCATTAGACGTCTTTGATAGCACGGGGAAAGATCGATCTGGTTATCCTGGAGTTCCGTGGTAGTACTGAAGCTTAATGTATGCTGATTTGGAAATTACCAAGACTGCAATGGAAAAATTTCAGGTGCCACACACCTTTAAGAGAGGAGCAGGAAGTTCAAACACACCACAATTGAATGGAATTCAACACTTAGTTGAGACAGAAAAATCTTTTTGATATGTGTATGCTTGACACTTTGCTGTCTAAATTTACTAGCTGCTCTGACTCAAAACTAACTTCATTGACTCGTAGAACATTGCAGACCAAGAGGCACAGAAATGTGTGATATTGTTAACAGTCACATTCTGTCTGTATCCTGCTAAGGTTGCTTCAGCTGTAGCAACAGAAAATTAAAGTGATGGACAGCAGTTATTCCTATGGCAAAAACTGTGGAAAGTTGAACTACTTCGCTGGCAGAGGGGGAGCCTGTACAGAATTATTGGCAGCATAAGGGAGGGCAGAGGCTAGAGGAGCACTCATTTGCATGAGAGGTGATATCCAGAAATCTTTGGACACTCAGCTAAAAGGTAATGCATGCGCAGCTCCTCAATACAAGATGTCAAAGCCAAAAGTGCAATTTGAGTCGAGACCACCATTGTCACTCTCCTTATTAAAATGGCAGTGAGCATCTAGTCACTGGCTGACAGAATTGAGCATAAACTTCTTAATCTAGAAATGACTGTCCCTGGGTCTCACTCATCTTCCTTTAAAATATTTCGACATTGAAAAGAGTTGTTAAAGATAATGAACTAAGTATAAAATCCAGCTCACCTGTGGTTTTGACATATTTTTTTCTTTCCCTCAAGAACAAAAAAGCACTTCAGGCTCTTTGATAGCAAAACAGCTGAGGAAGACCACTGTACACTGTGGCATCATCCTCTTGTTAACATCCCTATGTGGCTGCACATAGGTTAGTGATCTGTTGGTCGTTAATTCACATCACTTCTGTAATAAAGAATTGTCTAGGATACAAAGGCTTAGTGATCAGCAGTCAGTCCATAATATTTGGAGTTATGGAGATGAGGTTTTTGGGAAGGCTAGGATGTATGTTTGTGGATGTTGGAGTGCTCGCAGATGTTCTTCCCGTGTGCTAAAGCAAAGATCTACAGCAGTGTGATGTTGCCCAAGCTACTTGTCCTGTCTTTTCCCCTGTCAGCCCTATCTACTACCCTCCCTCATGACAAAAGCACTTCAGTAGTTTAAGCTAAATGCATCGGGTTATGAATTTTAACATGTTGTTTGCTGCTTCTGCTTGCTCTTCCTCCAGAAGAGGGAAAAGGGTAAGAACTGATGGTGAAAACATTAGAATCCTGCAGGTAGGTCTGCCAGAGACTGTGTCAGATCCTGAAGAAGCAAGAGTTGATAAGCAAAAGAATGCCACAGAAATGCTCTGATTGTAACAGCCTTTTCAAAGCATCTGAAGGATAGTGGTGCTATAAACAAAAGAATATAAATTGTGTCTTTGCACAAAGCTTCAGTTGAGCTGCAGTTGCTGCAACTCATTTGTGTTAGAATTTACAAACTTCTGGAGTTTGTGAATAGCTGCTGAAACAAAGAAAAATCCTTTTCTGGGGGGGATGGAGAGAACAAAGGAGAGTCTTACTGAGTTCAAGAGCTTTTTAGCACTTCTGTAGTATGGAGGAGAAGCTCTATATATCAGTTTTTGTAAGTATTCAGCGTGGCTTCCATGGGGATCTATTAGAATTAATATAGCCAAGAGAAAATGGGTGGATGTTATTAAATTAATAAAATGTGCAAATGTTTAACGTTGTTGCCTCCAGGATAAAATGGACAATTTCTAGCAAAATTTTTGCCTTGATTTTAAACAATAAGATTGTTTTGTTTGTTTTTCAAGTAAGATATGCTAATATGTTTGCGCAATGGAAATTGGGAAATCATTTTCCCATATGAGACCTCACAATCATGTAGCCATCCCTTGCAACAATGAACATAATCTCATCATTCAAATTGGGAACAACATAATCTGTTTCTCCTGACCTTACAGTGGGAGTTGTATTTCCTGAATCATTAGTTCGCCTTGTGTAGATTCTACTTAAAGCTGTCCCTAGAAATCTGAGCAAGCTTGCAGTCCGTATTTTTTGATTTCCAAACTTTGTTTGCAGCTTATACTTCAGTTTAAAAATTAAAATAGTTGTATTTCACAATTATACTTTTAAGTGCTTTCAAAATAACTTTCATAAACAGATACTTCAAGACTTTCTCAAGTGCTAAGCAGCACAGAAATTTCCTTTTTATTGCTACTCTGTCATAGTAAGAGCTCAAGTTTTATCTTAGCTGATTGATGGCTCCTTCTCCCTGTAAAGTTAACGTTCATCTGAAGCTGCTCTAAAGATAATTTATTTCTGTTTCTGCCATCAATAGGTTCTATAACAACTTTGTTTTAAGTCTTGTTTTTCTATGTTTAGGTTTGTACTGGTTTTAAATTTTTATTTTGCTATTTTCTTCAATGAATTACAGTAGCATTTAGGTCCACTTAATTAGAAACCCAGATTAGGGATGTCAAACGTCTGATTTAAGCAGCTTCTCAAACTTGCAAATTAGTAAAACTTTTCAAGCTTCAACTAGGAAAAGAAATTTTAGACTGGAAGGATTTTCCATTGTGGTTAGGGGAGAGCTGGGGGGAGGGCATTTGATTCCTGTTTTGGAAAATGTTGTGTGCCCTGTTAAAACAAGTTTTATTTAAGTTTTTGGTGAGATTTTTTCCCATCATACTAGTGCTGTATAATTTGGAGCAAGTATCGGAAGTTTTTCAGGTGAATTTTAAGGTTGTGACTTTTTGTGTGTTTAAAAAATCTAAATGTCTTGCAACCTGCATACTTGAGACATCACCTTATTACCTGCTTGTAACTCTCTTGGTTCTGGCAGCAGACAGAGCTGGAAAGAGGTAACGTGTCTGTCTTTCCCCTCTCTTTGATTTGAAATAGCCAAAAAGGAATATTTTGTGACATACTACAAGGTGTTCTCATGTAATTCAGCTGAAAGAAAAGCATTGTGAATTTTTCTGTGATATACTTTAAATCACTTCCCTAGCTAGAGAGAAGAAAATTACAGCTTTGAATTTTGCAGATGTTTGATTTGTATTTTTAGTAGTTTCAAGCATATAGTGCATGGAATAGATAGATGTCTTTACCTCTTGTCAGGATGAGTAATTGCAGTCACCTGATTTAGACTGAGACCTCTCTGAAGCAGAGTCCTTCCTACTTTAGTGCTTATTCAGTCATTAGCATAGGAAGACTCTGGTTTTATACTACAGCGAAACAAATAACATGTGGTCAACTGTACGTTATCTTTGATTTACATATAGATAAATTATCCTGTATACTTGTGCAGCAGTAGCTCTGTGCAGAATTGGTTCAGGTCTGCGAGGAATTATTGACAGTAGCATAAACCTGAATGGTGGCACTGCTTCTGGAAGTCAGGAGGGCTGGAAGGAGCCGACGCGTATTCGTGCATCTTGGAGCCTGACAGAGTGGGAACCAGAGGCCCGAGCTGGCTGCTTAAAGACCCAGTTGAAGTTTCTTTGCGTTTTATTCCCGTGTGCTCCAAGTTCCAGGTGGGATTATGACTGAGGCCTCATTCCAGACATGATTATTATGTGGTTGTGGAGTTTTGTCCCAAAGCTAAAACTTGTTTTAGGCATTCTAGGGGGTTTTTGTATAGACATTCAGGATAAGGTGCTGGGAGCCAGTAAGGTTGGGGGAAAAACAGCTGTATGTAGTCATTCAGGTGTTTTGCGTTTGCAGCATATTTCTTCATATTTTCTTATTCACTTTCTTTGATTATCCAAGGTGTCAAGTAAATTAAAATATCTTAAATTTGGGTCAGTGTTATTTTTTTGGCTTAATCTAAGTTCTTATCTGCAGTTTTAGAATGTAGTTTTTGGGGGTTTTTTCATGTGATTAAAATTGGGGCTTATGAAAATGTATGGCACCGCTTTATTGCGTGGAGGGGCTACATTTAGTTTTCTGAACAAACTTGGTTTGGTACAGTTTATGCTAAAGTCAGGGTGATGAGGAACCCTTGGATATCTTTCTGAAGGTAATGGAAAAGTTATGTGAAAGCTTTTTCTTTTTAGTGAAGACAGTGGAAGTTGGAATTCACAGGGAGCAAAGCAAAGGGGTGCGTAAATGTGTGGAGGCCAGCACATAATTGGGTTAAACAGTTTGAGGCACTATTTTAGTTTGGATGAGAATGAATAACGTGGAATTTAGATGTCTGATCAGAAGGTTTGCTTGTAAGATGTCTTCCTTTATTTTGTTAGATGATAATTTGAAAATTTGTGTGTCCCCACAGTTATTGCTTCTGCCTACCCTAAGTCCTGCTGTTGATATGCTGATAGCTGCCTTTACATATAAGTGCTCTTAAATTTTTGCTTCTTAAGTGAAAAGATTGGAGAATTTGGCTTTAAATCCATCGTAACACAGATGCATTACTCAGTCTTCAAACTAATTTTTGTTACAAAGCTTTTATTACTTTAATTTGAATTGTAAATAGACTACTTTATTTCCAGTAGCTTGTCATGAGTATAAAGTCCTCGGGTTTATTTTAGACTTTTTTTTTTTTTTTTACTTCCTTTGAAGGACTATGCTGGCCAACATTTAATGAGATATTAATGTCCAAGGCTAAGCTGCTGCTCTTACTGAATTAGAAATGAGGCTTATTGAATTAGGAGTAGTCTCTTTGTAGGGTTTTTTTTAGGTGGCTGTTTTTTTCAGCTTTTAGGTAATCTGGGGTTAGTTTAAATACACATATTGTCCAAAGAGAACATCCTTAGAAAACAGCTGAAAGAATTGATAACAGCAATTTCTTTAAGTGTCTATTCCCCTGCTATAGACAGATAAAGTAGAAAACACATATGCGTCCCTATAGTAGCTCTTTTAAAATACGTTAAAAGAAACAGGCTCTAGTGTTCTCTGGCTGTCCTTGAGGTCATGCAGAGTTTAAAGGCATGAAGAATCAAGGTAGATTTTGAAGCAGACTGGCATATATTTGAAACTTTTGTATTTTTCAGTGCTGTTTTATGCTGGTGATGCAGAGAAGTTGTGTGCTTTATCAGCAGCTTTCTTGGGAACAACTGTGTATGTATAGTGGAGTGAGAAGTCTAAAAATTCTGAATTTCCTCTTTGTACTACCCACGATTCAACTCATTACCTAAAGACTAGGTAGTTCCATTTCTTCATCTTTCGTTTTAGCACCCACTTTGAGAAGATCAGACTGTGTTGGTGTTCCTTGGTTTCCTCTTGCCTGCTCGGGGAGGAAAGAAAAAAACAACAGAGCTTGTTCAAAGGGTACTGGGCTGTGAGGGAGGAGAAGTAACAATGCTAGAAGCTTCTGGGCAGGACCGTTACTGATGGAACTTCAGTTCTTGAATCTAGTGTCCTTGAAAGATGAATATTATTTTAAATGCATCTGCCATAGTCAGGAGTAGAGAAAATGAAAGTAAATGCTCTGAGGAAGAGGATTGCTATATATCCAGAATTGCTGGGGGTGGGAGGAACTTCTCTGACACCTGCTACAGTAACACAAAATAAAACTGTTTTCTGGAAATTTTGTTAGGGTGACTCTTGTCACTTCCTCAGCCCCACTTTTAATGTGTGTAGAGAGGATGTGTGCATACATATGTACAAAATCTTTTTCTTGGTATAAATTATATTGTTTATAAATCAGTTATGTTCCATGGGATTCCTTAAAATCACATATTTTTTTTAAGGTGGTATTAAAAATACATAATCTTTTTAAACAAAAATTAAGAGCTTGTTTTTTACTTTGGGGGGGGGCTCTTCTGTTTTGGATTCTCTGGTAGCAAATAGAAAAGTGAAAATAATTCAGATATCTAAAGAAAACACATCAGCAAAAAAAAGTCTTGATTGCAATGTAGAAAGCTAATTTATGGAAACTTCTACTTGATTCTAGGCCTGTACACTCTAATTATTCCAATTCTTGTTAACACATTTAGGAAAAGGTTGTTGACTCTCTGTTAAAATGACTGCTATATGTTTTAATAATCATTACAATATATATTAAGATAAATTGTCTCTAGTTCCTGCTTGTGGATAGATACATTTTCAGTTTATACAGAGTTTTCATCTTCAGAAAAGGCAAAGTTTTAAGTCGTCTTTTATAGCATATTGCCTAGAGAGCACTGAAGTTTTTTGTTAAGTTTAACTTACTAAATAAAGTTTTTGAGTAAGAGCTAATGATGAAGTAACAAAGGCAGATGTCTCAAAACAGCAACGCAGCAAATTAATGTCATGTGTCCTTATAGAAGTAACTGTATAGTGTTATTACTCACAAAGCCTTTCACTCTAGAATGGAACATGTCTCATGAATTCCCCTAAACTTCTGTTACATCACTACTAGCACTTACTCCCCTGTTAGAGGAAGGTGATGCTGACTAGCTTAGTTAAAGTGTAGATTTTTAAAGTTAGAAAAAAGATTTGTCATGTACATGTACTAACTAATCAGCACCAATTGAATAATAAGCGTGTTTAGACAAGAACTGCAATTCAAATTTCATTTCACAGCTTTGTTTTCAAACTTGTGAATATATTTAGTGTCTTTTTTGTTTGCGGTATATTTATGCAGGAACATTGGAGTGAGAGATGCAGAATAATATACGCACGTCTAAGAGTGCAGTAGGAGGAACGTTAACAGTCTCACCAAACTAGATGGGATTACACCTAATTTATTTCACGTTGAAGATTAAACCTGTACGCTTTCTTATACGAAAGACACTTCCTGAGTTTGTACAAGCAGCAAAGGACCCGTCAGCCCCTTTTTTGAAGAATTATCTTTTCTCCTAGCTCATTTAAATAAAAATATCTATCCATACATTTTTAAGCTTATTTTAATAAATTATTTTAATTGAAAATTTTAAAATAATTTCCTGTTTACAAAAACTCATTGGACAAGTTTTTGTGGGATTTTTCTTCTGTTTTGTAAAACAATATATCAACTTTTTATCTCTTCTCTTCTCTAGACTTTTATTTTACAAACTCTTGCAGCATCTGTCACCCTGACTTCCTGTTCTATACATTTCTTAGAAACTCTTTCGAGTGGATAATTTCTTACACGATTAAAAGACTTTGAGAAACCTGCTAAGTTATTTAGTATATGCCCTACTTATGTCGGAATATTTCACTTTAGCTGTTCAATGGATTAAACAGTGTAACTGTTATAAAATCTGGTTTCAGTACAGACACATTATTATTAATTTATGTGAGGCTGGTAGTTCTACCGGTATTTGACTGTAGGGATTAAGATCCTGAGCATTGAGGACACCTGACAGGAGTGTAGAAAAACTTGTGCTAAACAGTTCTGCCACTCTTGGAATGAAACTTGAGCTTGTTGGGTGGGAAGACGGGCATGAAAGTGTGTGCAAGGAAGAGATAAGTTTCTTACACCAGGGAAGAGTTCACATTCGGGGGGAACGAGTGCAATTACCTATTTCTCAGGGCACATTTCATTCCATAGCTGGGAACAGAACCCAAGGTTCCTGAATCTTGTTAGGCTGATGCCACCTGTTTCAGAGCTATATGATGGTCCAAGATGTGCTTCATTGTCCCTTGCTTTTTTTCATGGGAGGTGGCGTCCTGTTTTGTTTGCTCTGTATGGTCAGTTGGCAAGGCAAGTAGGTCTGTAATTTCCAAACTTGGCAGTGAGTTGTGAGATACTCACCAGCATAATTTTATATATATTTATTTGTTCTGTTGATAAAAACGGGGAGATTCCTTTCTCCTGTGCAAATGCTTCCAGGTTACTGATATTCCTGTTGAAAAGAAAGCAAGCAAAACATTTGGTCAGTGTTGTGTATACAAGTGTCAGCTCTTATCACCACCTTGCTCCTTTGTGACTTAGCTCTTTTTTAGCAGACTGGACACTGCTTTTGCTGAGGGTATTTCCCTCCCCCCCCTCTTGCTACATGCTGCAGAAACTCTACATTGAAATCTCCTAGTTTCATTTTTTTTTTCATTGTTGGTGTCCTTAGCACTGGTAGGACTGCTTCTCAACCTTACAATAGAAAGTTCACAAGAAAATAAACCACAAGAACATTAAGATCCAGAGCGATTGCTGAGCCAGGCCAACTGAATTGACAAACTAAATTTGTTTTTGTTAGAGGATTTGAATGTATTAAGGGTCATGTATTTTAATATATTATATTTAATATTTTAACACAATGAAAATTGTTAAATACTTATTGAGGGAAGATGTTATGCTTCTGGGATTATAACCATGGAAGCGTGTATTAGAACATAAAATTGGTTGCTTAGGTGTTTTGTCAGAACTACCTAACATCTTTTTTTATTTGACCTGCTTAAGGAGCTTGGACTGCTCCATTTTGGAGTATTTACTTAAGTCTGCAGTTGCATTACTGTTACATACGGTGCTCAAAAGTGTTCTCTTTTCAAAGCACAACATACCTGTAGACTTTGAATTACTCAGGAGCAGCAATTTATATTAACCAGCTTGGCAGTGAGCAAACCTTTGGTTCCTTGATGCCTCAAAGAGTTATGGGAAGATGCATCCAGCCGAAGGCAGCTTTAATCAAACAAATACCCTGTTTTCTTAAAATGTTACACAAAATATTTAGTATTTTGTAACTGACTTGCGTACAAAACATAGTTCAGTTGTAACTCCGGTAGTTGCCTGTTCAGCTGCTGAGCAGCTTTTTTTACCCGAATGCACTATCAGCTGGCTTCTAAACCAAAATAAGGAAATTCTGGCTAATTTGGCAAAATATACTAGAGGGGAAATCTCTATATACGGTCTTGAACTGCAATATTTGGTAATTGAGGCTTGGGGATTTGCAGTTTAGGCTTGTTGTATAGTTTTCCCTCGTTGGTCTTTGTTATAAATGTACTAGATTTGTGTCTAATGTTTTAATTTGTATTAAAATATTATTTTTATTGCCGGCTATCCATCTGAAATGTTAATGAGCTTTTTTATATGTAGTCAAGTGTAAGTCTCTGCCATAAGCATATATCATACATAAGAAGATAAATACTGCAAAAGAGCCACCCCTGTAGAAAGCTACTAAAAAGGTGTTTTGCATTAAAGCATTCAGCAAAATAAAGATAAAGGCTCAAACGTTTGCAGTGCGAACAAAAGCTTCTTTTTCTTTCCAGTCACTGTACCACAATTGCCATGTGTTTTGTGTTGAATTTATGGACTAGTACCGTAACTTCAACATGTGTCATTCTTTTCTTTGTCAGAGTGGTTAAGAGTATCCACCTAGGAGCGGACAGATGAGGTTTGAAATTTCTTCATGCAGACAAAAGTTTCTCTACTACTTACTGGTTAGCTGGTTTAACCACCTTTGATGTATAAAACGTAATCTTCCTCTCTCATATTTTTTTTGTTGTTTTATTATTTTTCTCCAAGTCCTTTTTTCAAAGGGGATGACTTTGTTTTTGCCATAAAATGGTTGGAAGCTTATTTCCAGCAGGATTCAGTGTTATTGGAGAGAGTACTTGTCCCTAGATGTGGATCTGGGTGCCTGGATTCCAGAAATGGATATTATTTTGAGCAGTGTTTCTTGTGGTAATCCTAGATGACTGTTCAATCTACAGTCTGTCTCCTGAATTCTGTCCTGAGTTATGTCGGGACACGGTTTCGTGTTGCTGGTTTGTCATCTAGCTGCTGCTGAGCGGGTGCTCCTACCCCACCTTGCTCCACACCGGTTTCTCCTTGTTGCTTCCCCCGTGTCAAATCTAGTGGTCTCGCCGCTGTGGTGTTTTAGCCGGGTCAGCTGGCTGATCTGTGAAATTCTTATGCGTGGAAAAAGAAGGGAAAAAACCTTCTGGATCAAACCTTTTACTTGATGATTACCAAGTTCATTGCAAGGGAAGTGGTAACAGCTGTTGGGGGGAAGGATGGGAGGACTGTTCTGTTCATTAGTAGCTGGCTGGATGTGCTCAGCTCTGTCATGAGCTCAATTTGTTGGTTGAACGATGCAGCATTCAGCATGAGGATTGCATTGGGGACATAGTGTGAGGTAGCAGTGAAATAAAGAAATGAGATAACTAATATCACTGGGAGTTTTGACAGAGTAAAGGAAGGTTTTTGTGTAGGACTCTTCATTTAAAATAAATTATTTTGTGAATTTCAGGGGAAGAGTGTAAACTTTAGGAATAAAGAAAGTACTAAAAAAATAGAATTTTGTTTTTACTCTGTTAAAAACTCATCACAGCATTAGGAATGAAAAATGGACTAATACATGCTGGTATGTTCTATCCAGTTTCTGTGGAATGGGGAAAAGATCGGAGTTGTCTATCGGTGTGTCAAAGGGGAAAAGTTCATGGATATGTTTAAACTATTCTACCTATTTAACAGTAGTGTGTGAGGAATTGTATACCTAAAGACTACTTTGGTGTGTAGTATCTGTTTGTGCATAATTTGGGGGCCCAGTGGAATGAGCTGATCTGTATCAGAAATGTGGAACTGTTGCCAGCTTCTCTTAGTTGGAGAGGCTCATAAGCATTCAACTCCTGAAAACTAAGATTAGATCTAACAAGTAATCCCAAAAGCAGGTAGGTGGTAAATGGAGAAAGAGGAGTCTTCAAGAGTAATGTTGGGGGAGGCAAAAAAAAAAAAAAAAAAAAAGGAAAAAAAATGTAATCAACCAAAACCAGGAAATAATTGTAAATGTTGAGCAGTATGTTTCATAGGCCTCCCTTTTGATTTGTGAATTATTCCAGATGACAGGGGATAAATAAAAATAGAGGCATTCTTTTTTGAATGTACTGAATTTGAGGTTAAAAAGGTATAAAATAAAAATGTTTCTTTCTGGAGCGTATGAATTAGGTAAATGTTGGCACTGAATTAGAGAAAATAAAACTTCCTGGTAATGCAGATAATTCTAACCAGAGTTTCTCCTGCGGGGAGAGGGCATGTCTTTATATGTAGTAGATGTAGCTTGGTTGTTATTATACAGGATGTTTTCTTCTGTTTTTGTAGTGATAGGGCTAGCATTGAAGAAGGCAGATCTTCAGAAGATATTAGTGCTGCTTGTATTTTCTCCAGACTCTAAACTGATCTGTGAAACATGTCTTTACAATATGGGATGGGATTTTGTGGGCTGCTGTTTTTGATGGAAACAGAAATGGAGGCTCTTTGCTACAGGAAAAGGACTGTATTATTTCTCTTGTTGCAGGTGCCAATAGATAACATTAACTTTAAATTCATGTTTGTAAGAAAGGGGCCAGTGAGCAAAATGTTCAGAGTACTAAAGTTTATTTACAGTTTCAGAAGACTTCAGTTTCTTAGAGTTGGCTCTGAACTGCTCAGGAAGAAAAGGAGTTAGCTGTGCTATTACCCTGATTATTGGATTGCCTTTTCTTAGAGACTTGGAAGTGTGTGTGGCCATGTTTTTGAACTTTGCTGGATTATGAAAAATAAGCATTTGGTATTAGATCTTGCAGTAGGAAAAAAAACCAAAACAAAACAAAAAACCAAACAAAACCGCCACTACCACAAATTAAAAAACAAAACAAAAAACAGACAACCCACAACCAAAAAACTTAAACATCTTTCAAGTTTGGTTGGTTTGTATTTAACCGTGATTTAGGTAGTGTTTATGGTAAATTCAGTATGGCAAGTATTAGCTACAAGTTTGGTTTAGAGATACTGTTAGACCCAAACTACCTTTTGAGACAGAAGTATCTAATTTACTATTTGATTGTAACTGAGACTAAAGCGCATTACATCAGCATAGGGAGCGGCTTATGGTAAGATAATCAACGCTCTCAACCAGCTATAGAAGAAATTCTGTTTCCAGAAGCTGTAATATCTAAATTCAGAAGTCTTCAAAATTTGAATTTCTGATTTTTCTTTCTAAATAATTCCTCTTCTACCGTTATTTTTTCTTTATGCATGCACAAAGATTTGATTATCCCTCAGAGCTAATAAAAAAAGAGAATCTTTCACATAAATTTAAAAAAATCTATTTTTTAATTATTTTGAAAAAATACCTGTAGCTTTTCTAAGGATACATGAAAATCTGCTTTCAGTTTTTGAAAGAATAAAATAACCTAATTGACTTAAATGTCAGCATCACTGGAAAAAAAAGTCGAGGTGCTGATTTCCCTCCCGCCCCCGTAAGTCACTGTGAAACTAAATTTACTGTTCAGTAGCTCACTGAAATTGTTGGGAATTGGTTTCAGAATCCATCTTAAATAAAATACTGTTCTTTCTGAGGGAACATTTCTTTGAGCTGTGAAATTTCTTCTTCAAAAGTACAGAGACACTCAGCTTCAGAAGTTAATGGCTTATAATGATTATGGGGCAATAACAATATTTTGAGAAAAGAACATTTTGAGAATGCTGAGAAAGAATTGGAGAAGTTGTTTACGCCAGAACATTAAAAGCACTAGATTGTTGCTTTGCCTAGTATTTGAGTGGTTTTTGAAAAGTGATCTTAATGTGTTATCAGCTGTGTGGAGTAACTTCATTGTGTTTTATTTGTTAATGTAAACAGTTGGGTTTACTGGGTGAAATTAGCTCCTTAGGAGAGACTGGCATGGGGAGGGGAACTTTAATTTTACTTTGAACTTTAATACCATTTTTCCCTGCTGCATCTCACTGTTGAGAAAGAAGGGAAGGGGAGAAACAAGTCTGAATTTCCCTTTTTTATTTGTTTTTCTAAGTTTGTCATGGCTTTGAAAACTCCTTGTGGTTCGCGGCCAGAAATGCAGCCAGTGCATTGTGTCTGCATGCCATGGAAAAGGAGGTGGTTTGTTGCAGCAACAAATCTTGCTTTAGAAATACACCTCTCATATTTACAACAAACAAAAAAAGACAACACACAGAGAAGGAAGAGTGCTATTTCCTGGAAGAAATTACGAGAAATTGTAATAATGCAGTCAGTTACTAGATTTTAAAAGCAACGTATTGCTAGTAGCTTTTGTGACTTGTCTTTTAAGATTTCCTTTGTTTGCTGCTAAGTGGACTCAGTAGCATTGTGTGCAGTGGCTCATCTCCTTTCCAAATGATAGTCTATGTCCAAATCTTTAATTTCACTTTTTCTTTGCATTTGTTGCAAATGTAATATTGGTCATTGTTTCTATAGTGAGTGATACCCATCCAGATATATGAAGATTAAAAATTGCAAGTCTCTTGGAATTTCTTGCATATTATTATATTGGCATGGATCATTAAATTGGTCACTAACTGTATCTGTTCATGAAATCTAAGCTCATATTGAATCTAGATTGAGTAGCAAATTTTGTGTGTGCTTCCAATTGTCAGAAATCTTGTGGAGTATTACAAACTCAACTTTTGAAAATATATTTGACTAATGGATCGCTCTTCTGTTTTTCCCACTGCAGGTTCGATCTGTGGATGAGATGAATCATGAGTTTCAAGCTCTTGCCCTAGAATCTCGGGGAATGGGAGAGGTAATTATTGAAGGCTGAAAAGCCAGTTGGTGATTTGGAAATGTTGATACAATTTAAGAAGTCTTAAATAATAGGAGAAGAAGCAAAAAGCTTCTCTTAAGACCAAGTTGATTTTTCAGGCAACTGAGGACTTCTGCTCTAAGGTGAAGATAAACTAAGTACTTTGCAAGAACACTGGGATGATTGTTGACTGGATCGACTGTCTTACTAGATGACTGATACTCTTGGGGAAGTGACAGAGGGGAATTTGTTTGTGCAAAGTTTGTGCAATTCTATGAAACGAGGCATGTTTTCAGGGTCACTGTATCTAAGCTAGTGAAAGAATTGCTTATGACCTCAGAGAAGCCAAAGAGGCTTGGATCTGAAAAAGGTTTGGCTCCAGAAAAAGTGAAACTGGCATACTCTAGCAGAAATGTGTGGTAATTTACTTTTTTTTTTTTTTTAACTGGTAATTACTCCCTAAAAGATGATTTTGACCAGGGTGAAGAGAGCTATTGTATAATTTAGCTAGAGGGAAGGAGGACTTTTTTGATTGGTTTGGTTTGTTTGGTGGTTGGTTTTTTTTTTTCCAACTTGGAGTACTCGGGGGGGGTGGATTAAGATCATGGATGGTGACTTAGGGCCTTCAAAAGCAGTTCCCTGAACTGTTTAGAAAGAATCAACATGCATTATAGTTACTTGACCTCACAGGACATAGTGATGAAATAAATCCACATTGACCTAAGATTTCAAATACTGATCCTTTTGTCTTGCTGGTTATTTACCTAATTCAGCTGATAATTGAACCACTGACAATATTTCAGCTTAACTTTCTTAAAATGATGATAGGACTGTGATTTCTACAGAAACAATAACTCATTGATGAAAAATGCCATGTTCTAGTTGCTGAATGTTTCTGGGATTGACACATGGCTATTGTTACTTGATTTTTTTACTTTGATGAAGCATTTAACCAATCAGTTGGCTTTTCAGCAATTTTTGTTTCATCTTGACTTCCGTGAACCATGTCCCATGTGAAAAAGCAGTAATAGATGAAGCCCTGTTCTTTTGAAAGCTGAGTAACTACACTGGATATGCTTGCTTTCACCCCCCCCACCCCCCCCAGCTCTTAAAACTTCTTTTGAAAGGTAAAGGTGTTAGTGAGGTGTCTGTGATAGTACCAACAGTATGATTGAGTGGATGGGTAAAATTTATATTGGTGTTTGTATGTTTGCTACCCATGAAGTACTCTGAAAGACTGAAAGCAGTGAAAGTGACGGATGGCACAAATGCCTGGGAATTAAGTTGAGGTGTGTATGGCTGCTCATACAGGTCTTTGTTTTAGGTTGTCTCAGATTGAGGGAGATATTTCTGCATGATTATGATTTTGTTTGTTTGTTTTCATGGTATTCTGTGGATCTGTGAAGATTTATTTTTTTTTTAAAAGAAAAGCAAAATAACACCCCACCCCTCAAAAAAAAAAAGCCAGAGTTCTGGTACAGTAATACAGCATCAGAAATTGATACTATGTTGTGACCCTGCACTTACTAGATTATTATGTCTTTAATTTTAGTGCTCTCTTGCAGTTATCTTGAGGTAATACAGGTTCACATAGCTAGGTTGACTTACTCAGTAATTTTCTTAAATGTATTGTGCAACAATAAAGTAGATCTGGAATAGATTCCGTGGCTGTTTTAACCTTCTTTTTGATTATAACCTTCCAAAATATTAAAGGAAATGTCTTCATAAATACCCTTGAAAGCTACAGTTGGTAGTTGTATGTTGTTACATGCCACCCTCTGTCTACTTTGAAAGGTGTGAAAGGCAGGTCATGTCAAGTGATCTACTTTGAGCTTTTGGGAAGTTGTTCTTTTCCTCATTTTCTCTGTCTGGATCAATTTTTCTCTCAACTGAAATTAATTTCTTGTTCATAATTGTAATCCTTCTTGGTCTTTTTTTTTCCCCGACTGGGAATCATACTTGACATTAGGAGGCTGTTAAGTCTTACTTTTCACATCATTACTAAAATCAAGACTGTCTGTGAATTGTCAAGCAAGTATCTCTTCCATGTTCCACTGGAAAGGAATATAGTATGAAATCTGTTTTCATTGTACCATAACACATTTTGGAAATAATGTGTACTGGAAATCCTTCTGTGAAGCTATCCATCTGAGCTGCATTCAGATGGAGCCTGGTATCAGTCAGTATCGGGAATAGGACAGCATAACACGAACCAGATGTACTGTTTCCTTGATCTGTTTCTGTCTTGCAATTCTATGTTAATTTATTCTGTAAAGAAACAGACTAAAGTTTTAATAGCAGATCTGCTGTATTGCAGGCATCTCTCTCTAAATGTCTCCTAAAATTTTAGCTGTTAGATTGGTTAAACACAAATGATGCTTCTGGCTCCGGCTCCTGAAAGCTATCATGACCCTTAAGGTCGTAGTAATATTCTGAAGAAATACTGACACATGGTGCTATTTCTCTTCTCTAGGCATCTGTTGTTTGCTATTTCAAGGCCAGCATAGTGGGCTTCAGGACCTTTAGTGTGACCTAATACAAGCATGCATAAAATTAATTGCCAAACAGAATATAAAATTAAATCTTTTTTTTTTTTTTATAATGTCTAATCTTATAGAAACTTAGAGTCAAAGCATACACAAATTTCATTTTGGGGACAATGTATCCGTTTCTGGTGTCAAAACTTCATTCGGAGGAATTGTAGAAGGCTCTGTAGGAATAATTTCTGCTCTTAAAAGTAGATAAAATAAAAAAAAAACTTTAATTCAAGAGTCAGTAATCGAGACTGTGCAGTTACTTTATCAGAGAGCTGGTTAAGAGGCAGCTCTAGCATAATTGGTTATTATCTATGCATAGAAAAGGGCTTTGTTCATCTGGCAGAGACATAACAGGGATCAATGCTGATACTGAAAAAGAGACTTTTTCATAGTGTTGGAAGAGCTTAGTAAGAAAAAGGGCAATCTTTTTCCATTATTCTGAATTAGAGTTGGATATATCTTTGTAAAGTTGTTTTTTTATTGGATTAAACGCAGGAAGTATTGACCAAAATGCATGTTATCAAAGGGTAAAGCATGATTTTAGCTGCTTGTAGTAATTTGTGATGACTACTACTTGATTAAGTCTTTTTCAGTAGAACTAATCAAGTGGGTTTTTTTTCCTGCCTGTTAAAGAGAAACAACGTTTTCATTTTCTGAAAAGTACTCATTTTTTTTATTTTATTTTTTGAGTTCCACAATGTATTTCTCATAGCTCTCATCTCAGCTGGACACATTTGAATTTGTCTTAGGCTGCATTTAAAATAAAATGGGATTCTCTTTCTCAAAACCAAGATTTCATAGAGACCATGAAATGCTTGCTTTCTGTTCTACCGCTATCCTACAACATGAAAAATAAGTAGTATTGCAAACTTGCTACAGTATAAAGCTAAAAAGGATGAGTAGAATGCTTCTGAAATGTCTAATCTTTTGCTTGTAGGTGAAATGCAGTGGTAAGATTCCATTAATCTATTTCTTCGTCCTCTGATGGCTAACTCAATCCCTTAAATTTGGGGTAAACGTAATACCCTGGTGCTCCCAAAGTATCTGTAGTTGACACCTGGTGATGTATTGAGAAAGATGGCGTCTTTGTCAGGGCAGGTCATAAGAGTATAACACTCTTGAAAGCATAATTCCTAGAGTTTTGTTGAGCTTTGGCTGTTTATCATCCTCTACCCTGGGTCCTTCTGTGTTAATTAATTTATCCGAGGAACCCAGGGATTTCAACAGGTTAGCTGATCAAATACTTTTTCTGCTAAGAGCTCTGCGCAGCACAGAAAAACAGCAATCAGCAATCCTTAAGTTATGCCACAGGAGCTCTTGTCACCTCTCTTTCAGTGTTAATATTGTGGCCTGTTAATGGCAGTCTTAGCCTCTTCTTTAAGCTGTTTTTCGGCTCTTTCAACGCTATGTTAAGAAATAACCTAGAAAAAAAAATACTCTTGTTAGTAGTTTCATCAAGGGTCATGCTAAGCAGCTGTGAAGTTCAAAAGGGTTTTTTAGTCAAGTAGCAGGAGAAACAACATACTTGTTTATTGCGAACAAAGCTTTATCAAATTACATTTGTGTTTTCATAAATTCTCAAAATCTAAAATTTTGAATCGATCGTTACATTTTGCAAAATTTGATGGATTACATTGCTATCTTCAGAGCTTTTCCGTATTATTTTTGCAAGTTGGCTTCATTGTAGCTTTGGTTGACGGACCTTGTAAACTTTGTAATATATAGTCTGAAAATACAGTTTTTTAATTACATATTCAAGAGAAAATGTGATACATGGAGTTTGGCAGTTGTACTGCTACCAATGGGATAAGTTAGAGGAATAAAGTAAAAGGAGTAAAATAGGAGTAAAAAGAATGATGACATTTGAGGTATTTTTGTTTGTGTGCTGTTTGTTATGTTGCACTAAATTTTCTGTCCTCAAAGACAGAAGTAGTCAAATCTGACTTTCATCACTACTTCTAAAGCAGAGTGTTTAAAAAAAAAAAACAAACCAAACAACAAAACCAACAAACCATACAGCTAAATGAAATTGTTGGGCTGTTGAACTTCAAATTTGAATGTCACAGATTTGTAACCAGCAGATCCCTATGGTCTAAAGGAACTGACTAGCCACCACATGAGTTTAGTTCTAAAATTTGGAACATGATGCATTTCTAAGTGAAAAGAACTTTACAATGAACTGCTGCTGCTTCTGGTTATCACGATAGTATTAGGTAAAGGCCAAGCTTTTAAGCCAACATAGAAAGAAGGCAGTGTTAGTTAAAGTTTCTGATAGGATTGACTTGTTTAACACAGGATTAATTTTAATTAATTACTGGTCCCATATTGGGACCAGTACTGTTTAATATCTTCATCAATGACACAGATAGTGGGATCGAGTGCACCCTCAGGCGGTTTGGGGACAACACCAAGCTGAGTGCTGTGGTTGACACGCCTGAGGGACAGGACGCCACCCAGAGGCTGCTGGAGAAGTGGGCCTGTGTGAACCTCATGAGGTTCAACAAGGCCAAGTGTAGTCCTGCACCTGGGTCAGGGCAACCCCCAGTATCAATACAGGCTGGGGGATGAAGGGATTGAGAGCAGCTCTGCCGAGAAGAACTTGGTGGTACTGGTGGATGAAAAGCTGGGCATGATCCATCAATGTGTGCTCACAGCCCAGAAAGCCAACCGTATCTTGGGCTGTATCACAAGAAGCGTGGCCAGCAGGTCGAGGGAGGTGGTTCTGCCCCTCTACTCTGCTCTGGTGAGACCCCACCTGGAGTACTGCATCCAGCTCTGGAGCTGTCAGCACAGGAAAGACATGGACCTGTTGGAGTGGGTCCAGAGGAGGGCCACAAAAATGATCCGAGGGCTGGAGCACCTCTCCTGTGAGGAGAATCTGAGAGAATTGGGGCTGTTCAGCCTGGAGAAGAGAAGGCTTCAGGGAGACCTTATTGCACCCTTTAAGTAATTAAAAGGGCCTACAGGAAAGATGGGGACAGACTTTTTAGCAGGGCCTGTTGCGATAGGACAAGGGGTAACAGTTTTAAACTAAAATAGGGAAGATTCCGACTCGGGAAGAATTTTTTTACGCTGAGGGTGGTGAGACACTGGAACAGGTTGCCCAGAGAAGTTGTGGATACCCCATCCCTGGAAGTGTTCAAGGCCAGGCTGGATGGGGCGTTGAGCAACCTGATCTAGTGGGAAGTGTCCCTGCTCATTGCAGTGGAGGTTGGACTACATGATGTTGAAAGGTCCCTTCGAACCCAACCTATTCTATTCTATGATTCTAATTTTATTAGCTTTTTTCACAGCTGCTTCTATATTCTGTATGTTTCCCTCATAACTTCAGAATCTCGGTCTCAAAGTGATTTGAGCAATTCCTTTATACAGCATAAGCTTCAATAACAGAATGTAACTTTTAAGTGTTTATAATTATTCCTTGGCAATGCGTGCTTCCTTGCTTCCTTATGTAAAGCTGACTTGGGTATCTAAAATGAATTACTTGCATATCCTCTTAATAGTATTGCTATTTTGGCCATTTATAAACATATTTGAAATAAAAACATTTTTTCTTTTGGAACAGCTTTTACCTGCCAAAAAGTTTTGGGAACCTGATGATTCAGCAAAAGATGGACAAAAAGGGATATTCCTTGGTGATGAGTGGAGAGAGACTGCATGGGGAACTCCTCGTAAGTGATTGATGTATATGTATTGAAAAATCAGTCATGTTTACTAAATGTTATTTCAGACTAAATTAATATTATACATTTTAATTGTATATTAAATTTTATTTTCCTTTAATTGTGAAAACATATACTGCATTAGTGGTTGTGTGTCAATAACACTTTTTGAAAATGGAATTCGTAATTTTTTATTTCATTTAATCTTGGTCTTGTTTAATATTGTCTGTGTAATGAAATACAAAAACATTACAAGTTGTACTTAAAAATATACAATAGTTCTCTTTATTTATTTGTTTTTAACAGACCATTCTATGTCCCAACCTATTATGGTACAGAGAAAGCCTGGACAGGGTTTTCATGGAAACAGTGAAGTAAATGCTGTATTGTCTCCACGATCAGAAAGTGGTGGCCTTGGAGTGAGCATGGTAGAATATGTGTTAAGTTCCTCTCCAGCTGATAAACTGGATTCCCGGTTTAGGAAAGGAGCTTTTGTAAGTAATGCGGTGTGTTAAGCTTGCTAGTTACCTATTATGGTCTTACTGTCTTATGGTTATAATTTCTACTATATTTGTCCATTTTCCTTTAACTCTCCTTTTTAGAAGGAAGTGTGTAGTTGATATCTGTCTGTCTTCCTTGGTTGGAGGGGGCAGAAGAGGGAAGTGGTTTGGGAATCTTGACTAAATAGCTGTCTTTAACAACAGCAACAAAAAAGTACTTTCCTAATACCTTTAAATAAAGGTAGGAAAAAAATTGCAAATACTTTAACTTAAAATATGCGATGGGTTTATTCTAGATCTTCCTATTCTATGTTTCCATACGGGTTTGTTTTGTGCTAGATGTTTTAACTGTATAAAATAAACTTTATCTAATTCGACGTGTTACTGCTTTAACAGCACCGCTATAGTTAAGGTTGAGTTAGCTCTTCCATTATAAATCTTGGCATTCCTTTTCACATTTTGGCAGTTATTAATTGCATGTGGTTGAAACTTGATGACCAAGTTACCCACCAAATGCAATTTCATTGAAAACAAACTGTTTGTATTGTTTACGTGCACTGTAGTGTAGAATTAGGTCACCTTGTGGTGCTCCTATTGTGTTCTGTTCAATATTCAGAATCAAACAGATTCTTTTTCCTCAGGGCACTAGAGATGCTGAAACAGATGGACCTGAGAAAGGAGATCAGAAAGGCAAGGCTTCTCCATTTGAGGAGGACAAAAACAGAGATCTTAAACAAGGAGATGATGAGGATGTTACTAAAATAAATGGCAGAGGTTTGCCAAATGGAATGGATGCCGATTGCAAAGATTTTAAGTAAGCTTTTAACTGTTTCTCAAGAAGACAAGCATGTCTCTTAAGGGCATTATTACAATTCTGGTTTGTGTGTCAGCTTTAAACATTACCCAGCTGCAGACTGATTCTTCCTACCTCACGTCCTCCCTTTCCCACTGTGCCACATGTTTCTTAGGATGTCATTAATGTGTGTGTCACTTCTCATGAGACAAATTCATCTTATAGTAATTATTCAAAGTAAATGGGTACCTTTAAAATGTGGTGAATTAAAGAGGGATGAAAACTTTAACCCTTTTAATTTCAAACTAAATTCCTTTCTCTCTCTGCTTCTTTTTAATACTCTAACTTTTGCATCTGATTGTTGTTGTAGAGAGTAAGTCCTACAGAATTTTAATTTTCCTTCTAATTTTGCTAGTGGATACCACAACCTAACACAGTTATTTCCCCACAAAACTCTTTATAGAAAGCATTTATTTGACTAAGGAGAAACAATGTATTTCCCTATTCACATAGTTAAATGTCACCTATGCGCAGTATAGAATGGTGTTGTGGTTTGGTTGTTTTCTTAGGGAAAAAAAAAATGGACCAAACTCGAGCTTTTGAGCTGAACTCCTATATGACAGCACAGCCAGACTGTTTTTTCCTAATACTAAGCTGCAATTTAAATTGGATATTTTTAAAGGACTAATCTTTGTTTTTTAAATGACTGTCATGCATTTGTAACTGTCATACAGAAAAATTAACAAGATCAGAAAACTAGAGTGCTGCTCATAAATTTGTATTAATGTGATGAATGTGACCGAATAGTTGTGGTTTCATTAGTTCATAATTGAACGAGTATATTAAAATGCATGTTTGAATCCCATACGTAAGTATTTCCTACCCTTTAAAAAATGTATTTACCTGAAACTAAGGAGGGATTCTTCAAGTCTATTTTTCAAGACATATTATTGGAAATAATATAATACCAAGCATATTAGAGAGCTCAAATTAGCTCCTTTCGGATGCATGCCACAATATGCACTATAAACAAAGTTACCTTCAATATCGTATGTAGAAAATACAGAATAAATGTTGTCCTGCTTTGCTTTACCAGTATCTATTTCAATTTTGAAATAGTTGCTTGTAAAGTACCTTTTGTATTATTTAAAGAGAGAAATTATTTAAAAATACATAAGTGCAAAAAAGCATCCAAAGCCAGTAAACCTCTCTCTCTCTAAAAAAAAAAAAAAAAAAGGGGGCCATCTAATTTAAATGGGCCGTATAAAGTGGTGGTATAAAGCCCTCCAAACAGGTTTATAATTGAAGTATTGACACAACTTTAACTATAGCAACAGAACAGCAACAATATAAGGAGCAACCTATATTAGGTAAACAAAGAAACTTTGTCCTGTCCTCCTCCTGGTATTTTTATTGTACTTAAAGCTATTTTAAACTAAAATATGTACTGAAATAACTGCCTTGTTTGCTTTTGTTCTTTGTTTTGTTGATATTGTATGTCACTTGGGAAGAATAAGAATATTAAGTGGCCTCAAACTCAAGTTTGTACATTGAGCAAGACACAGTTGCTAGCGAAGATACTTAGATGGTAGCCAATATGTTATAGCTGATCATCATTAGGTTGGTTGTTGCATTAAAAAAACCTTAGTGTAACTGCTTTATCTCTGAAGTACTGTGTCCAAAGTAATAGATCATACAATACTGTTGAATAAACTCACTAAAACCTGCTTTCTAGCTGTGCAGTCTTTAGGGTTGGTATCAGCAAATACATAAGTATTAGCAGATTTCTTTGCATTAATCTTGTGCTTCAGTGAGGAAACAGATCCTTCAACTTTGGAGTCCTGAAGAGGGAGGAGAACACGTAGTACTAAGGCTCTGTCACTGTCCTAGAATTAGCATTATACCAGAATGGTCTGACAGTGTACTGCTGGAATAAATGTAGTTGCATCCTGCATGATGGTATTTTGTATTTGAGGCCAGTTTTTACAAATAAAGCAAACTTAACTGGAAGCTGTGTGTTTGCTGAGAAACAATATATAATTACTGAGTTCTGCCAACACAATAATTCTGTTAAGGTATCATAGGTTCTCTCACACAACTCCTTCTGAGTAATTAACTTTGATTTTTGCCTGTAAAAATTGGTACTCTAAACAATGTGGCCTGACACAGAATGTGGGGCACTGTTGCAAGTTAACGTACGCTAAATCTAACCGAATACAGGGTTGGGAACCTGTTTAGGATGTGAATCTGTTTTCATCTAACTTCAGGTGTCTGCCTGTAGGTGATCATAGGTGCACAGAAATTCCCCTGTAGTCAGTGGGGATGTGGTCAGTACAGCCAGTGGAGATGGAGAGCAATTCAGCTTTTACCCTAAAGTAAAAACCTAGTGACTGGTCAGTTGAGTTGCAGTCTGGGCTCTGTCAGTGGTATGACTAGACTAGTGCACCTAGAGATGTGTAAGTGTAGCTATCTACATCTCAGTTGCCACCAGCCCTTCATATTTGGAAGCTGAACTTTCAAGGGTTTGGCATAGTAAACCATTTCTAACTCCGTATCTCTGTCTTACTGTCAACAGAAATCAAAGACCTACGTTTTGCTCCATCCTAAAGATTTTCTTCTGGAACAACAGGCTGTATTTATTCTTAGGGAAACTGGAACGGAATCAATGGAATTATATTAGGAACACTTATTTTTCCCCTGACCAATCATCTGGTGTAATGTAGTGTACTAAATAAGTTGTGTAGGAAACGAGATGTTGTAGTCAAATGCTAAATGAGGCAGTTATTAGTCCATTTTACTTAAGGTAAAACATGTATTGTTTGCCTTTGAACTAGCAAAGATACTTACTATATTGTATGTTTGTCTTTTCCAGTTAAGGTTTTACTGTCTCTTTCTTTCCTTGCATGAGATGCGCTTAGCCATTTCCTTTTTTTTTTAATTTCTTGTTTTCTAATAATTCCTGTCGCTTCTAAAATGCAAAAATGAGCCATCCCAAAAATTACAGGTGACCACAGTTCATTTCATTCAAACAGCCTCAAAGATTAGTTTGTTTTTCTCAGAGATTTGAAGAGCTGTATAGTCTTAAAGTTTAAAACAACCCCCAACAAATAAAACTATGCTTTGAAATGAAATGTGTCCTTTATCTTGAACCATCTATGCATGCTGGTTAAAATTATTAAAATCAGTCTGTCTCTTCCGTTTGTAAAGTCTCTGAGTTCCGAGAGCCTTTTAAAGTAGAAATACTGTATTCTATCCATGAGCAGCTTTATTTAAGACTGAAGAGTCTATCTTAAATTTCTTCTGAACAGTCGTACCCCTGGAAGTCGACAAGCCTCCCCAACAGAAGTAGCTGAACGCTTGGGCCCCAATCCCAGCACCACAGAAGGATTAGGTCCACTTCCCAATCCTACAGCCCACAAGCCTCTGGTAGAAGAATTTTCAAATCCAGAAAATCAGAATCTAGATGCCATGGAACAAGTTGGTCTTGATTCTCTGCAGTTTGACTATCCTGGCAATCAGGTACAAATGGACTCTTCAGGAGCTACTGTGGGACTTTTTGACTACAATTCTCAGCAGCAGGTTGGTACTGGACTTGAAAACGTGTCAGATTGACCCTTTAAGTAGTGCATTATCCTCTTTGATAATCAGGCATTTAAGCATAATGCATTTAATTTTGTTTTGTCTGTGACATAGTCAAAGGCAAATAAATGTATATTTAATCTAGAAGAATATTGGTGCAGAATTTTCTAGTTTAGTATCTTATTAGGTTAGAAGCTCGGTTTAAAATCTTTTTTTTCTTAGTAAATCTCGGTATATTATAGCCCTGACTTTTCAAAACTGAAATGCATCTCTCTTCTCTTCCAATAGCTTTTCCAGAGGACTAATGCTCTGACTGTTCAACAGCTAACAGCAGCCCAGCAGCAGCAGTACGCACTGGCTGCAGCTCAGCAGCCACACATAGGTGAGGTTTTTGTAAAGTACAGCATGGAGCCCTGGCAAAAGTGGGTGTGTTGCTTTGGTATAACCTTTTCAGTTTTCTGAAAGTATTCTTATTCAAATAGATACTGATCAATTGGCCCATATTAGCGGTTCTCCTGAAAACTCCTCAGAATGACTGCATAAGACTGTGCTGTCCTTAGAGAAAGTTTTCTTCTGTGTGAATTTTTGCCTGCTTTGAACTGTTGTATACAAAGAAATAAAAATTATTTTTGTTTGTGTAGCACAGTAGTTGAATTTTGATGGGAGGAAAAAAAAAATCTTTTCTGCTATAAGTAGCTATTTACTAAAACAACAAAAATATGCAATTCTGTTATTCTGTTGCAGTTTTGTATTTTGATAATCCAGTTAAAAACTGTTATATAGTAGGATTTTGAAATCAAACTTTGGTGTTAATACATTCTGCCTTGTTAATGAGACCTCTTAAACAGATAGCTCTTTATTCTTGTGGGTACCTTTCTTTGAGATAGAATTATTCTTTAGCAAGCATTTTTTTTCCATCCCTTTAAAATAATTCAGTGGATTAATTAAGTGCATAAAATTCTTAGTGTGCTGGCAACTCAGTGAGGCTGTATTTCAGTGACAGCGGTTTTATCTGCCGCTGTGGGGAAGCTGTGTGTTTGGGGTGGAGGAGGTAGGAATGCACATGGAAGCAATTCCATATTTAAGGAAGGGAGCTCCTCAAATTCTGACACTGTAGGGCAGGTCTAAAGATTCCTGCCTTTCCCTGTCTCACCATGAGGCTGTTGAGGTGTGCGCACCTACTTCCTTCCTCTGTGAAGGAAGAGTTCTCAGGATCAGAAGGGCAGACAAATAGGAAGCAGCATCTGCAGAGGGATGTGTCCATGTTCTCCTGCGATATGCTGACAGTTAAGTTTTCCCACTGGCTTGTTTAGCTTGATTGTGAGGTCTGTGCAGACAGAGGTCAGCAGCCTAGGGTTTAAAAGTGGCAGCTTTTTGGTGTCACATAGCTGACTAATACAGTCTTAGAGCTGGGAGCATGGCAGACTGAGATGAGTCCGCAAGTCCTGTCTTCTGCCTGTCTTTCACTTCTGAACTGCAGAAGAGCCCCTATTTTGTATATAGTGCTGACTAAGCAGTCGACTGTATCTTGCCCCTTTGAAATGCAGCCTCTCCTGATATGGATATTAGTAGAAATTTAGCAAGAAGCCTCCTATTTGGGAAGAGGAACATAGTTTGTGCCGGGCTTGCTGGGCTAGTTGCTGCCTCATTGTTGGAGAAAGTGTGTGAATCTGACTGACAGGGGAAACTGGGTAGCGATGCTTTGTTCGATGACTGAGTTTCTTCATTTATCTCCTTCTGTTACAATCCTTATATCAAATTTGGATCCTTGAAAGTAAGGTTAGTATCTCCTAACTGGCCGTTTAAAGGCCAGGTATCTGATTTAAACTATCTGGTTAGATTTTTTCTTATTGATAGTGAAAAGAGATCTGTATCTCTAGCAGGTGATTCATTCTATCTGGCTGATTCACTTCAGACACTAGATGTTAGGGACATGGTTTAGTGGTGGTTTTGGCAGTGTTAGGATAATGGTTTAACTCGATGATCTTAAAGGTCCCTGCCAACCTAGACAATTCTGTGATTTGTCTGCTACAGATTTAGTTCTAAGACTAGTGTAACTTTTAGATCGTTAAAAGTCAGACAAGGTAAATTCCACTTTGAATAATCCCTTCTATATAAGGGTGGGTAGATACATATGAGGTAAATTTTCCTAGAGTCTGTAGGTCCAGCAGAACAAAGCTGTTAGGCCTTGGGATTAGTAAGAAACGATTGGTGAGAAGGCATAGAAGTGCTGATTTCTGTAATGGCGTACCTGCTCGTAGAAACTGCCAAAGTACAAGCAGTTCTGATTTTAACAGATATGCTTTGTGATTTGATTGGTTTAAATATGATGATTCTTGCTAAGTATGTTAGCTATAATTAAACTCTGTTTATTACTGTAGCAGGCGTATTCTCAGCAGGCTTGGCTCCAGCTGCTTTTGTGCCAAACCCATACATTATCAGTGCTGCTCCTCCAGGTACTGACCCATACACTGCAGCTGGATTAGCTGCAGCAGCTACCCTAGCAGGTAACTGAACACTTTCTAGTGTCTGTCTTGATAATTTTGCTGAATGAAATCAGAAAAAAGCTGAAATCCATTCTGTTTATTTCTGTAAAAGTATTTCGAGAAAGGAGGGACTTGTAGGAAAATTAATAGTGCAGTTTTGAAAATTTTCACTAAAATATTCAGGTTTTGTTATATATGGATTCTGAGTATCTCTTTCCACAGGACTTCTATGTACAGCAGTTAGGTTTCTTCTGTTTTAAAAAAGTTTATCTTTAGTAAGGTTTCATCTCACATTGGTAGCACGTATTATTTTCAAAAGATGAGACAGCTAGCCTTTCCTTGGATGTTTTTACTTGGTGCATTAATTGCCTAATTCCCAGTGAGCGTGAGACTAAAGGTGGTCTTCAGCATCCTAAAAGGCCCAGACAACAGATAAAACCGCAAGCACAGGAAAATATCGTAAAAAGTTATTATCGCTGTGAAACAGCACTACATAGTATTCAAGTCTCGACCAGTGTTCAGACCTGAGCATAACGTTTTGAAAAAAAACCCTGTCTCTCCAGTTAGTGGTTTCACAAGAAAGGTAGTAGAAAGAACTAAAATGTATGTATGCATAATGCATTGTGTACAGTTCAGTTGGTGCAGAGAGCTCATTCTTCTACAGATTCTTTATCAATAGGAAGAAGTAAGTGTGCCCACTCTGAAGAGTGTGAGACAGTAGGCAGGGGAAACTGAGGCAATAGTTGTGTTTACAAGCAAAGGAAGCATACAGAAAGGAGGAATAATAGATGATCAAAGTTTCAGTATATCACTGTCAGGAGGATGAATTTAGTTCATTCTGTGATGTTCTGAAATGATCTTTTTTCCAACCGTGGAAACTGATTTTGAGTGTTCTTTGGTATCCAGTCTTTGACTACTTTAAGTATTTTTTTTTTTTTTTGTCACCTGAGTCTCACAAGGGTTTGGTTTTGTTTTGTGTTTTGTTATTTTTTCCATAGAGACAGTATGGTTTGATGTCAATCTTTTAAATTAACCCATTTGTGTTTGTGTATCATTTTGACTAATACAGGAATTCGTTTATTTAATACTGTTTTCCATTTTGACCTTTAGAAGATAGATCAATGAGGGATGCTACAAACAATATAAACAATTATTTTTAACTACCTGCAATAGATGGAATAATCATGTTTTCTGGTTTTAGGTCCTGCTGTGGTTCCGCCTCAGTATTATGGTGTTCCATGGGGGGTGTATCCAGCCAATTTATTTCAACAGCAAGCTGCAGCAGCAAATACCACAGCAAATCAGCAAGCAGCTTCTCAGGCACAACAGGGACAGCAACCGGTATGTTCTTCATAAAAAAAAAGAGATGTGTATTTAAAGCCTTACCTTAACATTTTCAGTATATATGGATTAGCTCCTAGAAAATTTTACATAATTCAGATGTGTTGTATCCGATCATAAATGAATATTTAAAATTACCAATTTCCTTACACTACTGATTATCATTGTCTTTCAAAATTCATTTACTGCATACTAAATATTTGGCTTATTTTGCAGTCCCAATTTTTGAAATAAAAAACATTAAAAATAGTTCCTTTAATCCAGGTTACTGTGCTGTTATATTTATGTCTAGATACTGCTGCCTGTACATTTATTCAAAAATTAATGTAAAGTTAAAAACTAGTCTAGAAAGCTAACATATTAAGAGCGAGATGTTTTAATAATTTTTAGGAGGATGTTTTTCTTTTAAGCTTGGGAAAAAATTGATCTGTGTTTTTATTAATTAGCTGGAAAATGGAATGTTACACATTTTTCTTCTGTCTCTTTAAAAAGTAGGGAAATAAAGGTGTTAGCAGTTTTGTTGCTTCATGGGGGAGGATTGCCCTGTGTATTTTTCTGTGGTAGAATAATTGTATTGCAACATCACCATGTGCCATATGTTATTTTTGCCTTGGTAAATCAAGAGTAAGCAATTGTTACAAGAACTTAATGAAATTTCTATTTCTTAAGTAACTAAAAAAAAATGCTAATTTTCTATTGTTAACTCTGGATGTGTTTTTAAAACCATTGTATGATCTTTCAGCATAAACAAATGGCCTTTTTCCACAAAGGAGAAACCCAAATCGAAGTCATATAGTAATCTTATGCTTGAATGAATGTAAATATTTTGTATATATATTTTTCTTTACTAGCAACATGGTTAATTTCAATGCCATTCTTATAAATTTAATAATGAGAAGTTACTTTGAGTTACCATGAAGTTCCAGAGTGGCTTCATCACTGTTTTAATACTCAGGTGGATCTTTCCTCCTACTGAGAGTTGTTATCAGTGAACTGCATTGATAATTGAATGTATATAATCTCTCCAGTGGTTCTTTTGCTTTCTTTATAAAATTAATATCCAATTTATGCAAATCACATGTAAGATACTTTGTGGGGATATATTGTAAGTTGTATTTCTTTCCTATTTTGGACCTGGAAAAGATTATTTTAACCAAGAGGAATAGAGTAGTTGCAAGAATTTCAATTGCTTTTCAGTCAGATTCCCAGAGATAAGCTGTGAGTACATAATAAAACAAGCCTGTGTTGCATGATGATGGAGTGTTATGTGAATTCTTAAAACCTAGTGGGTGCATTTTTTTACAGCACTGTTGGCAGTGTAGTGTTAATTATTTAGATGAGTTACTACAAGCCCTAAAGTATTCAGACTTACATCATTCAATTGCCTGAAAAGAATGTAAACAAATGCATTTATTAAGGAAAGACAGGTGTTCAGTTAATAAATAATGCAGAACATAAATGCACCAGTCTTAAAGATTTTCTTCCTTACTTTACGCTCATTGCCATTGATGGAACACATGTGAATTCTGCTGTCCAGAGCAGGGCAGATATTTTATTGTCTCATTTGTCAGCAGAATAGTTTATGCCTTTTATTCTTTGTATGTATATATCTGTGAAACCAATAAAGTGGAGTATTCACAAAACGAAGTTTAGAGCTAAGTGGCATCAAATATGCAAAGTACCTGTTCTAGACCTTTTTTAGCATATAATGGGCTTGCTTTCTTACCTTTTAAGAAAAAGGGTGTTTTATTGGTCTTTTCCAGGTTCTGCGTGCTGGAGCAACTCAGCGCCCGCTTACTCCCAATCAGGGGCAGCAAGGGCAGCAGGCAGAGTCACTTGCAGCAGCTGCGGCAGCAAATCCTGCTTTGGCTTTTGGTCAGGGTCTTGCTACAGGCATGCCAGGTATGTATGTTGTCAGTGGATTAAGAGAATCACTGAAAGTTAAAATATTGGTGTTACTAGATACCGGATTAACTACCAAAATCCTGCTATGTCTTTGATAAGCTGCTTAGAATTGAGTTTTATATAGTTTTACGTTGTTCAGTTGGATTAAAATACTGACACAGGATTCTTGGAGCACAAGAAATTAGCATTTTTGATTTGGAGCATTTTTTCTTTATTTGTTGTTACAAATGTATGCACAAGGAATACTGTAGACTTTTGAAGGATAATTTCATATATAATGAAGCAACTACGTGCTGTCTTAAAAAGTCATGAGCTGTCTGAACGGTTATTCCGATGCAACAGGAAGTATTAATTTGTCTTTCTGAAGTAGCTTTTTACTTGTGGCATATAATAATAAAAACTAAAATTCAGAATCCAAAATTAAGAAATTTAAAAGAAAATTACTGCTTAATCATCTCTGAAGATCATAAGATGCTTGAAGTGGAAGCACTCCAAAGCTTGGAGCCTCAGATCCCTTTAGCGTGCGCGGCTTCTGACTTATGTGGTGAATGGTTATTCAGCGTCTCAGTGCATGTGTCGCAAATGCACACAGTGTGTTAGCTTGAAGCTCAGCATCACTTCCAAGTGTTTGGTGCAATTACCTGAGCAAGAACAATTTAATTGTAGCTGGACATTCTTCAGTAAAAAATTCATGATGAAATGAATACAGTGTCACAGCACCTGTCAAGTGGTATCTCTGTGCCTTACCAAAGCAGTGGAGAAGGCCTGCAAACAGTGAGGCATATCAGAGATGCTTTAAGCATCTTTGCAAAAGCTCAAAGACTTCGCTGTACCTTTTTTATGTGTTTGGGCTGGGTGGTGGTGTGTGTGTGTGTTTACTGTTACTTACTAGTTCTCGCTTTGGACATGGAGCTCTAAGACTGTGGAGTGGTCCATGCCTGGTAAAAAGCCTGTGATGTCTAGCCTGAGTCAGATCAGTGTCTGAGACCTTGACCCAGCCCAAATTTGTGACTTCATTATAGGAAGATGTAAAAAAAGAGTTATTTTTCTAAAAAAAAAAACCCAAAAACAAGTATATCTTGAATAATTCAAGGCTAATTCTTAAAACCCACAAAAAGGCCCCCTCTCCAAATGGATGATTGAAAATAATACTGGGTAGTCAAATACATAAACTTCGTAATGCAAGAGCCCGTCCGGTGAAGTTTGGACTTGAAGATTTTTTTTTTTTTTCCTCCTGCACAAACCCCAAGAGGTTTTCTGTGAAGGCAGGAAGCTTTTTATTGTTTCCATTGTAGGTTCCTTCTTCGTCCCATCTGTTGCATGCCTGGATGGCCAGAGAAGAACTTTATTCATGTGAACACTTTTCATGGTGTTCTATAATAGGAATTGTGTGTGCAACTGGCTTTCAACCTTTCTGACCATGCTCTTACAGGGAATGGGGTTCAAAATATAAACAGAAAGGACATTTATTTTCTCAGTTATCATAAGATGGTTTTGTAGCGAGTCATAGGGAGTGCTGGTGATTCCTCTTTTTAGGTGAAGGAGAAGGATATAGGATGATGAAATGAATACAAGCCATCTCAGATGGGAATCATGATACTGGTTTATGTCTGTATTTGAGCTAGATACTTGAGGCTTTTTTTATAGCTAGTGAAGAGAAATAGGAGCTTTGAGTCTTGATTCATTTGCCTCTATTTTAGTTACCTGATGTAGGATAAAGTGGGTTTTGCTCCAGAGGTGCCTGTTTCTATTCACTTACTATAAAATTGAGTCAAGATGACTAAATTCCATCTAGATACCAAAATGTGATTAAGTGAATCCCAGGTAGTAACCACTGAACAACACATATAATGTAATAAATGAGCAGAAAATATGTGGAACTCTTTTTTTCGATGGACTTAGATGTTTTACAAGAAAGCATAGGTTCAGATTGAATTTCAACCTTTTGAATATTCTTTAGAGAGAGAATATTTGTAGTTTGGCTTCACTGCAAGCTAATAAATGAGAGTGTTATTCAGCTTGTCCATATTGCTCTTTAGATTGTTTCAGCTGCTTTCTCCTTGTCACAGCCTTCATGTTGGATGAAGTTAATGAGCTATTCCAACTATGGGACTGTTTTATTTTTCAAATTTGATATTTCAAGTATTTCCTGTATTAATTATTTAGGGAGGTGTATTCATGTAGTACTTAAGTCACATATCTCATCCTAAGTGAAAAGAGAAAGTGTTTGAAATCCATGTTACTTTTCACATAATGTTTTTAAGTCTCTTTGCAGAAAAATCAAGTTCGTTTTTAAAACCATCAAAAGTGAAATACATTTTGCATTGGCGTTGTGCAATTACATTTTTAATTTTTCCAGTCCTAATTTAGCAACTCTTTCGGTAACAAGATTTCTTAAAAAACAGACAGTTTCTGGTTGAGTTTGTTTTGCACATTTGTTCAGAGGGGACTCCCAATTTCATCGTAATATGATCAGTATACATTCTTTCCTACGAATAAAACCAGTCCTCATCACAGATAACAGCAGGACTTGGCTTAGTCATCCAAATTCAGGAATCTGCATGTGACCAGTTGTCTGAGGAGCCATTGTGCTCAGTGGAGATCTCCCTAGCGCAGTTGCTGTACAGAGGCTGCAGAGCTGCTCAGTTTACCCTAAAATAGATGTCCAGTGGTGGGTCAGCTGAAGCCCTCTGGAGGCTTCATTGACTGTTTTGGCTAGATCAGATGCAACTTAGTTTTATTGAATTTCATGTAAGTGAAGCCGTTAGCACTGACTGTAATGGTGCATCTAGTGTGCAGGTGCTCATGTAAACCGAGTTGCCTGAAAAAGTTGTATAAAACATTGAAATCAGTTTCTATCTATTGGCATTGTATTTTTTATTACCTAGAGGAAATTGAAGTGTGACGTCGTGCATTCTGTGCTTCCAGGCAGTACGAAATAGGAATCAAATTTAATTGTGGCAAACGTACAGGGAGTTATAATATTGGCAAAGTTACAACGGTTATAGAAAGTATAAATCATTTACTGGTAGGATAGTGATTTCTGAATTTGATTTGTGAGGGGACAAATTCAAAGATAAGGCTGCGTTTATCTTCATCAGAACAAACAAAAGGTTATAGTGGTTCAGGTTTTGGTAAGCTTGGGAGACTGAAGTGAAGACTGCAGCATTTAAGGAAAGATGGAAGGTTAAGAGCTGAATAAATTGTCAAATCTGCATGCAGAGGAAAATAATTGGATCTTGGGAATGTTGAGAAGGTAGAAGCTGTAAATTTTCTACATAGGGAGAGAGGACTCTACAGTGACTTGCAGGTTATGCACCCAAGTGGAGGGGGGAGAGAGAGAGGTGTCAGGATGGTAGTGTTAAAAGGGGCAGATAATTGAGTTGGCAGTAATACGTGTCACATCTGTTAACTTAAATTGAGTAGAGAGAAGCGACAAACTGTGACATACGTTTGGGTGTCATCAGGGAGGGAAGTTGCATAGAGGGAAGGGAGTAGGAGATCTGGGCAGAGCTTTGTGGTATTACGTACAAAAATGTGAGAAGAGAGTGAGAAGTATCCAGTGAAAGACACTGAAGAAATTACTGGATGGATAAGAGCAACACTAAGAATGGTCTGCACGAGCCAAGAGAACAGATTTCCTCTCGTTCTTTAAGAACATTTGAGGTTTGTGTGAAAAGAATCCAGAAAGTTTTCAGAGTCTGTGGTTTTGGAGACATTTAGAAATCATTTTAGCAAAGCACAGTACTGGTAAACCAGATTGTTTACTTTCATATTCCCCGCTGATCTGGAGATATAGATAGAGCAGTTGAATTCTAAAATAAAAGGTGTGATTAGGAACTGATTAGGAGGCAAAGAGTATGTTTTAGGTTTTCGGTTGCAGTGGAAGACCACAGTAAGCTTGAATGTGAAGGCACTGAAATGAGCTTTGATAGTTGTTAACTTGGAGGGGAAATTGCACAGCCACAGGGAGATGATGATGTGAGGGAGAGGTAATAAAAACTGAAACAGGAGGAGAGAGAGAATTAGAGAGAAGATCTGGCAAGTTACCATCTTATCTTTGATGGGAAATAGTTTTTATCTTTATGTTGACCTTTCTGGGGTGAGGTGCAAAGTTGGTAGAATCTGTGAAGGAAGGGAAAGCAGAAGACAAAAGTTTTGCTGTGGGAGCTGTTCTTAGATTATTTAATCCAATCTGAGTTGGGATCTCTGAAATGATATTTTTAATGTCAAAGCAATTAATTTTATAGCTTTGAGGCTGCAGGTGCACTTAGCAACATCTCAGCAATTTCACAAATAGTCCTACATTGCTTTGTTTTAGTAGATTTGAAGAGAAAACGGAGAAAGCCTCCTATTCCAGGTCAGAATGTATTCATTTCAGAGATTAGAACATATAAGCACCCATCAGTTCTCATACGTGAGACTCTTGAACTTTCTGTGATGGATGGTATCTTGATGCTAATGACCTAGCTTATTATTACTAATTTTAAGTGACCAGTTTGGGGGTAGCATCACAGATAACACAGTATCAAAAGAAATTGGACATTTTACCCCTCTACTCCACTCTCGTGAGACCCCACCTGGAGTACTGCGTCCAGCTCTGGAGCCCCCCACGTCAGAGGGCCATGGACCTGCTGGAGCGTATCCAGAGGAGGGCCACGAGGATGATCCGAGGGCTGGAGCACCTCTCCTATGAGCAGAGGCTGAGAGAGCTGGGGCTGTTCAGCCTGGAGAAGAGAAGGCTCCGGGGAGATCTTATTGCGTCCTTCCAGGACCTAAAGGGGGCCTACAGGAGAGCTGGGGAAGGACTTTTTACTAGGGCATGTAGTGACAGGACGAGGGGGAATGGCTATAAACTGGAAGAGGGCAGGGTTAGATTAAACATTAGGAAGAAGTTTTTCACTTTAAGGGTGGTAAGGCACTGGCACAGGGTGCCCAGAGAGGTTGTTGAGGCCCCATCCCTGGAGGGGTTCAAGGCCAGGCTGGACGTGGCCGGGGGGAACCTGGTCTAGTGGGAGGTGTCCCTGTCTACGTCAGGGGGGGTGGAACTCGATGATCTTCAAGGTCCCTTCCAACCTAAACCATTCTGTGATTTTGTAATACAAAGAGCAAGTGCAAGTTGCTTCCATTTTTTAATTCAGCAGTCATACTAGTCAATTATTTTAGAAAATCTAAAATTCATGTATTAAACTGCATTAGTATTAATCCCAGTAAATTTAATTTACACAATACTGTATAAGTTATCTTTTTGGGTTTTTTTCTCCCAAGTATTTTCATTGGAAAATAGGCTTGTTTACATTGTGGATCTGAAGTCATATAAAATACGGTGTATTCGTTTTAGATGAGCACAAGGGTGTAAATATATGATCAGTCCATTTTTATGCAGCTATAGCATTATCCATGGGTTTGACTGTTTGAAGAGGGTAGGTGGACAGAGTAAATACTGGTAAGTATTAGCCAATTCTGAGTTCTGAAAAAGTGGATTCATATGACAGTAATAAATGGCAATACCAGCATGGTATTATTAATTGATCATGCTATGAGTAAAAGTAGAAAAGATGTTGGTACTACTAAATAAGCATGTTAATATATGCAGGAACGTATGTGGTATTATAAAGAGCTTTCCTACTGTGTCAGTCATTTTCCAGTATTCTGTGTTCTCTACAGAACTCCAGTGAGACAGGCAGCAGTCACTCTCACCTTTCCCTGCCTTGGGAATGTAGCAGTATTTCTTAGTGGGGAAGGTGGTAGAGCAGCACAGCACGATTTTGTAGGTGGAAGGGGCAGTGGCACCTATAGTGAAGGTTTCCTAGCAAATTCAAGTGTAAGAACCTGTTTTGGGTGTTCTTTAACTAGCCAAACTTTCAGACAAAGGCTGTAGAGGACAACTGTCTTCCTGTGCTGCTGGTGGGAAACAGGTGGTAGTTGCACCTGGAATGCAAAACAAGCAGTGACCAGTGAGAACAAGCAGGTTTGGAATGATAGGAATGACAAGTGTTCATAACCACTATAATGCATTCATTTCCAGAACTGTGAATTGAACTTAAAGATCTGTATTTACATCACTACTCTCCTGTTCAGTTAATATCTGGGTCTGCTTCATATCCTCAGGTTTTCTTAGTGGGAGAGAATTTGGACATGTCTCCAGCTTTCCTGTAGAGAACCATAACCACCAGGCCAGTAGGCAGATGGTGTTTCCAGCTCTGGTTTTGGAGCAAGGCCTCTAGGCAGAAGAGATTACACAGATGTTATAGAAATTGAGGGGGAGAAAATATGACTTGGAAGCCTGGTACTCGCCTGGAATTAGAGGCCCAGGTCTTTATGTTCAGGTCCATATTTATTTCAGAGAGAATTTATTTCAGTTAGACCTAGTTCTGAACGTACATGGGAACTGACTTAAAATAGTATGCGAAATCTTGGTTCTTACGTGTACAAAAATAGACGTGTGATTTCTGTGATCTTGACTTTTTTCTTAATAGCATTAGTATATGTTTGAACATGCAAGGAATATTGAAATTCTCTTGGGTTTTGTTTTATTTCTTTATAAAGAATAGTCAACCTAACAATTAGACAGCGTTATCTTTTCATTGTCAACACCCTTTCTTAGATTATCCTAGCTTTTGCCTTCCATATTTAAGGGATTCTTAGTCCAGTTCTTCATCATAAAATGTCAGAGTTCTAAAATTAATTCTCTTGCTCTTGTCCTAGATAAAGGGGTTTTGTTTTGCCTTTTTTTGTCTCTTGCTTTCCTTCATTCATATCTTGTATCCTGTTTTCCTGCCTACTGCTTGCTTTTCTCCTTTTTTCCCCCCAGTTCCAACTCTCAACTGTTAGCTGAATTAAATTATAATTGGATTAGTCTTTTTTTTTTTTCTGTGAAACTGACTGGTCCAAGGTATTCCTGCACATAGAGCATTCCTTTCCTGGGGTGTATTTGTAGGTGGACTTTTAAGCACAGCTAGGTAATGTATGGAATTGCCAAACTTGCCTTTAGTTCAGCCCTTTAATTGTACAGAGTTTAATACCTTTTCCATGTACAAAGGAGTACAGGAGGAATGTAGAATATCTTGAATTGCTAAAAGAAGTTGATTTGATAATGATCCAAATACATGGCCAGTTGTGTTGTTCCTATACATTTTTACTATGGTGTTATAAATTTAATTTGTTAGCCTCAAAAATAAGATTCAACCTTAGACTACTAAATTTAGCTGTTAGAGTTTTTTTTAAAGTTATGTAGAGCATTCCTAAATAAGATTTTTGTCACACTGTTTTACAAGGTTCATTGTTTTTTTTTCTTTTAACGTCCAGTTGATGTTCTAAGGCAATATAGCAGAAATGCTGTTTTGCCCCTTGTAGATTGTTGTCAGAATATTTCAAGAAGAGAAATGCTGACTACATGAGACTATTTGGACTACTAATTCCTGTGTTCTGTGTTGTGTAGGCTATCAAGTACTGGCTCCCACTGCCTATTACGATCAGACTGGTGCCTTAGTAGTAGGCCCTGGGGCGAGAACTGGCCTTGGAGCACCAGTCAGGTTGGTGGCCTCAACTCCTGTTATAATCAGTTCTGCAGCAGCACAAGCAGGTAAGTATTTGATCCTGCACAAAAGTTTCTTCCACTTTTGTACTGAATCTTAACAGTAATGTTGGTTGATTAGTATCTGATATTGTTGATATGTTTTGCATGCATCTGTGATGTTTTGTAGTTGTAAAGGATATACTGTACATGCTCTTTCTTATTCTGTCACCTCCCTTTCTATGAGAGACACTGCTGTGTCTCTGAGATGTGGTTTTCCTTTTTTAATATAAATTTACAGTCCTCTCCCCATACATATTTAGGCACGTTTCTGCAAATGTTGCTGCTTGTCAGGTATGAACATTTTCCCCTTTCGTCTCCCCATGCATATAACATGCACTTCTCATCAATCCCCTAAATGGTGTCCTCTAGGAAGCATCATTTCATTGCTTCGGCCTGGCAGAAGATGATGGAGTGCTCTGGGGCCTTGCTATGCTTTTCTCCTGAAAAGTGTGGCAAGGGAAAAAAACTATAGAATGAAAAGCAGAAGAGGAGAATTAGTTATATCAAAAGTCTCTAGTTTTCTTTTTCTCTTTTTATCAGTGATACTACTTTATGGAACCATTGTATTTATTGCATTTGTTAAATTAAAATCCAGAATATTAACACGAGATTAATTAAATTAATCTGTTCAGAAAATTAGTTTTTCAGTTAATTTGTAAGTTGCTTTCTCTATGCAGAACTCACTTCTGACATTAGTAGCTGAAGATGTCTTAGAATGACTCTTAGCTGCAATTCTGCTATTGCAACTTTGGATATAAAAGTATAGTTCTGTAAATGTCTTGTATGTTTACACTGAAATTCCCTCAATTACATTAACAATTCTACAGTCTTGATTAGCCTACAACGTGTGCTGTGTTCGTTTCTTTTCCTCGGGTAATTAAAGGCTGTGTAATACTATAAGGTCTCCTTTAGTCCTTTAATATGTGAATTTCTGCTTGTTTAAGAGGGCTTCAAGAAAATACAGTTTAGAACTGAATAGTCCGTTTTCAGTCAGAAATGTTTGAGAGAGTAATTATGATTGAAAACATGTGTTTTACAGCTGCAGCTGCTTCAGCTGGAGGAACAGCAAACAATCTCGCGGGAGCCACGAACGGTCTATTTCGGCCACTTGGTGCCCAGCCACAACAACAGCAACAGCAAACAAATAGTAGCCTACAATCCAATTCATTTTATGGCAGTAACTCTTTGACCAATAACTCCCAGAGCAGTTCCCTTTTTTCACATGGTCCTGGCCAACCAGGAAGCACATCTCTTGGCTTTGGAAGTAGCAGCTCTTTAGGAGCAGCTATCGGCTCTGCACTTGGTGGATTTGGCTCATCAGGTAGGTTGTTAATATAGTGAGGAAATTCTGTGAGACTTTTGTGTTGAGCAAAAAAATGTATCTGTATCCAGACATATTATATACACATACATTTCTAAAAAGAATGCAAAAATAGGTTATTCGAGTTTGAAACAAATTATGGGGGAAGAAAAGGGGTTTTTTTTAATTCACTTGGGCTCTGTATACAAGATGCATTTTTGAAGAATATCCTGTAGTCATAGATATCCCCAAAATTCTTTTCGATATTGATCATTGTACTTTGCCCCAGAAGTTTGTTACTGTTTTTAGTAAGCTTTTTTTTTTTATTTCCAAGGAAGTCTTCATTCTGTGTTTAAAACAACAATTGATGACTTTTGAGATATGCATTCTTTTGGTGTAATTTTCTTGTCAGGAAAATCCCTATTTAAAAAAAAATAATTAAATAGCATGACTTTCTAAATTTGATCTGCTTCAGTATTAGTAAGGCAAGCAAAATATCTTTTCTATAGAATATTTCCTTTGGTTATTTATCTCTTAAGTTACAGCACTGAGTTGCTTATTATTACTTTAATGAAATCAGTGGAGCATGTTTATAATGTTGCATATCTTGCAGATGGGTAGGAATTGAGGGAAATTTATGAACTCTATGAGATTCTTTTCAAATTTAAATGCCCCAAAGGAAATAATTAAAATTAAAAAATAAATGTTAAAAGAAAGATTATTACAAGATACCTTAGTATATGGAAAAACTAAAGGAAAAACCTTCAGTGTTAAAACATGATACCAGTTATTTGGTAACTAAGTGGAGGTGAATAGTGATGTTAAACATACTGCATACCAACGCAGTGTTGTTTTTCATAAAATAATTTGAAACCTTATTTACTTTAGCAAAACTAATGCTAGGAAATCCAGAATCAAATTTTACACCGATCCTCTCTAATATCTGATTTTTAAAGAGTGTAGTAAGAGACTCTAAAGATACCACTTTCTAATTTAAAAACAAAATGTAAAAAAAAAAAAAAATGTAGAAGCCACTCAGTCATGTAGAGTTTCTTAATTTTCTGTAATACCACAGCAGATATTTACAAAGTAATTGTGCTAGCCAAGTGCTGTTTTCTGTAATATAATTTGTCCTGAGCTACTTGTAGGATTTCAGTGAATTCTTAGCAGCTGTGTTTCACTCTAGGTACAGTTTCATTTTATTGATAGATAGTGATCATAAGTATATCTGCATATTTCATGCAGTGCACCTATTTTAAGTCTCTAGATAAAATAGTTTTAAATCATAAAAGTCTTTATCCAGCATTATCACAAGGACCTCCATAGAATACAAATTTTAGTTGTTTATTTACTTAAGAAGAATCAGCGTAGTTCTTTCTGGCACAGGAGATTAAGCCTTTTTCTTCTAGCAAAGGTCAGTTCCAGAGCTTGTCCAAAGCCTTCAGCATAGACAGCATATGCTGAATTTTTGCAGCAGTATCCTAGGTGATTTAATTAGCATCATAGTTTCACAGGGAAGCAGGAAGCCTATGCTTTTGCAGTTTGAGAAGTGCTGGTGAAAGGTGCTGTCTAAACCTGAAATATTTTTAATAGTATTATTGCAATAAAAGTATATTGAAAGTGCCCGTCTGGCAAGTATAAATTGTACTTGCCATAATAGCCACTTAAAAAATGCTTCCTGATAATTTTTTTAAAGAGTTCCTGAACTGAATGTGTATGTGAATTGCACAGATGAATACTTATACAAATGGTGTTAATGCATCTTGAGGCAAATTAAAAACAAGTTTAATTTTTTATTTGCCAAAGTTTCAGTTTCTTTGTAACTCCCCGCAGTGTGTTGTAAAGGTTGAATTTCAGTTAAAATATAGCCATAAAGACTGACAGATGGCAATACAGATCTTGCCCTTATGTTTTCAGTTGTTGCAGGGGGAAAAAAAAAAAAAAGCTCTGCAATAAAATGCAAAGATGAGCATGTTCTAGTTAAATGACTGAACCAAGGAAGAGGCGAGCGTACCATATAAATGGCTGTATGTACTTTACAATCTCAGCTGTTTTGTTATAAAGGTATTCATACTCCATTTTAAAGGTTTAGGTACATGGTAAGTTACTGCAGCTTAACAGGTAACTAAGAATTAGGTCAACTACAGTAGCTTTCCAGATGCCGACTTCTGGTTTGTAACAAGTGCAAAGTTAATTGCATTAGCTTAGACAATGGTGAAGAGGGGTGAGCTAATTCAAGTTATCTTCTGGTTTCTGTGAGCTTTGCTTGTGTGTGTATTTGAAAATGCAGCTCAGCTGGTTTCATGGTAACTTGTTAAGCTGCAGTAATTTAGCCGAGTAAGAAGCCCTGAAAGAATGCTAAAGTTTGCTTAGCTTTTTTTCATAGTTGGAAAAATAAAAATCCATCATGTAGCATTGAATTAACATTCACGTGGTTCACCAGCTGAGTTGGAACCTGTAGAGCTAGTCTCAAATCTTGAGGTTTCTTTCAACTGTTGCCTTAATTTGCTCTTCTGATTTCTTGTTCTCAGTCTCCTTGCCTAGTTAGTCCAGTGTCTTTTCCTTCTGGCTTCTCCTAGTATGTCTTCCTTTCCAGTCCAGGCAACATTTATCTCCCACTTCCCCTCCCCTTCCCAAATACATTTCTGTTTCTGCTTTTATTGTGTGATTGTTCCCATCATCAGCTTACTATTCCAGTCTTTTTGCCCCACAGTCACATATACCTTCTGCAGCCTAACTTTTCTTCAGATCCGCTTTCTTTTCATCCTCAGTCCCACTGGTTTTGAAAGTGCTTGCCAGTTTTCTTGCAGTCTCCTTGTTGGCTCCTTTGTCTGACCTTTCTTTCCTCCTGGTTCTGGTTTCTTTTTTTTAAATCTTTTTTTTTTTTTTTTTTTTTCCTTTCCCCTGGTCTATTTCTTGTGTTTGGCTTTTGTCTCCTCTGCATTTGAAGTAGAAAACTCCCTTTCCACACTGCCTGATGGGCCTTCCAAACACAAGGTGGGATCTTGGCCAGCAGTTCGAGTTCATTTTTTGGCACGACACGCAGAAGCCTAGAAGTTCAGTTGCAGGGAAAACCTGTATCAGTATCTCAGATGTGCCATGTATGGACAGGAGTTTAAGTTTTCAGCTATGAGTCTGTAGCAGATCTGTGCTGAACTTCTATGAACTGTGATTTTGCTAAGATTTTTAGCTCCATCAGAGCATGAAAATAAAGGTCTCCTGTTGCTAGCACGTTGGTCTGAGTACATGAAAGCATTAACTTCTCAAATGATAGGTAGCTGAATTATTTTGCTAAGGATAAAACATCTTTCCTTGCCTGTTTTTTTTTTGAAATGACGGTGTTTCAGAACACTGAAACCAAAATGGCAGAACTTTGAAAAATTTGGTCCAAACAGGTACCTGCCATGAAAAGTATTAGCCAAGATGCTAATATTAGGAGAAAACAAATTAGTGTCTCAAAATGGGAAGTATCAGGCGACCTTTATATTGGGCCATGCTGCCAGCTTTAGTGGAAGGTACCTGACAAGGGTAAAGATTATGGATGTATAAATTCTGGCCTTTTCCTTTTTAAGTTGAAGTCGAAATCGGGTTTTCCAAATTCATTTTAAGAAGCATCTCTGTTATCAAAATATCCATAATCTTGGGTTTGTTTATGAGTATAATAATGTTCCAGTGTTTAAATAGGCACTTTAGTTTAATATTTCACTAGTATGCAACAGATACTAGAATTTAACATTTCTAAAACCTTTTTATTGTTCTCCTAATTTATCCTAGACTGTTCATCGCCCTGCTGAATGATGCTGTGCAGGATAACCAGTCTTTCGCTAATACACTGTTATCCAAAGCTTCCAGTCTAATTTGACTTTCAGAAATACTGATAGCCGTAAAATCACATTTTCAGTTTCTCACCTTAATTTTCCTCTTTCTGCTCTGCTTCTCCTGTTCTTCTTAGCCTATTCCTCCTTTATAATGTCTTTTCAAAGTACTTCTTTGAGAACCATAATTCTCATAGGGAATTTTAAGTAGTCAATTTTTTTCCAACAGGTGAGGGGTTCACAAACAAGAGGAAGTTCAGAAACAGCTGAACAGCAACGTAGATTATTTTCTGAACTCTTAAACAGCAGCAACAAATTGTCTCTAGCCATTTTTCCTGAAATGAAATTTCACTGTCTGACTAATAATTAACGGTGGAAAAGAAGTTACCAAAGAGCTTAGTGGAAATATGTTTAGAATCATTTATTCTGTAAAGTGACAGTGTAATCTAATCTCATAAATTCCATATTTGTCCCAAAGCCTGAAGCCAGAAGGTTAAAACAGAGTACTGCAATATTACTGTGAGAAGTCTAGAATGAAATGTTGAAAGACGTGGGCATTGGTGAAATTACTTATCAGTGGTATGTTTATACCCACTTAGATTTACTTAAAAGCATGTGTGGTTATCACAGTAATTGTCTTTGTCATAACGATTGCTGTAATTATTGTGATCGCATCTGTTATTGCCCAGCTGTAGTTGGGGATAGGTTTTATTCAGTTGACACTGTGTAATTAGGGTCTTTTTATTTCTTCTTCAGTTGGCAGTTCTGCAAGTAGTAGTGCCACAAGGAGAGATTCTCTATCTACTAGCTCTGACTTGTACAAAAGATCTAGTAGCAGCCTAGCACCCATAGGGCAGCCATTTTACAATAGTCTGGGATTTTCCTCCTCTCCAAGTCCAATAGGCATGCCTCTGCCAAGCCAAACGCCAGGACATTCACTTACGCCACCGCCATCACTTTCATCACATGGATCCTCATCCAGTTTGCATTTAGGTAAAAAAACCAAAAAAAACAAAAACAAAAACACAAAAGAAACACTTTCTGTTTGTTTGTGTGTATGTATTTCTATGTGTAAAATATATGTTGCATAAGAGATGTCACATTACCTTTGCTGTTAAAACAGTTTTGTAATGAAGAGGGGCCGTTCCTCAGAGGTGAAGAGTGCGCTTAAATGCTCATTGATCTGACAGTGGAGGGCACTCAGCTTTTTGCAGTATCGGGCCAACAACTGATTTTTCTTCCCTTGCAGAAGCCCGATAGAGAGCCCAGTAAAGAGTTATTTATTGGTGGTCCTTTTTGTATTATGTTTCTACAGTATGCAAAGCAAAGGTGCATTATTTTTCTTTCTACTTCAGTGTATTACCACTTTAAGGACATTTTAAAATGATACTGCGTTTCACAGTGAAGTGACTTTTCAGTACAGCCCCTTACTGTGGTAAAGTAGAAAAGTGAGCAAAGCTCTCGATGTAAAATATATTGAAAGGTGATTTTTTTTTTTTTTTGAATCAGTGAGCCTGCTACTACCTCATGGCCCAGATGCTTTGCCAGGAGGGCAATAGTTTATCACCAGGCTGGTGGAAAAAAAGAAAATTCATTTGTGAAAGAAGTAGCAAAGGCTTTGTCAGTGGTGGCTCTTTGTTATCAGATGTATTTTTTAAGGAATTATGCTAGTAATCCTTTAAATTTTTTTTTGAGCTAGTTAGATGGCATGGGAGCTCAACCCTTTTTTTTAAAAAAAAAATAAAAATAATCTAAAGAAACCCCACCACAGCCTAAAGTGTATTTACAAGAGAGTGCCTCTAACATGAGGTTACTTGATAAACTTTCCCTTTTTTCACTGCAAATATTGGTAGTCATTTAATTTGGATGCTAAAATCACAGTGAAACTGGATGTAGTTTCAAGATTGAGTTGCCTGTTGCTCCAGTAACTATTCAGTGCACAGTTTTGTGCATGTAATAGGCAACCTAATCCCCTGTACTTCTCTTAGTGCAAATAAAACAGGAAAAAATTAAAAGTGCCTACTAAAATACACTTTAAGTGAGAAATGTGTGAGTGATTTGTATAACAAGGTTAAAAGTAATTTAAATATATTACATTTACAGTTCAGTATCCCCTTCACGGTTAAGTGCTGAATACCCGAAGTAAAACTGGGCAAGGGGATGTTTCAGCACGTTTTATTTTTTTTACTTACCTTTTTTCCTTTTTCAGGTCTACAAAGTGCACCTTTGGGCTGAGACCAAGCATGGAAAGTTTCAGCCCAAATGGAGGCTTTTGAGAAAGTTCTGAACATCTGACAATGGGGTTATCATGGAAATCTTTTTCTTTCTTTCTTTTCAAAGTATTCTCACAATAGTTTTCATATTACTGAAAACTATACTTAAACCAAATTTTGGAAGGCATTATCTAAAATTCAAAACAGTTAAAGTTTTGTGTTTCACATTTGAGAAATGTTAAAAGATTTTTTTCAGTTCTAAGAAAATAAGCTGCAGTCAGTATAGAGGATTACTTCTATCAGCAGCAATAGTTAAATACTGGTTTTTAATCCATTTTGGACTGTTTGGCAGTGTGAACTAAGCATAATAGTTTGTTAAAATCATGTACTAGATCAGTATGTAAAGGCCAGAATGTACAGTTGTACTCTGAAAATTGACACAACCTTGTTGGCTTCCACGTGTGCTGCCTCTTCATCTTCCAAATGAAGTGGACCTTGATTACGGGTGAACGTTTTGCTACCTTACCAAATCAACCTGAAATTTGGAAATTGAGGTCTTCTGGATTTTTACTTTCATAAAAATGCAGTAACTTTTTTTAGCATTTCCTGCACTCTGCCCTGTGTCAGATCTTTGCGCAGTACCTCCAAGATGCATCATCACAAAAAATTGACGACTATTTCTGCAGTTAATTGTCTGTCCTGTTAAATTTATTCTGGTGTGTTCATCGACCACTCTTGGAAGCATTTGTTTTTGTTCTGACATGTAAAAAAAAAAAAAAAAAAGGCAAAGCTTTCTCACCAAATGAGAAGTTATACCTGAAATCAAATAGGGAGTATATTTTAAGAAGGGTATGGTTATCATGTAGTCACTTTTCAGAGTAGAACAACATTGTAAGTTCATGTCTGCATGCAGTTTCCATTGGTATTCTGATAATGCCTGTCAAATGCAGCTCTCCCTCCACCTTCAAAACTCGTCCTGCCTGCTTGTATCAACAGGTTCAGCTAAGTTTAACTCCTGTTTTCAAATGGGCATCAAACTGGGTTGCTCCTGTTTCAGCCACCAGAACACTAGAGCACAATACTGGGAAAGGGTGCATGGTTTTATAACCCCTTTGTCAGACACTGCTGCAATTTGTAGCTTAAGACCAATTTCCCTTTTACAAGAAATTTGTGATATTTTACTGTTTTTATCTCTTCTCACCAACTTTTATCCAACATCCTAAAATAGGAATGTGCCGATTACTTTGTTGTAGTGTCAGTTTTCCTGTATTTGAAGGGATTTCTCAGTTGTCTGTAACTGCTTCTTTACTGTAATCAGTTGGAGCAGTAAGGTCATGAATTTGAACTACCCTTTCACTCCCAGGGACAAAAAACTGCAAGAGGAAGTATTTTTCCGATGCTATAAAATATCCTTTTAGATTGGTAGTGCTTACTCTGTTTGGTACCTGGCAGCATTTTAAGGGTTTGGTGTAGAGTAGGATTTTAAAATCTGGGCTTTTGGAGGTAATTATTTTCTGTGTGTTACAAGCCAAGCTTGTTAGTAGTTTAGATTGGTGGGGTTTTTTTTATTTTCAGAAATGGTCATTCTGGGTAAGAGTGAAGGCCCCTTGGCAAGACAGTATGGGGAACTTTGCATTGCCTCTGCTGTGTAGCTACTCTGTCGGGCTTTGGCAAACCAGGCATAATAAGCACTTACATTGATTCATAATTTATACATACATATATATATGTGTGATTCTATTTTACATATGAAGATGAAATTTTTAGCTGAGGATGAGGTGAAGCTACTTTTTTTACAGACTAACAAGTACTTCACAGAAATAAAGTTTAAAGTGTTTATATTCTCCTGCGTCTTTTACTGGAGAATAATATTGCTGACTGATTTAAACAACAGTTACTGTGTGCTAAGTCTGTTTTATGTCTTGGTTAGAAACAATTGAAGGAATACTTTGGTAATAAGTACTAACAGACTAATGCTATCAAAAAAATGTGCCTAGATCTAGTTTTTAATATTTTTTTCATGTTCTCCTTTACATTAAATATGCTGTCTGTGTTAAGGAGTTAATAATTTAACATGCTTTGTGTCCTTGAAGCTTAGTAAGGCTCTGCTTTAGATGGTCTATATCCCCTTTATTTCTCTGTGCCTCTTCGTCCCTATGGACTAGCCACAGGGATTTAGGTTCAATTAAACTGTAAAACAACTTAATGTTATTCATTGCATTGGAGATCTTTGTCTTAGGAGATCAGAAGTGATAGCTAAGTGATTATATGAAGAATGAACTCTATTCCCCAGCGATTTGTAATTGTGTGGCTATACTGATGCCTGATTAACAGTCTTTTAAATTTTCAGTGTTTGCAGAAATGCTTAGAGTAGGTGCTTTATTCAGAAGGGTATGTTCCCCAAGTAATTTATAAGACCTAGGCTGTTACCTTTCTAGTTTGGAATCTGAATCTGTGAAACAAGTGTCCTGAGTTCTCGAAGAGCACGGGGATGGGGTATGCTAACCAGGAGGATTTGGGTAACTAGGATTCAGATTTCGGTTTTCCATTTCTAAGCTCTTCACACTTAAAGTTTGCAGGAAGGAGACCAGGTGTTCTTATGTCCACACTAATGCTTTGGTGGTTTTGGACTGAGAAAGTAATGAGTACAGTATTTCAGAAAATAGTCCATTGTATACAAGAGTATATCTGCATATAATAAGTACCTGTGACAATATGCTTTTATTTTGAGGGGTTTGCTGTTTTTCAAATCTACAGAGTTGCAACTGAGCTATAACACTGCTGTAATAAAAGGTTGCATGAGAAGAAAAGCTAACTACCTATTAAATTAATGTTTTTATAATAGCGTCCAGGGTTTTACAAGGTTAAGCTTTCTGTGTGCTTTTGAAGTATGACAGGTTCTTCTAGGCATGATGGATATGTTTTCAGCCTTCCTGTATTATGATCCTGCTTAACTTGATCGTCTTAAGTAGTTTCACAGGCTAGACAGGAGTCTCCCAGTTGCAGCATAGTTGTCTTGCAAGTCTTAAAAAGAGATGGTTCCCAAATTAGACTGAAGAAAGGCTTGATAATCCTGACTGTGAAGGGTATTGTATACATGCAGTTCTACTACACATAGCATATTTATTAAAAGCTACCAAGTTTCTTAATTTCTGTTTTAGTCACTGGATAAATTGCCACATTTAATTTATAGTTACATGAAGGCTCAGCTTAAATAAAAAAAAAAAAAAAATAAAAAAAAAAAAAGAAAAGAAAGAAAAGCTGAAACAATTCCTGATTCACGTGTGCAATTCTCTGACTGTTTATGGTAATTAGAGCCGTGCAGTTTGTGAACATACAGTCAAAACTACCCTATTAGTTTCTGGCACAGAATTGAGCATGCGATCCGTGGAGCAATAAGAGATGTTACAATAGGAAAGCAGCCTATAAGATTCCCTTTTTAACAGGCTTTGCTGCCCTCTTGTGGCATTAAATAGTGTTCCTACAGAGCATTTACAGGGAAAATAGGATTTCATTCCTATATTTAAATAATCCAGATGAGAAATACCATGATTTCAGATGCCTTTTTGTTCTTTAGAAGGCTGTTCCTAGAAGAGAAATTACTGTAGACCATCCCTCTGCATACTGCTTCACCTGCAGGATGTTGGGTTTCTTTTTTTCTTTTTGTGATGTCACTGTCGGCTCTTTTCTTGAAATAGGGATTGTCAATGGAAACTAAAAATGATAGTTAAAAAAACCTTGATTTTTCTGGCTGTAAATAATGAAGAGGCTTTAATTTAAAAGAAAACCTAGTGGTTTTTAAAAGGCATTGTGGGGCATAAAGTATTTACTGATTCTTTACTGATTCTTACCACTGCATTTTGAAAACTAATTGTAAATTAAATACTAATTATTTCTATTTTAGGGCGTAATCATATACAGTGCAATAAATGTGATGCTTGATATGTCTTGCAGAGCACTAACACCTCAGATTCTGGTATTGCAATTGGACTTTTTGAAAAACATACCATTAATACGTTACCAGCCCACTGTAATGCTGTTGCCTGGCCTTATAAATACTTGGAACCAAAAGAAGGCTTGGCTGGGGCACTGTCAGCTGATTTCTTTTGGGGTTTGTTTTTGATTTTGTTTTTTTTTTTAATTAATTATGTAATAGAGCACCATTCAAACAGCACACACTGCAATTTGTTTTAAATTCAAATGTAGATATTTCTTCTGTTGACTTTGAAGGGGCTTTCTAGTTAATTTGTAGGGCAACTGA
>NW_009648369.1:3949860-3974983 GCF_000708025.1 Charadrius vociferus
GGGAAACTGAAAATGCTTTCCTTTTCCAATTCATACTTGATAATTTTAGTTGGCGTTTTTTTAAGTAGAAGAGTTGAGGTTTCTAGGTAGCAATTGTCTTTGAATATTTCTGGTTGTAGTACAGTAGCAGTGTCCCTTTAAAAATCACACTGTAGTTGGGAGAGATGCTTGCTTTGCATGCTTATTGTGATAATTGCTGCCTGTGTGAAGGTGGAGGGGAGAGAGGTCTGCTGAAGGAGTGCAGTGACCTAAACTGATCAGCGAGCAATATGGGAGGAGGAATTCACAGGAGATGATGAAGTAGGTGGAATCACTAGCAAAAAGGAGCAGGACCTAGACATAGGAAGGCAATTCAGTTCTTGGAAAGTAAGGAAGGATGAAGTGTAGTGAGAGTGACGAATGTTTTCACAGCAAGGAAAGGACTTAATGTTTCTAAAAAGAACTTCACTTTGATCTGTCTGTGGTTGTTTTAGAATTGAGTAGAGCATTCTTAGTTACTTGGTTTGAAATTTGACATATTTAGTGCTTACAAGAAATACCAGATTGAAAGCCTGGGATGCTGAAGTCATTAAATATCCTGCAGAACAGGTAGAGCAAGACGAGGCACCATGTGTGCCTTCCCAAAAATGCCCTTTCGCACTAAGGAAAGGTATCTTAGTAGGGACTGAAGGGTAGTTCAGATTTCATGGTCTATTTTGAAATAATTGGCTAACTTTGATAACAAGGATATAAGTCAGTATTACTTGTGAAGTGGAAATCTGCCCACTAAGCTAAGGCCCACCCAATTCTAAAGTCTGAGTGGGTGCTCGCTTTACCTGCTTCGTTATATTCCTCTAATGACATTTCTTTTCCTGGTGCCCTTCACATAAAATAAAAATGAGGAGGAAAATGGTTTTATTTATTGGAAGATAAAGCTATCTAACTCCTCCAACTGTAATGAGGTAAATATAAATTACAAGACAACACTGTTGTTTTCTTTGGCTCCAGGGTGTATCCGTAGTTTTAGTACACTTACTGTTGTGCTGTTGCTTATTTTCCTTATGGCTTTTACTGACAGAACTGCTTCCTTGTAGGAGGACTGACAAATGGTAGTGGTCGCTATATTTCTGCAGCACCTGGAGCCGAAGCAAAGTATCGCAGTGCAGCAAGTACCTCCAGTCTTTTTAGCTCCACCAGTCAGCTCTTCCCTCCTTCACGCCTTCGTTACAGTAGGTCTGATATTATGCCTTCTGGACGTAGTCGCTTGCTGGAAGATTTCAGAAACAATCGTTTCCCCAATCTTCAACTAAGAGACCTTGTTGGACATATTGTTGAATTTTCGCAAGACCAGCATGGTTCTAGGTAATTATTATAGTAAAGTTAATAACTTAATAATATTTTACTGCTTTGATATTGTTATACTGACATGAAACATTTGAATGAGCTGCTAGTCATCTTAATACAAAGCATGCCATTAATTGGAGAACATGCTCTTACATTGACCTTTTTCTTCTTTAGGAAATTTCATTATAAAAGTGGTATTATAAAAGAAATATAATTTCATTTAGCTGCTTGTAGAAGTTCTCAGTGTAGAAATAGCCCCATAACTAGACTTGTAAACTTTAGTATTTAGGTATCAAAAAGGCGTTGATTAAGAAAACAAAATATCTGGTGTCTGGAATGTAAAACCATCTTTCAGCAATACATCATCAGGTACTTAGTTATTGTTATTCTTTTCATCTTTAATCCTTTTCAAATGAAAGGTTTTAAGTGTCATTTTACTAAAATACCCTTTTATATGCAAAGGCAGTACTTTCATTTTAATAAGTTTTGTAAATGTTGAATACTTTAGAATTTTGAGGTGTCTCATTGAAATGGCGTTTGAGAGGTTTTCCTGTTGTTTATTTAAAGCATAAATGTACCTTTTTTGCACTTAGATTTATACAGCAAAAGCTGGAGCGAGCTACTCCAGCTGAGCGCCAGATGGTATTTAATGAGATCGTGCAAGCGGCATATCAATTGATGACTGATGTGTTTGGAAACTATGTAATACAGAAGTTCTTTGAGGTAAGCATAACCCTGAGTGTACGAACAGAAATGCTGTAAAATCTGATTAAATTTAACTGATTTTTTTTTTCTTAACATCGGAGCAGAATTCTACTGGACTTTTGCCACAGAACCCAAGTGTATAACACTGTACACATGTTTTCTGTATCCCCTGCTTTTTCTCGTAACGGGCACAGTTTCTCTTTACACTGGTGTGCATATGTTGGTGAACATTGGTGAATGTGCAGGCTGCACACTCAGGCTTTGCAAGCCTTTTAGTTTAATTTATGGAGATTTTCAGCGGATAATGGGGAACTTAAATATTTGAAAGATAGTTTTTATTGGTTAGTGCGTTTTGGTAAAGAGTGGGTCTAGAAAATGTTCTTGCACCCAAATAGATAGCTGTGTGAACTTCATCCAGTGCTGTATATGAAGAAACTCACATAAAATGTATTGAAGCAGAAGAATTTTGAGGAAGAGATATCATAAGATATTACTAGTATTTAAAACAGCTTTGGTTTTTGTTAAAAACTGGGGTTAAAAAAAAAGCCTTATCAATGAGTTACAAGATTTGACTAACAGAGAAGAAAAAGGTAATACCTGTGTCCTGGAAAAACTTATATGTAGAAAAGTTATCTAGCATAGTGTACTGTAAATCAAGGACCATATCAAAGTATCTGGGTGGATAGAAGGTGAAGCTGGAAAATATCCAGTAAGAAATAAGGTTGTTGCTGTAAACAGGAATGTAGTTTTTAATGAGTAATCTACGAAACACTGTGCTCACTTTATTTTTTACTTTATATCCTTTTTCCAAAACAAAATATCTTCTGAAAAGCATGGCTGACACATGGTGTGTAAGATCTTTATCTTGCTCAAGGGTCATCAATTAATTGCTAGTTTTTTTCCATAATGTTATGTTGTGTGGATGCATAGATAATCGTTGTCAATTGAGTGTTTTCATCTTAAATCTGTGGAAGAGTTCTTAAGAAAAAAAGTGCACTGGGCCTTAGGCATACTAAAGGACTTATTTCATTATTTAAATAGGAAGATGAAGTTGTTTGAGTTTTCTTCAGAGTCTTAGGAAACTAGAGGTGTGGGGTTTTACAGTTCACAGCAGTGCTGCATGAATATTGCTGGTGCCACCCAGCTGATTGTCAAGGCCGTCACTTCTCTGTGGTCTCTTGTACTGTGCCAGCTCAGGAGCTTGCGTGGGGATCTGGGAACAGGGTTATGTGTGTTATGAAGCTTGACTGGCTTCTACTCTGCTCAACACGGAGCAGCACAAAAGGTTGTAGTAGCACAACGGAGGGAATAATATGGGCAGGAATTAGCTATTGCTGAAAAACATGGGTCAAATTATACTCTAATAAAGCCAGTGTACAAAACCGTTTTGATTTTGCTCTGCAAAGCCCAAGTATTGCTAGATTTCCCAAAGTGCCCATGGTAAGAACTATCCTTCAAGCCACGTGAAGTTACCAAGAAACTACTTACAGGGGTTGAAATCTTTCTTCCCCACACCCTCCTGTTACAGCTTGCTTGCTGTATACAAGATGTAAGATACACTGACCAGTACAAATCTGAGGTATCAGAGAAAATCTGATTCAAATTAAGATATTACAGTAATCTGTGATTAATTTCCCTGGTATAATTTGTCTGAATAAGCAGGTTATTGCATTTAAATATTACTACAGTCAAGTATAAACTACTTTGATCTCTTCTGTTGCCTTTCAAGGTCATGCATTTGATAGCAGGTATGTGGCGGGCATGTGGAATATTACAAAACGTTGCATTTAGAATATAAAAGCTGGTAAATATACCCAGCAAAAATACAAAGGGAAAAATCCTTCAAGGCACGCAGTAAACCTGTAGTGCATCTTGAAAGTACTTACTCTGACCTGTAAATTCCAGCATGCTGCAATATGTCTTCATTTGTTAACTGCATATTTATTTTCTTTTAGTTTGGAAGCCTGGATCAAAAGTTAGCCCTAGCAACACGCATACGTGGTCATGTTCTGCCGTTAGCCCTGCAGATGTATGGTTGTCGTGTTATTCAGAAAGCACTTGAGTCAATCTCACCTGACCAGCAGGTAATTGTAAGTTAGAGCAATACTTTTTTTTATTTTATTTCTTTCTATTGCATCCATCTTTTTACTTGCTTAAGTTGTTCATTGTTCCTTTCATTATGAAATGTCCTAGGGACTAAAATAGTTGTTTAAATTAAATTGCTGAGCTATACAAGTAAACCACCAGTGAATACGGGGGTTGGATAGCTAGAATGAAATGGGATATTCCTTTGAGGGGGGGGAAAAATCATTGTAAAGACAAAGATAATATTTTCTTTTCCAGAATGAAATGGTGAAAGAGTTGGATGGTCATGTCCTGAAATGTGTGAAAGATCAGAATGGAAACCATGTTGTACAAAAATGTATTGAGTGTGTTCAACCCCAGTCGCTCCAGTTCATCATTGACGCATTCAAAGGACAGGTACTGACAAGAGTTCATTTCCTCTTCTGTAGGGTTGCTTTGATTTGCAGCTCTTTTTCCATCATCTGCACATACAAGATAGTGTTTGATGCTTTGCAGTCAGCTTGTTTTAAGTAGGATAAAAAAGGGATGATAAAATGGAAAAGCTGTTGAAGAGACAGTTAACGTGCTGTAAAAAGATGAATCTGGTGGAGATAAGGCTCTAGGAAGACCTGTATTTGCCTGAAGGCCAGGCTTTCTGTTTGAGTTTTGTGATATGCCATTTCAGATTTCCTTTATAACTTTTAATGTTGCCATTTTTGATGTAATAATAAAGCGTCTGCATTCCAGCATATATTTTTCAGTAAAATTTCCCTTTTCTTCTTCTGTTGCTTATGTTGTAAGTCTGTCTTTCAGTGTTTCCCAACTAATGTCTATCATTAAGGAAATACTTTGAAGAAATATACTGATCTGTTCCCTACATATGGGCTAGTGTTAAGTGAAGGGGGGTGGTATTTGTTTATTTAAGGTTGGGGCTTTTGTTTCAAAAAAAGTTATTAATACAAGATTGATATTGTGCTGCAGGCTAGAGAACAAGCTGCAGCTTAATAAGATTTTAATACTGTGAGACAAACATGTACTTTCGTAGTCTCAAAGAATTGTAAAATCTTACTAACTTGGCTGGGTTACTCAATTTTACTTTAATGGATGGCTAAATGTATTTCTAACAAAATCTACAATATCCTTCTCTCACGTTTTACACAACAGCAATACCTGAATTATTGTTGTACATAGTAGTAAATGTCATACCAAGGTTTCCAGGGTTGGGTCTTTTTACATCAAGAAGTGTGTATGGATCAGATGAGATGAAGTTTCTAAATCATAAATAGAGCCCCTTGACTAAAATAGACTAAAATATGACTCTGTTTATTTACATCCATCCTCAGCTCCAAATAATTCTATTTTAAAAAATATTAGCTGATCTGAAGCACAAATGGAAAATGCCACATTTTAGTCATGTCATGTAACAATATGTATCTTTTTCGCCTGCCTCCTGCATCGTTTGGATCTGTGTCTAATCAGGCAAGATTCTGTGTTCAGTTCTGACCAACACTGACTCTTAAATCTTCTGAATTAATCCCTGAAACACAAACCTGGTTTCTGGAGATAAAAGCAAAAGGAATAAACAAGATTTTGACTGTATGTTTTGAGTACTTATTTACAAACTTTATAACTGTAAGGGGGAGCCTGTTGTGTATGCTGGAATGTAAAGTTAGTGAAAATCAGCCACAATAATTGAACTCCTTTTTACAAATGTCAAAATCTTGAAATTTGAAAATGAAGTACAAAGTTAAAAAGAAAGCTTGAAAGGTGAAGAGTGCTTAACTAAGGGTCATGCTTCCAGATTTTCCTTTGCAGCTAAGTGGGCTAGAAACGTTGTAATGAAAACTTGGACTCTTAGTTGTATAATTATTGGAGTCCTTGACACACAAAAAAGACTGCATTTCATCTTTTCATGACTTCTACTGGAGATGGAATTCTGATATCGGCAGGCAAAACTTTTTTTTTATAGAAGTATGTTCGATTCCATTTCGAACATGGTAATATTACTATATCTGTAAATATATTCAGTAATTCACTTGGTTCAGTTGGGTTAACTCCAGTTTGCAATCCTATTTTAAGGTATTTGTACTTTCAACTCATCCATATGGTTGTAGAGTAATTCAGCGTATTCTGGAACACTGTACTGCTGAGCAGACTTTGCCAATCTTAGAAGAACTGCATCAACACACAGAACAGCTAGTGCAGGTTAGTGTGTGTATTAATTTTTTAATGCATTTTAGAGCTTTTTATTGTTGTCATAATTTATTCCTATTTCTTAGTTTAAGAAATAGTTTAAATGCATTTGCCTCTTTTTAGTTTAGTAGATATTGATTTTTTGTTTTTCTTTCCTTCCATAGTTTGAGAGGCAAAGAAGATATAAAAAGCCTTTTTCTTACAATTTTGACTGTAGCTTCAAATATACATTGTAAATGCACAGAATTAGTATATTTTTTATTGCAAAGATTGCTTTTTTGTAGTTTATCTTGATTCACTCAGATGTCCTTCAGATAACTTCTAATAATGTCTAAACACAAATACATTGTCAAAAATATACATGTTGCATATTCTTACACAAAAAGGGCATCTTTTCTAGAAGAAGGCAAAAGACCTTATACAAGATGATTTCCTGTCTTGGTCTCAGAGGAACAAAATAAGTGCTACAAATGGCTTTGAAATTGAATCAGTTTAAAATACTGGAAGGGACTTGGTGTTTAGTAGGAATTTCCCCACGTAAAAAGGCAAGAATTGCCTTTTGCGACATAGTCACAGCCTAGTTTCTTTCTCAGTGGTTTCTTGTATAAACAAGTCTCTAGTTAAAACGAAACTGTCTTGGGGAGCCAAAGTTCAGGGAGATATTACAGCTGTTAAAGAATTATGACCTTAATTTTGAGGACTTCTTACTTTAAGAGGATAAAAGATACTTTAGCAAAATAATGTTTTTTACAGATTATTTACATTTTGCATGTGGTCGGTTAAGTAATTCTTGATGCAGTATTTCTTGCATCACTTTGCTTCTATAACGTTGACATTACTGTATTTTTCCTTATATCTGTGAAAATAGTAATTTTAAAGTTTATACAAATATACATAAGCTATATGGATTACTTGGTATGAACACAAAAGAAAATTGAAGTCATCTTATTTTCAGGATCAATATGGAAATTATGTTATTCAACATGTACTGGAGCACGGCCGTCCTGAAGACAAGAGTAAAATAGTTTCGGAAATCAGAGGAAAAGTTCTAGCTCTGAGTCAGCACAAATTTGCCAGGTATTGCACAGCCTTCATATACTAAAGGTTCACTAACCTTTTTAAAGTTGTAGCGTTGGATTTATTTGTTGTGTTACAAAAAGGATATGATGTGTATTTTTCTGTGGTGTAACTTGCCTCCTGAAATTTCGTATTTTTATAGAGATGAACGCTAGTGGTATTTTATACTGGGTTTGGGGAAGGGAGAGGGGAAATGCTGTTCTGTGGCAAAACAAAGAAGATTCCACAGGTTCATGGGGTAGTTTTTATTCACCCTGTACGAGTGCAGGGAATGGGTTCCACGTCTCCATGTGAGGATCCCCAGAGCCGGGTGAAAACCTCTCCTAGAACTTGGTGGATTTGCTGATGATGATAAGCTGAGGCTTCCTGACTGTCTGTCAGTGCAGCCAAACAATTTACAAGTATTAAGTGGCCTGCCAAGGATTTTATGCATTAGGAAGTCTCAAAGACTACTGTAGGAGTCCTGAACTACTCTAACATTAGAACCAAAAATTATGTGCCTTTTGCTAAGGAAAACACGCCTCAGAATTCATGCTGGGTGATTTACGAGACTAACCACCTCATCAACATAAAGTAGAAATGCCCTGTGACATTATGGGGGCATTTCTTTTAAAAAGTGATTGTATGCAAACTAGCAAGTTTATCTGGATTTTATTTTTCTTTGCCTAAATAGAGCTGTTCACAGTCCTCTCCTTGAAACTTGCTTAATTTCTAAAGCACAAACTTAAGACCAGAATCACTTTGCTGTCTTATAAGCATTGATGGCCTTTCCAGCTTCTGAGATATCTGGAAGTTCAGAGGTTTCCTTTACAAACAGAAATATTTGACAGTATCTCCTGATCCAGGCATACGCCTGAAAAGGGCCTTCACTCAAGAAGCAGGGAGCTTTTTATTTGGCTTTCTCTATTGTGTCTTAAATGGGCCCACAACCAAAATAGACGTACTAGAATACATCTGCAACCTGAGGTCCAGTGTATCTACTATAAGTCTGGTGGAAAATCTCTCCTACAAGATAATAAGTATCAAAAACTACTTTTGCATGAGTAGGAGCATATAATCCTTTACCTTCCCCGGTCATTACAGACAAAAGATTTGGAAATCAGGACTTGATGTGTTTACAGTGCGTTCTTTAGTGGTGTTAAGACACTTGAACTGTTCAGATAACTTTAACATTGCTACTTAGAAGAATGTCACATCTTAAATCACAAATACATTTGTCTTATTTTTCAGCAACGTGGTAGAAAAATGTGTAACTCATGCTTCTCGCGCTGAAAGAGCTTTACTTATTGATGAGGTCTGTTGCCAGAATGATGGTCCTCACAGTGCCTTATACACCATGATGAAGGACCAGTATGCCAACTATGTTGTTCAGAAGATGATTGATATGGCTGAACCTGCTCAGCGGAAGATAATAATGCACAAGGTATATTTGTATATAGTTTTATTGGTTCAGAAAATATCAATACTAATTTTTCTGCTTAAATATACATTTCCCTCTGGATGTAAAACTCACTAGTTCTGTAATCCAGAACTTGATGTATAAACATCAAATTCAGTGGAGTTTGATAAAGCAGAATATATCCAGGTCTCTGAGCACTAAGCTAAAAATGCAAATCTACAGAAAAGTTTCAAAAGTTGGATTTCATATCCTCTCTTTTCGCCAGCTTTTCTGTGAAAATACTTTTAATATAAAAATGTAGTATCTGTCATCTTTATTATATCACAGAAGAAATACAGGTTTCCCTTTTTATTTGCTGGTTGCTGGTATAAATCCATTCTGCAGTTCTCCCAAAAGAGATTCACGCACTTCCTAATGTACAGGCACATTTTCTACTTAATATCCAGCCAGGGACAAAACTGCTATTGCCATAACGGCCCTAAGCTGTTTAATGCAGGGCCCAGCAGCTCTGCTTCCCCCAGTCACCAACAGGGGCACTCCCACAAAAGGGCTGCCTTCCGTTTCCCGTGACAGGTCCATCAGTTTTTTGGCAAGTCAAAATCTCCAATTTTGTATCTTTCCAGAAAATTCCAGTTGAAATACAGGCTTCTGTCATTTTATTTTTTTTACATAATATTTTTAAAGTGTAGTAACCTCTATTTAAAATTTTTGAGGGGGGGGGGTGAAATATAACCTGTTTCTTCTTACAGATTCGACCCCACATCACAACTCTGCGTAAATATACTTATGGCAAACACATTCTGGCCAAGTTGGAAAAGTATTACCTGAAGAACAGTGCTGATCTGGGGCCAATTGGTGGACCACCAAATGGGATGCTGTAAAAGACGAAAAGAAATGGAAGAAAAAAAAAAAAATTGTGAATGATCAAAACATACAACTTAACTATAAATGTTCTGATTTTTTTAAATCTATTTATTGACTTTGTTCATCCATTTGTAAAATTTTTATTCTTGTGTATATTTTTGGGGAGTGAATTATTAAAAAAAAGAAAAGAAAAAAATATCTCCAGCCCTGATCCGGAGACCTATCAGATTGGATGGCTGGCAAAGCACAGAATGCCTGTATATGATGTAATTGTATCAAAATAGCTGTCACATATTTTGTAAATTTTTACCTTGTAAAGTCACTGAAATAGTTTTTAAAGGGAAAAAGTACAGTATTCTTTTAATACACTGGCTTGCAATCTGGTAGGTCTACCCAGCATCATAGCACAACAGGTTTATAGAGTTGTATATAGAATTAATCCTTATTTTTCCCTTTTGTGTGAAGTCTTTTATACCAGATTAAAATTGATCAGCTGCATAAACATTATTTAACATGTTGAAAAGTTAAGTTGTATTTTGGTGGTTCACAACGTACTATCCAAATAATAAACAGGGCACAGCAAATTAAAGTAGGGAATAACAAAACAATGGAAACTTTCAAAGTTTAGCTTTCATCACGTGTTGTGGATACAGGTTTGTTTTTTTTTTTAAAGGTGCCCTAAAGTTTTCTCTAGCAATGTATTAAAAATTAAAGTGCTGTATATACTTATATATTTAATTGTTGTACAAGGTAGAGGAATTAAAATGATGGTGGTACTTCCACTGAGTAAAGTACACTGTTGGAGGAGGAGTGAACTCTATTAACTTTACAGTCAGTTTTACAACGCAGGAAGAGTAGAGATTTGTATTTTTTTATTTTGCATATAGAATCGTAAGGATTTGAAAGTGTTGAGCATTTATTTTGCTTTCTCACTGTAGATGCAAAAAATAGGTATTGATGAAGAGAAAAGGGGCCACTGAAAAGTAAACTTGATAGCTCAACATTTAAGCATGATTGATAATATTCAGATAGCTTTTTTGCTTCCTATAAATATATGCATTGTATACGTGTAGTTAATAGGTGTAAGTTTACAGTTTGAAAACAAATCTCTCGTTTCGATGTTTATTACAAGCCTTGCTAATTTAGTAGTGATGCTTACCTTGGTTGTACAGATGTACATTTGTAAACCTTCATGCTGTAAATGTAATTTGTTTTACGCCTTTTTGGGACAAAAATTTGCATTTTAGTGTATATTCATATCCTCATTCCCTTTTCTCCCCCCTGGCATATAGTGTTGTATAATGTAAATTTATTTCAGCAAATCAAGAGTGATTTTTTTAAATTCTATCTTTATATGGTTTCAGAAATATGAACCGGCTTTCTTTTTATCTATTGTGAGAAACATTATGTTTTGTTTATAACATAGCTGTTGATTCTGTTAATATGGACACTTTGGGAAATCAATCTGTTCAAATTTTAAGTCGGGATAATAAGCATCATAAGAAATGGACTGAAATATTTGGTTATCGCAGAAACCAATGCTTCTTCCATCTTAATAAATGTGGCATGATTTTTTGTACAGAAGAGTACTGTATTTTTGAATAGCCTTCTCCCAGCGTAAAGCAAATATGTATGATACTGTCAATTTTTTTCTCTGGACATATGACATTGTAACAGTAACATAAAGATGATGTACATTTACAAGCGGCCTTATGTACATTTCCCAATGATCTTTTTAAGGCAGAATTGTGACCATATGTGTATAATTAAAATCCTTTTTAATCCTTTGCCTATGGAAATATTTTGGAAAAAGCTTACTTTGTATATTCAGTTTCTGAAAGATAAAGAAAGTGCTTTGTATGTTGTTGAAGTAAGTATTTTGTGTAAAACATTCATTTGGATGGCTTAACCTAAAGTTTTGACCAGCAGGATAGTCTGAAAGCAGTGTCTTGAGCAGTGATTGAATGAAAGGCTGTTATGGTGTAGGGGTCTGATCATGAGGAAGGGAAATAGTGCTGTAAACTTGTATAAGGAATTCTGTTGTATTACTGTTTATATCAGGTTTACATAAATCTTATTAAAGCATACATCGGAGGCGCTACTTTTGTTAATGGTAGCGTTAACTCATTAATAGGCAAATGGGAAAGTTTGTTCTGGCCTACTTCCAGTTTCCAAATCTGTCATTTAGTGCCTGCATTAAGTGCTGCAGTAGGCCTAATTATTTTCAGTAAGCACAATTCTCATCGCTGAGTAGTTTTTGCAAGGCAGTTGACAAAATTCCTCTCGAGAGGGACAAGCCCTGTCATTGGAGCCAGAGCTTTCCCGTAGTCACGCAAAGGATGACTTTAGAGCCACTTCCTTGGACGTGTTAATTCTCCTCAGTGACTATTTTTACCCTGTGTGCAAATGCTGTGTGTTACAACCCACGGAGCCGACATTCTCTTCAACACGTAAGACAGTAAGTTCGGCTTTCGGGGATGTCCAGGCAGAAACCGATCATGTCCCAGTACTTTGTCCCTGTAGCACTCATGCCATGGTTGAATTTAAACAGTCCTATAACTATCATCCTTAGTACTTTCAGTATCTTGAACATAATCTTCCACTTGCTCTCCTAAAATAATTTTGCACAAATTCTGTCTAGGAACATGAAAAATCACTGGTTTTCCTTTCAACTATTTTAGGCTTTGGGTAGAACCACTAGACTTTTTGCTCAAGTATCGCTTTTTGATATAGATTGTTTATGGACCAGTTTGATTAGGTTTGACTCCAGGTGGCTCATATTGAATAATGTAATGTTCATGTGTATATACTGTAAAAATCAAAATGAAAATGTGTGAAATACATCTGGTCTTGTGTTTTTCCTGTAGGAAACCAGTCATTCTTTATATTCTCAGTTGCCTGACTTGTCTGCTGTCTGTGGAGCTCAGCTTTGAAAAGGTTCACGTTTCTAGTGATCTGATGGGAATCGGTCCATTATTGAAGAACCCTGTAGTAGATGGTTACGTTTCCAGAGGCCAGTTCTGAGCAGCTAAACCTACATGTTGTCTTACAAAAAAATCTTTACCGATGTATAGTTAAGGCTACAGCCTGACAACAGTTTCTTTGCCCACCGCTGGATCCGGGATGAGTTCTTGAGCATTTGAGGGGGCTAAGGTTGTTAGCTGTCCCATCACTGGGTCCACGCTCATTTCTCGCACTCGCTTAGTGTGAGTGGGTCAGCTTGTTGGTGTTAAAATAACTCACCTAAGTGGCCCCTTATGGACAAAACCACCATAATGCTATTGCCTCCATCGCTGACTGCTAGATCCACTGATCCTCCTTCATCAGAGCATGGGGGAGACAGGTTTCTGAGGGCATAATGTCTAGATGGTTTAGAGTGCTGATGGAGGTTCAGAAACTGATTTAGTCACTCTGCTCTGAGGAACAGACATTTGAAGAGATGCTCATGACTCGCTGTGTAGTAGCATGGTAATTGGGTTGATCCATCAATCCAGTTTTGTTCCATGAGAACGTTGTTCAGCGTACTAGGAAAATGGGTAAACTGAGGTGACAACAATTCTCACCATGTCACTCAAGGAAGTACAGTTGAGAAAACAATTGCAAAAGCATTTTAAGATGTAGTGACTGGTCATTAAAATTGCAGATCACATGAAAGTCACGCGCCTGGGGAGAAAACCCAGTGCTAACTCTACAGAAAAGCAGTTTGCTGCTGAATGGTTGCAGCCAGGTCAGCCACAGTGCTCTAATGCTGAATTTTGTACCATAGTGGCTGAGTCATCACGTGTCCTCAGCGTGGCAGATCGTTTCGTAGCTTTGCTCAGTGATGATTCTGTGTTGCTGCTTGAAGGAAGGAAAGGGAAAAACCACATGCTGTGGCTGCTCTGGGCTGTCCCAGCCCACGACAGCTTAGGAACGTCTGTCGGTGTAACACAAAGTTCACATCTTACCAAGCTACTGGTAGCACTTGAAGCGATCCCGAGGTCTCATTAGTCTATGAGCAACACTGACGTTTAGACAAGTGTGTGGTACAGGCGATGCTTTGCTCTGCCTGAAGAGTTTCAGTTTAAGGTGTTTCCTGCATTCCCTCAAGGGTTACTGTGCAGAATTGGGCTGGAGAGGTTTGGGAGAACTTAGCGAACGTAGGTCCTGCCACCAAGGAAGGGACAACTGAGGGATGCTGCAGAAGGAGCCTGGGGTGTCAGCACTCCTGGATGGCAGAGCAGCCCAGGCCTCCCCTACTCCATCATCAGGAGGGGTTAGAAACCAGCACGATTATCATGGAAAGAACAGTCACCCGTCACCTCCTTCCATGGGGAAGGGATGGAAGGATGTCCATCAAGTGTTGATAGCACTCCAGAGCCAATACAGCACATGGGCTTTTCCCTGCTCGTGCAGTGCCCGCGTTAAGGGAAGGAGGCAACTGCTTTATCCAGGAGAGTGGACCAAAACCCACCGTTACGTATTAAGTTTCAGAACATAGAGGCTATCGGGAAGCTACTGTCCTGCGTCGGGGCGGAGATCCAGCAGGGAAGACGGAGCTTACGGGTTGAACCGAACTGCTGGTGTTCCTCGGTGAGGCGGTGCAGGAGGCGTTCCTCCATCAGACCTTTGGACGGAGCCTGCTCCCTTCGCACGCTCACTCTGTGGTTAGGGAACCTGCCCAGCAAATGAGGTGCTTGAATTAGTTTCCTTTATCGGCCTCAGGGTTTTGAACCCCCCTCCTTCACTTCACAGGAGTATGTGCTAACCGCAAGGAGCTGGGCGGGTTCACTTTCTACTCCTGAATTTGGGCTGGGCTTTTAGCACAGCTTGAACCATTCGTTGCATCACAACCAGCACAAGACGGAGCATGACTCCCAACGCACGCAGGTGGGAGTGGGTAGGTTCTGCTCTCCAGATCCTTGTCTCCACCTCGGTTCTCCCAGACTCACAATGCAAAATACATCTTGGGAGCAGCGTTCCCCCATCATTAACAAATTGGAAACGCTCCAGAGGCTTTTTATACAGCAGCTGAAATATAGGAAAACCTAAAGACCCTCTTCACTTCATTAGTAAGAACGAAGATAGGAATAAAATGTTCACCCTCTCACCAGCGTTGGTCCTCTGGGCACAAGAGGCCTTCTGCCTCTTCCTCCTCTGCTTGCGCGGTACCTACCCAGCCTTAAAGCACCTAGACCTGCAAACCAGAGTCAGGGGCACGTTGCAGGGGACGCAGCTGATGTCCTAGAGCACGGGTCAGGGAGAAACCCCTTACTAACCTGAGCTGAGCAGCCCTAACGAGCTTCCTTGGAGCTTCAGACCTGCCTGGAGGGTTCAGATTTCCTGGCAGCCGCACAGCACCGCAGCCCTTCCCCAGATCGGCTGCCGGATCTTTTCCCAGCTGAGCCAAAGGAGGGCAGGGAGGAAACAACCCATCTCCAGCATGACAGGGCTCAGGTGGTGGAGGCTGTCTGGGGACCGCAGCCCGCTTGGCTGCTGATCACAAGGCAGGTTCACACGCTACGGTTTCACAAACGCTCCCTTTGGTTGCTGGTTACGGATCGTACGTACCCACGGCAGCGCAGAGCTGCTCTGGTACTCCACCACTGCAGAGGAACATCAGCGGTGGGGACTGGTGAGGAGCTGGCCAAGCCTGCTGAGGTCCCTCTCCTTACGGGTCAAGTTTGTTGTGCCCTCTTGGGCTGCAAGACCACAGTCTGCTCCTGTCAAAAAGGGCTTTTCACGGTGTTATGGAAGCTGTTTCAGGCACCACTTAAAGCACGTCCCAAAATAAAGTAAGGTCCCCAAAAATACAGAACTGCTTACTGAGGGCCCGTGGAAACTGCAAGAAGAGGGAGTGTTGTGGCAAGGGTGACACACAGGAAGGGGGTGGCAGAAAGCAGCAGCCAGCCTGGCCAGTGAGGGGGGTGATGACAGAAAGCACGTTCACGTAGTCTCTTCTCCTGTGAGTGCAAGTATAGCACCCTATTCCTTGTCTGCCTCAGGAGAACCAGAAGTTAGAGGTTCCCCGGTGGGAATGATGACCTCTCTTTCCTCCCCTACGTAATCCTTACCTCCCTCTCTCTGAGAGCTGAAATACAGCGTCAGAAGCATTTGCAATTCTCCACCATCCTCCCCAGAATCAATCCAGGAGGAGAGGTTTCAGGAGACCCTCTGCTCATACAAGCTAGGATCTTGGGGAAGGGTTCAGCTGAGTTGCTTCTCCTTTGGGCTCAGGTCTGGTGGGTCTGTCTCAGTGCTGTTCCCTGCTCCACACCTCTGTATATAAATTGGCTTCCAGAGGCTGGTACAGCAATCAGAGCAATCGCTCGTTAAACGAGGATTCCAGAGGGCTGAAGAACTGAGGAGGGACAAACTCACTGCAAGCTGCAGTCAATTCCAACCCCCTGCATGAAGGGATGGGATGAATGGAGCAGAGTTCACCCCTGTGAGAGCTCCAGGCTATACACTGATCTCATTCAACTGGGCTATTTGGCTCTTAAAAAGCCTTTTTGTTTGAAAACTGGCTATCTTAAGTACTCCAAAATTCACATGATGTCTCCTATTTCCTTGAAATGTCATGTGTCTCATGAGAAGGAAGGGTTTGATTATTCACTCCAGTTTGGGAGTCATACGAGCTCGCATCCTGCTGGGAAAGGGGCTCTCATCCAGCCCTACCCCACGTGCCACCCCCTCCACACCCCCTCCATACGTGGGGAACAAAAAGCCCAGAGATCTGATGAGGCCGTTAAAGGTCACCCACTCTACACTACAGTGCTGCACGGCTCCCGCTCTCCACTTGGAGAAGGGACACTCCCACAGGGGTCACACAGCTACACTCCATCCACAAGGCCATGGAGAAGACACCATCCCAGCTTAAAACCACTTCTGTTCAGGTGTAGACACTCCCACGCAGATACATACACTGGAACAGCTCCTGTTGCCTCCAGAGGTGTCTAGTGCCGTTTGAGAGACCCTCGAGCATCCAAGAGACCTGGACAGGGCAGGTGAACATCCCCTAGGAGCTTGCCTCAGCCTATCCTCTACCTTCTACTCTAGAAGGACCTCTAAGATGGCACTGTGCACCTTCATATAGACAATGGGTCTCTTCACCCAGAAGGTACCAGAAACCAATAAGCAACTTTTTAAGAAATCAGAGGTTAAAAGGGGGAGAAAGGGAACCAACGGCAGGAATAGGCCCAAAGTGTTTATTGGGGGTGGGAGTGAGAACAGCTTTATATGGCAGAATAGGATGGGAGGAGAGGTGGAGAAGCAAAGCACACACATCCCCACACGCATGCTCAAAGCTGCTGTAACCAGCATGTAAGAAACAACCATAATGATTTTTTCGATTGTAAATACTGGGAGAAGGGGAGGGGAAAGGGAGAAGGAACACCTCGGTAACTCAGTGGTATCTTTAAAAAACTGCAATAATATAAAGACACCATTCTGCACAGCAAAACCTTCATTCCAGGCCTCCCTGTGAAGTACAGCTCATTTCACAATCATAGAATCACAGAATCATAGAATTGAATAGGTTGGAAGAGACCCTTGGGATCATTGAGTCCAACCATCTACCCTACTCTACAAAGTTCTCCCCTACACCACAACCCCCAACACCACATCTAAACGTCTCTTAAACACATCCAGGGATGGTGACTCAACCACCTCCCTGGGCAGCCTATCCCAATGCCCGACCACTCTTTCTGTGAAAAATTCTTTCCTAATGTTCAGTCTAAATCTACCCTGTTGGAGCTTGAAGCCATTCCCTCTCGTTCTGTCATTAATTACCTGAGAGAAGAGACCAGCACCAACCTCTCTACAGTGTCCTTTCAAATAGTTGTAGAGAGTGATGACGTCTCCCCTCAGCCTCCTCCTCCTCAAACTAAACAGTCCCAGCTCCTTCAACCACTCTTCATAGGATTTGTCACCTAAGAAGAAATCAAACTTCAAAAAGGGGGGGAAAAAAAAAGCAGAAAAAAAAAAATAATTAAGCAAATAGAATCTCTGTGTTCATCCTGACAGAGTTAGCGCTGCTCTGAGCGGGGCAGGCAGCACTCACACACACCACACTAAGCTTAAACCCCAGGTAAAACCCCAGCTCTTTCTCCCCCGTAGACATGTAGGTCCTCTCTCCCCCATAGACATGTAAGTCAGCACTGCAGAAACCCACCCCATGGCCCAACCGGGGGTACGGCCCTTGCTCCCCTCCTTTCTTCCAGTTCCTCACCCACATATGTCCCCTCCTGTGCCCCCACGCTCTCCTCCCTGTGGCCCTGCGCCCTGTCTCCCACCTTGTTCCCACAGTGGTGGTTAATCACCAGTAACACGTGCTGATGGGCAGACAGCTCAAGCACGGCTTGGTCCCTGCTCCAGCCTCATGCCAGCTCCATCCCTACCTTGGGCAGGGGTTACACCGACCCCCGCCCCCAGGTGGGGTGACAGCGTGTTGTGGTTTAGGCCAAATCGGCTAATGGGGACGTGGGGGATGCCAGATGGGACCCACAGATGCTCCCCTCTACCCCTCTTCAGAGAGAGACGCAGAGGAGGAAAAAGAGATGTATGAGTTTAGAAGGAACTAAACTACTTTAATGAGATAATAATAATAAGACAAAAGGAAATAATGAAATATGTACAAAACTGTATCCAGCTCCCGAGATGACAATCATGACACTGGCTGGCACTGGGGCGGACCCAAACTGGACTCAGTGATGGAGGGGAACTGGATTCCAGATCTGGATTCCGGATCGGGATCAAAGGCAAACGAACAGACGGAGTCCTCCTCAGAGTCCTACTCAGATGTCGGCCATTGAAGAGAGGGCTGACCCTTTGATCCCTCAGCTTTTACACTGAGTATGAGGCAGATGGAATACCCTGTTGGTCAGTTTTGGGTCACCTGTCCTGTCCGCTCCTCCCCACAGGTGGGACCCCTCTATGCTTTTCTGCTTCTGACCCTCCAATGGGGCAAATAACAAAGTTGGTTGGCCTTGGGTGTTACAGCAATAAGTAGAAGCAAGAGCCTCTCTGCATCCCATGCCTGGGCATCAGCTATAGACGTAGGTCTGATCCCTCTGAGAGTGAACAGTGTCTGCAAAGTATGCTGCTAATTTCAGTAGTTAGAAGAGGCCCAGCTAAGAAGCAAAGCTACTGAACAAAATTGGTCCTGTTTTACCTCAAACCAGGACACCACAGGAGCTGGGCAAAGGCGTTCTCCTAATGAATGCGTGAGAAGGTCCAGGCTGAGACAGGATGGGTGGGGAATCAGTGGGTGAATCAACGCTATGACAGCGATGGCTGAGAGACACACGTCTCGCCTGGAGGGATGCGGCAGCGGAGTGACTGCACACAGCCCTCAGACAGCCAATATCCGCGGAAATGGGTAAGTGGCCTCGAAATGCTAAATGAAGGATGATAATTACAGCAAGACGCATCCTTTTGGTTAATCAGGAAGAAAACCTGTATGTTATATCATAGCAAACTCAGGGCAGAGTCACGATTGCAAGCAAGAGTAGACGGTAAAACCTGAAGTTAGCCCAAGAGCAGCATTCCTCCCAGATCCTCAGCGAGTCTGGGGTCCAGATCACACCAGACTGATGAAAAGAAAAAAAAAAACAACAAACAAAACAGCATTTTTCACAATGTTGCAAATACTGTTCCAACCAGCAGTTACTGAAATTGAGCTAAAAGCCCTGGTGCAGCCTAACCCTGCTCTCATGAGCTCTCTGCTACAGCAGCTGCTTCTTCCAAGGCCACAGCTTTTTTGCATACGTAGGAGTATTAAACCCACTTTGGCAGAATTCCTGGAGCTATACGTGCTCCCTCAAACTCTCTGTGCAGCAGAACCACCTAACCCAGCTCACTTGGCTTTTAAAAGTGTCAGTGTGGACGCACACAGTTCACATGTTTCATGCGGACCGAATACTTCTATATTTTGGTTAAGACTTTTTAGTTTTCTCCTTAATTTTGGAACTTTTTAACCAGCAGGATAGCACCGGTTTATGCAAAAATTGATGGTTGACTTCAAGAGTACATTGTATATTTGGTACTGTCAGAGAGAAACAGGCACCGCATCCCACAAGGAGAACTTTTATTAAAGTTTTGTGTGAGTTATTTGAGCATTTGGGAGCCTCTGTCACAAATGAGGACAGCAAAGGAATAAACAGAGAAAATAGAGGAGTCCTTTGATAAGAGATTATGCCTCGTTTGACCTGGAGTCCCCACCTCGCCCGGGCAGATGATGGATCTCTGTGGCACTGCCAGAGCCAGCTGTAGGATTAAAACTATACATATTTCTATTTTCACGGCAGCCATCGAGGCACTGAAAAGGCGTTGAGTGCCACAGCCCCTATTTTGCAGGACAGCGGGCAGCTATGAAGGGTCCAATGTCTCGCCAACGGTCAGAGGGTTTGCAGCTCAGGCATCCAACCTGCCAGTCTTGGTCTGAAGCAAAGCTCCTGTCCCTCGTGGGACCACAGGATCGATGGAACTCCCCCCCCCCGAGCAGAGCCGGGCTGGCTGGCAGAGAGAAAGTCAGCAGGTACCAAGCAGGGGATGCCGTGGAAATAGGTGGGCTCTGCCCTCCCAGTGCTTCTTCCCTCTTCTCCCCAGAGGGAGCAGCAGCAGCTGCCCGTCTGTGTGCTCCGGGGAGTTGTGATACCCTTTTGCCAGGGCAAACCCCATTCTGTACTTATTTAAGGTCACAGAGGTTGAGGGATCGCGCACTGCAAACCAGCGTTAGTCACTGGGAGTGAGTTGTCCTGAGTTAACCACACGGGTAAGTGAATCACAGAAATGCAGGAGAGTCTCTCCCTGGGCAAGGAAAAAAAAAAAAAGAAAACCCAACAAAAACCCAACAAAAAAAAGTGGTTATTCAGGTGAGTGCTTTGAGAAATACCTGCCTAGTCCACAAGCCCTGAGACTGGTGGGCCAAAATTGTTGAATAGTGAAAGCACCAGCCAGTATTACAGAAGAGACCTCATTACGGGAGAGCGAGTCACTCTTTTCTTGTGGGCAACAGCCACGTAACTCCAGCCAAACCCCACGGAGGCTAATGGGAAACCCCTCTGTAGATTTTGATCCACCAGCCCCCGAAATCCAGTTCTGAGGCTCTCTGTAATGAGCGTGCAGGATCCTACAAGGCCCTCACACGCAGCATCAAAGAAACGCAGCTGGTTTTATTACAGCTGTTTATGAAAACTATCACAGAAGCGGCATGCTGCTGCCAGCTGGGCTTTTGCCAAAGGAAGCTCTGCTAAACGAGGTTGAGAAATATTTGGTTAGTGGCACAGACACATTCATATATGGTTTTCACTGTCCTCCCAGAAGTTCTCATGAGCAGGACACAGGGGAAGGGGACGGAGGAGAAGAAAAAAAGCCACCAAATGCTTGGGAGAGGCAGCCAAGTTGATTCAGTTGGAATCTATAAAGCCAACGCTGCAGCTACACTGACACTTGGACTATTAAATATTGCATTGTTTAAGCTGAAAAAAAAAAAAAAAAAAAAAAAGCAAACCCCCAAATCCCTCGGAGTTTTTGCAAGCAGGCCTATTCTTGCCCAAATAAGCACGGTCATCCCTTCCTTACATGGGGGAGAAGAAGGGAGATCAGAGCAGGCATCCCCTCAGGCTACCTTCATGTTCCACGCCTTGGGGTGGGCCAGGGGGGAGTCTCCTTTGGTCTTTGGCTTCCTGGGAGTGGGAGCCAGGAGGCAGATGGAGTTGCTCAGAGATGTCTGACTCACCACAAAGGTGGCCGGACAGAACAAGCAAAATCAGATATCACTGTGCAAGCGTCCTGGGTGGGTTCAGGTGATCCTGCTATAAATCACCGTCGGCATTTGAAAGGGTCAGAATCCCTTATTTCTACATCAGTGCAAAAGGACATCCAAAACAAACTGCAGAGGATTTGCCAAGGCATGGGAGGAGGCGGGAAGAGAGTTAAGTGTATTCGGTGCCACCACCCTGAATGAAGAGTGACGGTCTCGGGAATCGGGGACCGCAGAGTCTGGGCTCCCAGAAGAGGAGCCAGCACAGCGACTGAATGCCAAATGTTGCACACTGGCAGATGAACTTTGGTAACCCAACGTTGAAGGTCCAGGCTGCTTCCTCTGCAGACTTGTTCTTCCACTCCGTATTGACTTAAGGACTGGCCGGATTGCTCTTTTGTCACTGCATGGAGTTGGAAAGAAGAGGATGTGGTGTGAGCCACAGGTAATAGAAACACTGGCCAGAGGGGCTTTATGAGGGGAAGGAGTTGAGAAACTCCAGGCTAGCAGGGAATGAAACTTTGCAAATGTTTCTGGTCTCCACAGTCTCCAAATAGACCACCAGCCACTAACCTCCTCCTGGCCCTCTCAGGACAAACAATCCTTCCTCTCCCATCCCCAGGTTTTAGGTCACTATCAAGACCTCTCGTTGCCAGCTCACCGTTCTGAGGGAAAAACCCAGACGCCAAAGGGAACATCAGTGACGGTACTTCAAGCCCTTACTAGACACCATCACTTGTGCATCTCCCACCACACTCCAACCGGTTTCTGGGGCAGACTCAATCTGAAGGCATTTAACTGAATGTATTTAACATCCTGTAGCTGCCCCGACCATCTGAAGGCACCATCTTTCCTCTCTGTCCCATTCAGCAATCGCCACACAGATTCAGGGCTTTCACTCAAAGCCTCGTCTACACGTTACAGCTGAGAAGTGAAACTCACAAGGAGCTGTGGGTTTCCCAGTCTTATAATCTGCCTTTAATTAATTGAGCTACCGAACAGGGAAGAAAAAAAAAAAAAAAAAAAAAAAAGTTTTCTCTCTGGCACAAAAGCAACAACTGAGAAAACAGCAAACATCAGAAGGGAAGCCCACTATCTGACACCAACCAGAGACAGCACCCACTGGCAGTGAGCTGTCACCTGCACGACCCCAGTAGGCAGGCAGGTGCCTGGATACTTCAAGCAATCTCAATATTTGCATATACTCTAACCTCCTGCCGTGTATTAGGGAATATACTCCCCTTCTCCATCCTAAGCTGTAACATCCTCAAATAAGGTTGTCACCAGGTGAAGTCACTGAGATGTGATGTGTGAACCTACCCAGCTTGGAGCCACAAGTACGATCCAGCCCTTGTTAAGGAACTTGGAACAGAATCAGTTTTTTCTAACCCCACTCCATCTGGTCACAGTCCATTAATAAACCATCTAAGGACACACAGTACCAGGCTTTGGGAGAAGAGGTGGTCATCTGCTCTGCAGGCTCCACCGCTGCCGGTGGGCAAATGGGAGGTGGGGGTACACAGTGTCAGTGGCCACGTCCTCACACGATGCCGTGGGTAGGGCTGGCACCTGGAAAGCCAGGCGGGCAGCTCCTGCTGCTGTGTGATGCTCACATTCATTAGGGGATGAGGAACGATGGCTTCTGCTGCAGAAGGCAGTGAAGAATGGTGGCGGTTGCCCAAAAGCAACAGTTGCCATCCCTGCTCCCCCCTTGCCTCTGGTGGTGGCGGAAGCAGCGGGCTGGATTCCTCCCCCAGCTGCGTTTCCCCTCTTCCCATGGCAGGACACGGTTCAAACCAGCCCCTTATCCCGAGGGAGGCCGAGTTCAATTGGGCTGCGCTGCTGGAAGTCCTTGATCCAGTGCTGGGAAATCCCCACAGCTCCACTGTGCTGGGCAGAGGCAACCAACTCCTATCACCCCCTGAGCTCGGGCCTGCCAAGAAGCTCCTTTCCATACAAGTCTCATCTGGCTTTTCAGCATGGAGCGCTTTTGACTGAAACCACAATACTTCGCATGCTTCAACGATCAAGCAGAGGGCACGGGAATGTCACTGAAAACACTTGGCTTCCGAACGCAGCATTGTTCTCCCCGTACCCCATTCACAGATCCTGACCAGAACATCCTGATCGAGCTCTTGACTGTTTTCTAGCAAACCCAGCGAGAAGTGCCGCAGCACTGTTTGATCTACCACCTCCCCGAAAGCGCACACGCCCACGCTTGCGTGACACCCACACATCGCGCAGCCCCACCGGTGCCTCGCCACTGCTCCCGGGAGCAGCCCCCCGGGAGGTGTTTCCTCCCTCCTCCCTGGCTGTGAGGGTCCATCAGATGAAGCCTCGGCCAAACCAGCCTCTGCCACACTGAAATCAGCCAGGAAGAGTGTCCATGCCCAGCGTGCATTTCCCAATTCCCAGGGACGCCATCGCAGCTGGATGTCACGACCTGCCCACCAAGCCCGGGTGACATTTTCAGCCTCACACTCTGCAGGCCCCAGCACCAAAGCATCTGTGTCCCAAGTCCCATCCCCAAAGCCTCATCTCCAATGTTCTGGTGGCATCAGGTTCAAGACATGGCTCGGAAAGGCCACTCTTCCCCCATGGGTCCCTCAGCAGCAGCCTACTCTCCCACCTGGGAGCTGCACAGCCACCCATGTGCCCCCACGACTCGTATTTTGCCTCCTTTCGCCTCCCCATGTCGCCAATCCCACCTGGCCACCTCGTGTGCCAGTGTCCGTCTTGGCTGTGGGACCCCATGGGTACCATCTGCTCCCCATCGTGGGGAGAAGAACATGGTGGCCATGGCTCACCTGAGGGAAAGGCGTCAGGGCAGGAGTCATCCCTGGGAAGGCTGCATGAATAATTTAAGAGAGAGGGAAAGAAAGCAAGCTAATTAAAGACACGTGATAAAATCACAACAGTTTTAGCCACATTGAATATCCAATTAGGTCTATTAAGCCTTTGGGCCACAGCTGTGGAAAGGGATCCTGGATCTGCCGCAGATGGGTCAACACCCACCAGGAGCCTCCCGAGCGCCCAGGAAGCACCAGTTACGGCTCTTTTTTGGGTACCTCCCACCCCAGCAGTCCCGGGGCAGCACGGCCCCATACCCGCAAGCTTGGCCACATCCCTCAATCCCTCCAGCTGCCCCACAGGCACCCAGTGCCCACTGGCCATGCATGTGCTCCTCCAGCTCCCAGACGTCGCACTAATTCTTAAAATCTGCCTTTTTTTCCTTTTTTTTTGTTTATATAATGTTTGCACACCCGTTCAGTCGCATTGTTTATAACCAACACTTCACCGTGCGCTGGCACACACACAGGAGAGGGGAAAAAAAAAAAAAAAGACGACGGAATTGACTGGAAGCGAACAGGAACTCCTGACCCTGCAAGCAGGGTAATAAAATTCAGCCTTTTTTTTTTCTTTTTTTTTTTTTTTTTTAGCATGGTTGCCCGCCTCATTTTTTGCGATCTACGGTGGGACGTGCAGAGACTGACCCACGGCAGCGCTGAAGTTGCTTTTAACTCCAGAAGAAAGGGTAATTTTGCAGGAGGGCGCTGCTTTGAAAGCAGCACTTTTTATTTTTTTTTTTTCTCTTTTTTTCTTTTTTTTTTTCTTCCTCAAAACCTCTCACAGCGTTTTCCAACTGCCAGAAAACTTCTTCCGAGCAGCGGAAACTCGGATGCGATGAAGGCAGGGGGAGAGGGTGCGGGGGATCCGCGGGCAGGAGGGTAGACCCCCCCACTCCCAGCCTCCCC
>NW_009648369.1:3975350-3975722 GCF_000708025.1 Charadrius vociferus
GATTTCAGCTCCTCGCCGCCGCAGAGCGCTGCTGGGAGGCTGTGTGCGGCGGCTTGAGAAGGGGAGGGGGAAAGGAAGAAAAAAGAAAAAAAAAAAAGGGGGAAAGAAAAAGAAAATAGAAAAAGGGAGAAAACCCGCAGCTACTTCAAAAGACTACGAAGAGGAGCGGCGGAGGGGACGGCGGGAAGAAGGGGCAGGCTGTGCGCTCCCGAGGCCCGGCGAGGAGGAAGGATGATAAACGTGGTGGCCGTGTGGCTGGTGGCCCTTTGCTTCCAGGCGGTCGTCCCGGTGAGCCGGCGGGCAGCGGCGCACGTGGGGCGGTGGGACAACCACTCGACCGGGGGGGGATGGGGATGGGGGGGCCCGACCCGG
>NW_009648369.1:3976701-4010867 GCF_000708025.1 Charadrius vociferus
GGGGGGTGGGGGGTGTGCTGGGCTCTGCGTGGGGCCGCCGAGCTGTGCGTGGGGTTAGGGAGCGTGGGTGAGGAGACCTCACGGCCACCTCTTGAGGGGACAGAAAAGCCCCTGTGGCCATCCCCTTCTCCTCTGGCGAGGGACAGACGCTCGCTCCGTGTGCTGTGACTCTCCTGTGGGTGAGTCAGGAGGACAAAGTGGCCCGTGGGGCTTAGAGTGATGCAGGCAGGATCAGCAAAGTCAAAACTGGCGGGTTTGTTTCTTTCTGAAAGGGAATAATTGATTTGAAACTTGTCTGGAGAGGGGACTGCAGCAGTTGGATAAGGAGTGACAGAGCAAAGCGCACGGCAGGATCCAAAACTGCTCAAAATACCTCATTTCGCTGTGCTGTTCTGTCTGTGAGCTCTGCCTGTGGCTCTGGACACGTACCCCTCCAGCCCACATGGCAGTGAGTGGCTATGACATGGCTAAAAATGACAAGCGTGTGAGGGTAATCAGCCCTGTTGGGGCTCCGCTCATGGCTTCTGAATAAGCTTTCCACTGAATAAAGTGAAAAAAAATGCAGTTTATTTGCAGCCTCTGTAGTGCATTTGGATAAAATTTCCCTATTGTAAATATTCCTTAGTAGAAATGGTAAATGAAGTAAATGCTCGTCTGGAGTTCTGTGCGTGAGAGACACACCGGCCTGGATGGCACTTCAGATGGAGGGGTTTCCTGGGTGAACACATGGAGGAGCAGAAGTCCTCGGGGCTCTCCGTGGTGACTCAGCGCTGAGGCTGTTTCCCTTCTGGTGATCGCAGTGGCCTTTTTTTTTCTATGTCGAAATGTCAGTGACACAGCCTAAGCTGCCTTTCCCACCTGCCTGGAATAATTACGCTTTTGTAGAAAGCCTCTCGTGTTAGGCACAGAAGGCAGAGTGACCTTACACAGTCCTTTGCACGTGGCAGACCGCAGTGCCACAGGCAGTGGTGTGGTTGCGTTGGGTTCTTGGTGGTCTGATTATTGGAAAGCGTGTCACTGCTGCTGGCGCATCGCTTCACCCTTGGCTATTGCTGCGTGACTTGACTTGTATATTGTCGTAGAAGTAATAAGCAGGAACAAGAAAGTGGCCAAACGATAGCTGTTTCCTTTCTGAGTACTCTTACCCTCAGGAATGGCTGGGGAGGTTCCTGTGCATCTTCAAGGTGACACTTTATTGCTCAAAGCGCCTTGTATGACAGTAATTGCCCTCTGTTGTTATGATGGGGGCATTGATCTCCTTGAAATAAGAAGGGAGATGCATCTCAATGAACTAACCTAGTTATTCTCTCACATGGAAACTTCTACATTGTGTAACCCTGCCGTGAAGCCAACTTGGCCAAGATGCGGAGTGTGCTGCAGGAGGGCAGTGGCCAGTCCAGCCTGTGTCGTGAGGGAAACCAGGTTTTGGGTTGTTTCATCTGGTGTAGGTGCACGCAGGCAGTTAACGCAAGCTTAGCAGAGCAGGCAGAACCTTTTTCCAAGGGTGATGTCATGCCTATCTGAATGTAAACTAATTAGAAGAAATTAGGTAGTCCAGCTTGCTTATTAAACATGTAGGCAGTGGATAACGAGGAAACACTTTCTTCTATAGTACATGCAGAGCAGCGTCACATTATTTATCGAGCACTGTAAATAGCACTTCTTCATCTAAACACTCACTCGCTGGTGGCTACCTCCCGGTAAAATGGGGACTTCATTGTATCTGGTCAACTCTGATCAGAGCAGAGACAAATAAGCTGCGGTTTGTATCCCGTAAGGGGGCTCTGGTGCAAGTTTGTAGTCTTTTGTTCCGGGTTTCTCTCGGTTTCAAGCGGCTGGAAGAGCTAACATTTTTAATGGCAGCGCTCTGAAACTTCTGGAAACCAAACAATCCTCTTTAACAACCCGAGACAAGTTACAGCAAGCGCAAGAAACCTGTAAGCCTTCTAAAATTAAGCTAGTGCACTAACCTGAAATGTAGGCTGCTGTTTTAGCAGCAAAATTGGTCCATTTTAAGTATGTGTTTTGCATTGCTAGTGCTTAGATGTCTCCAGGTGGCCTACATAGTAGCACCTCGTCCTAACCTTGTTTGAAGTGGCTCTTGTATCCAAGAACCACACTAACGCCTCTGAGAGGGACGTTCCACACTTGTTTGTGTCACCTGGCACCTAGGGAGCTGGGATTTTAGTAGGGCCTGCTACAGGGAGGAGGGAACTTCTTGGGAGAGAGAAGATAGGACCCCATTCCTGAGAAGGTGCGGTCAATGATAAAATTGCAGTGCTTCAGCATTGCAGCGTTAGTATTTTCATCTTAGATGTCTCCTGCTCTTTATTAACTCAGAGCTATTAATGCAGCACTCCAGGACAGCTGGAGACTGATGTGCTCGCTGAGACATAGGGTACTTCAAATGGCACTAGTCCCTCAGGACAATGTTTGGTTGATGTTGAGGCACCTAAATGTAGGTGTCTGTGTGTGTGCTGGGTACCTAATCTCTCATTAGAGCCATGGAGATGTAATCAGTGGAGCCAAAGAGAGTGATTATCTGACCAGCCCCTGCACGTCTACTACTTCAAGGTGAGTTGCTTTGTCGGGGCTTTGACTACATCTCATTTTGCCTATGAGGGGAGCGTAGACACCTTTACTTTCGTGTCCTTATCTTAGAGCAATTTAGCTCAAAGCAATAGTCTTTTTATTTGTGAAGCTTTTATGGTAACTCTCTCCATAAAAGAGACTGGACAGGTGCTGTTTCAGTGCCAAGAGAACCAGCAAAGTGGGAAACATCAGCTTTCAGCTGGAACAGCATAGGTCTCTTGTCCTGTTGCGACTGGATCAGTGCCTCCAAACAAACAATACCATGGTCTTGCTCTGCTAAAGGCTGTGGAAGAAATTAAGGAGTATAGTTGGGTCCTGTATCAGCGTTCTGAAGTGAGGAATACGAGCAGACACATAAGTGGATGTATTTGGGGGGGGATTGTGAGCTGTTGAGGAGGCATCAGGGTATTTTAGTATTTAAAGGCACTGTTTTATTTGAGGTTAGAAGTGAGGAACCTTTGTTACTCCCCAGACTTTGATAAGGGCAGTGAACTTGTAAAGTGGAAGTTGTTTTGACCAACAGTGCGAGGACTTCTGGTGTTTCTTGTAGGTTGACTTCTCTTCTGGGCTGAGGAGATACTCTGAAATGCAGAGAGCATGTGGTGTCTCCTTAGGAGTGTCAATTTTGTTAAGAGGTCTCTAAGTTAGAGATGATGAGCATACTTCACTTGAACTACAGCTCTGCTAGGCTACTGGTGTACCGCAGAAATGGGCTTTATTTGGCCTGGCTAGAAACCTGGGATAGTGCACTTTCTACTGCGGAGATGCTGGTGGAAAAGTTACTGCACTGTGAAGTCTTACCTCAAGGTGAGATAACATTTGGACCTCCTACAAGCAACTCTTGTGGAGCAACATCTGCTAATGTGGTGGTTTCCCAACCACTCAGTTTCTCAAGCAGTGCTTGGCTGCAGCTGACATTCTGGGTCTTGTGGAACCGGCACGGGTCCAACAGAGTCTGTTAGCTTGGGCTCCTTGCCATGCTTGACTGTAATGTTTGTATCTCACCGCTGAGACCAGTCTCACCAGTGAGGCTTGCTTTGCTGGATAGGAACCAGTGTGTTAGTGGGATTTGGATGGAGTTGGTAATAGAACTTCCCGTTGAGTCACTGGAGCTGCAGTTACAACTGAGTCATGGAGGTGGTGTAAGTCATGACTTTCCCTTCTAGGCTTCTAGTTTGAAACTCCTCTGGATATTGATCAGTTGAAGAGCTCTCACTGCTTCACTTATGCGTCTTGCTGCTGTGCCCTCTGGCAGAACTATCTTCTCCATAGCCCTTGTTTTTGCAGTATGGTTCTTTTTAATGTCCACTCACTTTGCCTCTTAGTGTTCGGCACTTTTCTAATAACTGGCAGGTCTTCAGGATTGCTATTGCAGAATGGCTCCTGACTAAATCAAAGGCACTGATAAAAGATGGGGAACTGACTGTCAACCAACTTAAAATACCCATGGGTATCTTGCCTTTCATGGAGGCTCTGTGGTCTTGTCATACTCTGCCCTGTAACTTTTCTGCACTGCCTGTGCAGTAACGACAATGTCTTGTTTGCCAGTCATGGACACAAAGGCTGGCAGTCTCGATTTTGGGCTGTAGGCAGTCCCAGGCACCCATTCCTGTCAACCACCCTTCTGCAAAGTACAGTGACAACTTCTCTGAGTGCCTCTGCTCCATCACTGGCGCGTACACAAGCCATAGCTAGAGACCGTGGGTTGCTCTTTGTCTGCCTCTGCCACGTGATGAGGAGCTTATTGCCTCTTAAATGGAAGGAAACTTGAACTCCACTCCAGTTGTAAGGGGAGCGTGCCGAATGCTTTCTGGGCAGCACTGCAGACCATGACTGTCCTGCGCTGTACACAGGAAAGCTCTTCTAATTAGTTTCTAATGCTGGTGGCAGTACACATCCTGGTCAGAGCCAGTCGGCAGCTCCAGCCCAGCCCCTTGCATCTAGGGGTTATTAGACAAGCAGACTGTATATTGAAGCCAGAGGTGGGCAGGGGAGTGGAGCCAGTCTGCCATCTGGAGAGCAAGCGGTGATTAACGTAACGATTTCCAGATGAGAGCTCTTGTGAAGCTCCGTGTCGCAGCAGTGGTGCTGCTGTGATTGTGTTGGTGGGGAACCTTTGTATGTCCCCCGGGAATGAGAGCTGGCAGCTACGGTGCTATAGGAAGAGACTACCTGGCTCTTTCCTGTCCCAAAACAGGACCCTATTGCTACCTTATTGTACGCTGTGAGAGCAGTAGAGTGGAGAAATATAAATATAGATATGTATGTATTTATGTAGAGAGATATCTATCCCTGTCATGGGCTATTTGTGACCAGCTCACAGCAGGATTTGGAGGCTGTACGCCCTGATGCCAGGATGGTGATCTGGGAGGTTTGATGCCTGTGCTCTGCACAAGCCCAGGAGCTCAGAGCAGCCTGTCGATCTACCAAAACAGCAGTCTTGGGTAAGAGCATCTCTGCAGAAGAGAGAACTGTTATCCCATTGACCAGCTAATAAGTATATTCTTTAGGGACCAAGCTCAGGCTTTGTTTGGTCAAGAAGTTGAGGAGTAAGAGGAGCAAAAGTCCAACCTAGAGGAAGCACAAAGTTTGCTTGAATCCATATCTGACACAAATGCTAATATGTGGGATATTTTTCACTCCCCTGCTGTGCTCTGAGCTTATGAAACTGTAATAGAGACTCTCGCGCCGGCAGGTTTGATGGCCAACTGAGATTTGTCCACCTCACTGGCTCTAACTGGGTGTAAGTGGCACCTACGTGCAGTGGAAAAGCGGTAGCGAGGTTTGCATCGAAACTTGCCTAACAGCCTGCAGCTAGACAGCTTTGACTTCTAAATCTCTTTCTGTCCTAACGGAGGAATCATCTAGATCCTGACTACTTTCCCATCGGTGAACAAAGCAGCTAACAAAAGAGGCTGACTCTGGCATGTCTGGGCAGTGGCAAAGGAGTGCTCTGCTATCGTGCGCTTACATCAACTGAGTCATGGCCTCGCTGAGGAGAGCTGCTAGCTTAATCCTCCAGCGGCATCGGCTCCGCTCTGAAGCACGTTTAACTTGCGAAAAACCTCCTCGGTCTGCTTCTGTAGTCGCACTGAGCTGGGAAATGGTGGTGAGCTTCTTGCTACAGAAGCTGGAAGACGCAATTGTGAATAATTAGAAGTTATTACGGTAGTAGCTGAAAAGCGCTAAATGCTCAGTATGCCTCCGCCTCCCCAGCACGCAGCCAAAAGGGGTTAAAAAGATCCACCAAATCTCCTGACGCTGATTCTAGTGAGTAAAACAGGCTGGGCGCTAGTTGTCCTGTGGCCAACTTGAATGCTAGAGTCCCAGTTGTATAGCAAATCTTATTTCTTGACCTATCCTTTAACGCTCCCCCACCACCAGCTTGCCTGCTGGGGAACCTTCCCATGCGTTATTTGGGGGCGTACCAGTTGGCAAGGCTCGAAACTGTGCCAGAGATCATTCTAATAATTTGATGGTATAGATTGTGTTCCAGTGCCTGGGGATGTTCCCTGATGTTGTTTAATTTACTAGTATGGATGTAGCCAGTGGGTCTCTGGCAGCAGGCCCAGAATATGATGAAATTGTGAAAACTGCCGTATCCAGTAAAAGAAAGTGAAAGTTCGTAATAGGAGATCACGACTCTCTCATTGAAAACTGAACATTTTTGGATGCTTCGGAAGGATGAGCGACCACAGTTGCATGAGAAATCCTGTGTAATCAATCAGCCGAGGTTTGCGAGGTGAGTGCCACGGACCTGGAAGAGCAAAGCACTCGGTGCAGTAGTGGTGGCGCTGGTACGTGCCCGTGATTCAGCCTGTGCTTTTAGAATTGGCCCATAAGGTGGTCCTTCTGCATTTCAGGCTCCTATTTTCTGTAGAGATATATTGTGCTGACTCGACTTGGCAGTCAGTGAATAGACCCAGAAGTTTATTCATATATGAAAAATCTTTAACTTAGTGATGTTTGAACAGTGTCTTTCAAGTTGGAACTACTGATATGTAGCATCTAGCTATCCTGATGGTAGTCCTTGCCAAAAACTTGTCTGAACTGAAGGACGTGTTGTGCTAGGAGTGACTTGGTATTAAAGCACCTGATCTTGCCTTGCAGTTTTTAGTACTGTTTTACTGACTTGTCTTAAATGCCCGACAGTCCATCAGAGGTGGCATTAGTAAAGTCTCTTGTCTCTTCACAGTATAGATGTGTAAAACGCAGGGATGTCCAAATCGCAACTTAATTCTTACAGTTGCCCGTATGAGGCAGGAGAGCATCTAGACTCCACAAATGTGGTAGCATCTCCCCCTACACTCTAACCTCTTCAATTGATTTGGTGACTGCTCCGAAACAAGGCCATGGGGAAGACGGATGAACATGCTGTATACCCAAAAATGAAGGCACGAGGCAGCTGAAGCTAGTATCTGTTACGGTGAGACTTTGATAACAGCTTGGATCAAAGGGAAGCGCTCAGATTTATCCTGCCTTTGTAACAGTCCTTTGTTCAGGGCTCGGCTGTACGGATGTGGTACTAAACAGTGCAACTGAGTGACTCTAGGTCAGAGTAATTAGTTTAATCCATTTAGTGTTTGGTCAAGAAATGCCTAATGTTCATTTCTGAAATGAGTAGAACTACAGGTGACTAGAGTGCAATTGCAGCAGCAGGTTTTTTTAAGACTGCTTCTGATGGGAGGTTTTCATTTGATGCTTCAGTTTTGAAATGATACTTCAACACCCTCATGACTCAGCTTGGAAGTACACCAGCCACCTTCCATAATCTCACTGAGGTGTTGCATAATTTAACTGCAAACGGGGCAGTAGTAAGCAACTGCTGTCAGAACTTTGTCTTACATGGAGGATTACCAATGCTTTTGTAAACCTGAACACAGAGACCATTAGTGTCCTAGGAAGAGGAGCCGAGAGCTTGATCTCTGCACCATTTTATATGGGTACATCACTTGCTGTATGGTCCCATGGTTATGAGCGTGCATGTTTCTCAAAGTGAGTTCACGCAGTCTGAACTGTGTTCTAAATTAGAGTAATTCAGTGAAATGTGGTCCAGACTGTGCCTGAAGACCATCTGGCCTACTGCTGTTTGTTACAAGAAGACTAGCAGTACCCCAAACACTTACATGCTGCTTTTCTTCGGCACCTGCACTCAGGAGCTGCTAAGACTATGTGGAAGGAAGGGGTGATGCTGAAAGTGCGTCTTTGAGAAGACTCCTGGGATGGGGGAATGGGGTATTCCTGATCTGAGATGTGGCTCCTGCATCTGGCGGAGATGTTTCGGTCCTTTTGTGCATGGCTTAGTCATGCTGGTGTAACTACATCTGTTTGCTAAGGGTAACTTCTGCATTTTAAACAATCTAGGCTTAGTCAACACCGAGATCCTGCAGATAAACCAGACCTGATAGCACGCCTCATAATGTAGGGAGAGACTTGATTTCTTCACATCCCTGCTGGTTTACTTGGAACTGGAAATGATGAGGCATAGAAGCACATGCAAAAAGTACACTCAACCATGCATGGCGGTGCAAGACCTGCCAAGGTGCGGGAACTGCCCTGCACTGGATGAGAAACAAGATCTAAAACTGCTTGCACGGTCTGTGTGAGAACAGCAACCGGCTGCTGATGGAGGCTCACCAGTTCCTTCTTAACAAACCAGCAGCTGACTGGTGTGGGTCCTGCTGTGCAAGAACAGAGTTCTTAGAACTGGTTAGAGCTAGGGACCGTGACCATATCAGAAGGGAGCTGCTGACTGCCAACTGTTGGCTCATTTTGCTGCCCAAGTCTAACTTGATTCTGCAGCTTCTGTGCAAATAGCTGAGGTCTTCTGTAGGAGACTGACCAGGAGATCAGGTTGTGGGGTGTGACCGGTCCTGCCATCTGGTGTGCACATGTGAGACAGAGACTGGGACAGTGTCTGTTCAAGCCAGGCGGCTCTTTCTGGATACTTCCAGTTCCCTGATCAATCAGCTCTTCAATGGGGGGTGTGCCTGAAAAGGCGGGGTGGTGGTGGTGGTGTAACTACAAAGCTGGGTATGAAATTTGTAATGAAATACAGCGTTCAGAGGTAACAGATGTCTGGGATGCGTGCGTGGGAAATACAAATTGTTAGGAAAAAACCTCTTCACAAGCATTGGAGACTTTGTCGTGTGTCCTTCTGGAGAAAACGGGGAGTTTACAAAAGCGATCAAGAAGGCCTTGTCTCAGATGGTCGAGTCTTAGAATGGCTGTCATGATATGAAGGACTTGATGTATGTCCTGTAGGGTAAAATACATGCAGATCAGCTGGGGAGCTAAAGCAGAGTTTGGCAGCAGCAGGCCTTACAGCTGGCAGGTGTTTCTGCCACTGAAGTGTCAGCAAATAAGTAATTTTTGTCATCTGGTGCATAGGCAGTTGCTATAGGATACAGCCACTTGCTGTAGGATATATCCTCCTATAAAACTTGAAGTCTGGGTGGTTCCACTGTAACTTTATGTAACTAATCAGAATACCTTGTCAGATTTTTTTGGTTTTGTAAAGGTGACTATTTGTAGGTTGAAGTAGTCTCATTAAGTTTACCAACTAACCTGCTTTAGCTGAGACTTTCAGTACTCCAGGGTTGTGATTTCGTCTTTCTGCTGAGATTTAAATAACTTCCTAGCTGTTAGGAACCAGAAGTACTGCCAGTAAACCCATAGTTCGATGACACACTAGGGATTTTTATCTGAAACTTGTATTTCACTGACCTAGCGTAGCATTGCAAGCAGTTTGCTCAAATTAGAAACATATACATGTATCGCGAATAGAATGAAAATGCTTCTGTGATCCTTCAAGAAGATCTTGCAGCTTTGTCTCTTGGCTTCTTGGTATATCTCACACAAGGTAATTGTTGGGGTTCAAGGAGGAGAAAAGGGAAACTCCCAAGGCTGAGATAAGGGCCTGGGTCTTCTTGTAGCCATGTGCCTGGGTACAGAAGGTTGTTACACTTACTCTTGCCTGATACCAGTTCCTGGAGGCAGAAGTGTTCCAGAGTGCATGCTGGTTTCCCTTCCTCAGGTGAAGTGGGGCAGCTTCTTCCCCCCCAGAATACGGTAATGAGGTGGTTTCTGACTTCTGGGAACATATCTGCTCAGGTCAGAGCACTCGTGCAGCTGTAGTGATGCTCATGATAGTTCCTGGATCACACAAAAGCTGTTGTTTGTGGAGCTCGTTTGAAATGGGTAGTGGTTCCACCAGCCAAGTTGTATGGTATTTGTCTCTGGGAAATAGGCTTCCCGAAGTCCAGAGGCACACGTGTCTTCCTTGTGCTGCTGAGAGGCATGGGTGATTCATAGTGTGCCACCAGCCTAATTTGAAAACCTGAGATGCTGTAGACATGTCTCTGGTTTCTGAGCTGGGACATCCTAAGCTGAATGGCTGAAAAGAGCAAGTTGTGGTCCAGTGGGACCAAAGTTCTTGAACTGCCTCTCTTGTGTCCTGACATTGGTGTGCTTCAAGCTTGTGCTCTCTTCTGCAGTGGTGGCCTCTGCAGGAGGAGTGCACGGGGTTGAGTTTCTCGGCCTACTGGCGCATGGGCTACAGCCGCACGCTGACCAGTTGGAGCTAACAGGCTGATTAGAAGAAGACAGTCACAAACGGGATGAATGGAGATGCTAGCTGCTTCACAGCTCTTTGCTCAAACCCACTCTTGGGCTACATTCTTCAGTCTCGGAGCTGTAATGTGCCCTGGTCTGCTTTACTGGGAGCTGGGCCGTTTCTTAGCTATATGGGGAGAGAAGACTGGCTTCTCCAACTGTGCTGTCCAGGAGCAATCAGGTGGCCTGAAGCCCACTCCTGCATTTGCCAGGGAGACTGTGTGGTTCCCCAGTTTCACTCCAGTGACAGTCCTCAGTGCTCCTCCTGAAAGACAGGGTGGGTGGGTGGCGAGAGACAGGGCACAGAAAGGAATTTGCACCCAGATGCAAGTGAGACTGTTTGTCCATGGCAACAGAGGTCAGCGCAGGGATGGGATTAATTGGCCAAGGATAGGGACTGGTTTTGCTGGGGCTGCTGGTGAAAACGTAAGGTCAATGTGTGTGTTTGTGTTGGAGGGCAACGCTACAAAGTCCAGTCTGCATTTAAGTGGCTGTAACTGCTGATGACCTGTCTGAGGTGAGTTGCTCAACCTCACCTGTCTGAACTCCACAGCAGAGGCTGCGTGTATGTTGCGGTCATCTACATGTTGTGAACTGGCCGTGTCAGAATCCGTGGTAGCCGGGGGGCATGTGGCTGCGCTACTGCAGGGGGAGGAAGAGGTAGCAGGGACCTTAGATCCTGTCACTTTTAATTTCTTCCATCAGGAGGGTCATGTTTATCTGTGTCGCAGTTACTAGTATGTGCGGGTGGTGGGTTTTGGGCTGTTGGGGTCCTTTGCTGGGTGGGTTTCCATTTCATTAAGATTCTCTGACCTGCAGCATAGTCTCCTCCTTTAACCTTGCTTGGTCAGGGTCACTGGGATGGGCAGCCCACCACTCTCTTTGGCTGAAACTACACAATTCCCCGTCTGCGCTTTTCTAAACATGCAGAACTGTCTGTTGCTCTAAGACCAAATCTTCTCTGCTGGTTTTGCTACGCTCGAAAGTAAGAAGTGTTGGTGACTTTTAAGTCAGAGGACTTTAAGATAAGTTAGGTTTGTCTGGTCTCGGCTTATGCAGCTCACTGCTGGTGTCTCAAGCCAGCTGAAGCAGTTTGAAATTAATTCCCCAGGATGAACTGGAGCTGTTAGGTATGTCCTCCCTGAGCTGCACCTACTTTGCACAACTCTTTGAGATTTTTCTTCGACTGTGGCTTTCTCATGCTGTCTGAAGAAATGGATGCCTGAACTATCAAGTATGTTAAAGAGCTGTAGAGAATGCTCTTTAAAGAAAAGCATAAAACTGACCTGGCTTCTTCTCATGGGATTTGCTGCAGGGAAATGAGCTTTCTCATTAGACTGCATCTTCACAACAGAGGCTGCCTTGAATGTGGGAGACAAAAGGTACCCCGCTTTTGGCCGTGTGGTGACAACCTGCACCTGCCACTGATACAGACTTGAGTTGAGCGCTTGTTGGGTGCCACGTCTGTGGATATGTTGACCTGTGAGTGAGATTCAGTCGTTGGCCTGGGCTGTATCGCTTGGCTGGAAGGAGCAGGTTGGCATGAGTGAAAGCAATGTGTAGTAATTTACTGGTTTGATATATCCTCCAGGTGAAAAAGCAGGAGCATGGACTCTTAACTCGCTTCTCTGTGTTGCTGAAGGACTGACCTGGCTTCTAGTGGAGTTGGCTGAGAGAGAACGGGGGGGCAGTTCAGCCCTTCTGCATGAGAATGGATGTGGTGCTCTGCCCGCTCCTGGCAGCGCGCACAAGTGATATGTTGTCACTGATGCTGTGTGTGCATGGCCACAGGCTTCCCTGGCTGTGGTGTCCGTAAACCTGTTGTACTCCTGCTACCCCTGTCCTTGCCCAGCCCTCTCTGATGAAGGACGTGCAATATACTCCTTTTCCAGTGCTAAACAGCAATTGCACCGGACCTCCTGTAAAGTTCAGGTGGCTCAAGACAAAAGCAGTACTACTGCTTTTTTTGAATAAGGCACCTATTTAGCCTTTGCTCCTGTGTTTAGGAGGTCAGGGGAGGACTTAGAACCAATGTCGTGAGACTTAAGAACAAACCTTATCCATCGTGAACAAGCAAACTCTCTGCAGAAGTTTCTCCTTGCTCCTTTTTTTGTATAAACCTGTGCGGACCATTGAGTCAGCCTCTGGTTTGCATGTCGTCCAAGGGCAGTGATGTGCGTTTCTATCGTGCACGGTGGTGGCAGGATATTTGACTGCCCCTCTGCCACAGGGCGGGTGAATGCGTGTCAGCATCCCGGGAACCCGGGCTGTGATTCTCCACGAATTGCTTAAGCAGCCCTGGCTGCCACACTCTGCCTTGTGCCAATACAAACACTTGTACATTCATGCAGCGAGCAGGACTGGGGAACTGGTCCTGCTGGAAAATTCTTTGCATGATGTTTTCTCCTCCTATTTATTTATATTTATTTTTAAACCAGACCAGTTCCCTGATCTGGTTCACCATGGGACTGCATGAACAGCTATGCCGGGGATGGTCCAGGAGACGTGAAGGGACACGCTTTTGTGGGAGGTGGTAGTTTAAAGGGCCCCGCTGCAGAATGTGAAACCCAACCTGATGGCGACAGGCTGGTTCGTTTTCGCTCTTGGTATGGTGATCGCCTGTGTTTCAGCCCTCCTTAATTAAAAAAGTTGCCCCGTCACAGTAAAGAGAAGATGTAATGCTGATTGGGCTACAGGGTGGTATTCCTCAGGTGAGCATCTAGAAGTATCGGGACTGTGGCTGCTGTGTGTATGGAGTAGCTGGATGCTTTTCTTCCTGGGCTGCTGCATCTTGTTCAAAGGATCAGGGTATGCTTCTACTGCTGTGGCTGCAAAACTTGACAGAAAAGGAGGATCAAAGCCTAGTGGACAGTGGGCAGAGTTTACAGTCTGTTTTGGTCCGCCCTTAGTGGAATAAATCCTAAAAGCTCTCATCCTATTTTGAGTAGGAGTTGGAAGGTGTTTCATTGCCTCAAGAGCTGAGTGCCAAGAGGTAGCTACTGTGTGATGATCAGGTGGTTCATGCTTCAAACAAAAGCAACTGCTGTTGCACGTAGGACCTGTCCCTCAAAGATAGTCCCCTTCTCAAGTCACCAGCCAAAAATAGAAGAGGAGGCCAGTAAGTACTCAACCAAGATTTTCCAGATTTCTTTATACTAATAATGATCGGATAGAGAAGCAGCCAGATTAACTGGCATATTTACCTCTTGGTGCTAAATGGTGTTTGCCATGCTGAGCAAAAGAGTGTCCTTTGCTCTCCACTTCCTTCCCTTTGGAAGGAGCACGCTGCGAGCCACTAACCAGCCTTACTCCAGTTGACATGAACTGACGGATGGAAGGGTGCTGAAGCCTGTTGGTACACAGCAAAAGCTCATTGAAGGAGGGGGGGGAATGACACCATGTGAAACAGGGAGGACAGATGGTTGCAATGCTTTAAATAGCCTTGATTGGAACGCTAGCCAGGGATAAAAGTACTGCTTGAATCTAGTCTATCCGGTCCATGGGCTGTTTGTGGGATGATCTGTAGCTGTTTTCCTGCTCTTTGGCCTGTGCGTGTTTGGCTCTTGTAGGAAGATAACTAACTTCATTAACCTACAGGGTCACCAAGCACCACTGGTGCTTCTCCTGTGCAGTGGAGTAACAGGAGAAACAACAGGAAGAGCATTTAGCTGAGATGGTGCCACACTGCTACTGACTTCTGTAGCAGACTTGCATGCAAGCTTCACTTCTGACTTGCCATAGAAAAGCATCAATTCTGTTTCAGCTACTCCAGAATTTATGGCTAGCAGTCTGTATGCCTGCAGAAGAAGGGGGATAGGTGAGGATGCTGGTGGTTTGGGTTGTTTTTTTTTCCTTTTTCCTTAACCATTTAAGCTGTCTGCAGACCATGGACATCTGGGATTGGAGTTAATAATGTGTGGGCTATTAACTGGAGAATATTAAGCTTTAAGAAAGCTAAAATTTCTTTCAGCAGGTAGCTTTGTCTTCCCACATAGTAATATCAATATTCTGAGGTTAAAAACTCAGACAGCATTTCTGTTGGCAGCTCTGGCTTTGTTCTTCACTATATAGATAAAAGGTCAAAGACAAACCTTTCTGTTTGAGTTTATTTTAAAGCTGTTCAAATACTCATGAAAGTCTTTTTCTAGATGCTCCAGTGTCATATTTGGTAGACAAATTAGAGAGCAAATGCTTGTCTTGTTCTTATATATCTCTCTCAATCAAGAGGAGACCATTGGTTTTGCTTCCCATAAAGTTGGAAGAATCTTGCAGGAGGCTTAGGGAGGAGTTTGAAGTGGGAGAGCTCATTACAGCTCATTGCTTTTCAGCTGAATAAGAAGGATTTATTAGGAGAAACAAATGTGCAAATTTAACAGCATTGTTCAGATAATGGAGGATTTCAAGTGTTTTTGACACTGCTGTAATAGGCTGATCACTAACTAGGATTAATAAGAGTGGGATACAAATCATCCTTAATCTAGTTTAGGGCTTGTAGCAGCTTGTGGAAAAGCCAGTGTTGTTGCTTACCTGAAAGAGTGATTTGAAAAAAAAGCTGCTGCTTTTTACTATACCATGGCTCCAAATTAAAGAAATGTGGTTCCCGGTTTGGGTGGGGTGAGATCAACTAATAAACTACAAATCTCTCCATCATGAGAGACTGCTTGAGATCTGTGCTCCAGCAGGGGGGAACTCGGTGCCAGCTGATGGGATAAGCACAGAAAGATTCATGCATTGAAACTGGGACCAAAATGAAGACTGAAGAATAGTTAGAAATGATACTTTAAAAATAAATAAATAAATAAGTCTGAAGCATGTCAGACTTCTGGAGCCAATAATATTGGTAATGATTTGTGAAAGCCTGGCCCAGTCTTGATTAAATTGAAGATACCACTAAGCAGCTTTCTGGTTGTCCCAGCAGAACTGAATAACTATTGTTCTGCAACAATACAGTGCTCAGCAAGAGCAGAGGCGAACCATCTCCCCAGGGTTCCCCCTAAACAGGCTGCTTTGGTACTCGGGGAAGGGGGTTTTCCACTGGTTAATGGGAACTGGTTAATACGTATCAAAAAGGCTGGTAAAGATTTCACCCCTTGCAACCAAATTGGGTGACTCCAAAAGGGCCGGGCAAGTATTTCTCATCAGTCCTCTGAGCAGCTAAAAAAAAAAAAAACCAACTAAAAAAATATGAGCTTGTTAAATGGTAAAAAAGCAACATGCTGTAGGTGCAGTATAAGGATTGAAAGTTTTTTGACAAGAATACATGAGATACCATCAGAGATCCTTCAAAGGATCCACTGCCTGAACTTGAATGTGTTCATCCGGCCTCTCTGGCATCAATTACAATGTGAATGGCCCACAAATAGTCTCAGTGGACTGAAAAATAAACTGGATGATGATGGAAGTAATTTCTGAAAGCACATCCACATTGTCTGATTATATCTAACAGCCTGATAATAAAATTTTGAGCTAAAGTAACGCAAAGTTGTTGGTAGAGCAATCTTGCTTTAAGATGGAATTTATTTTCAGCTCTTTCATAGGATAACACAACCTGGTGATTCAATCTGTGCTCTGCGCCCCTAATCCTCTTGACTAATCAAAACCTTTCTCATTGGTGTAACTCAGCTGTAATAAAAGGTCATGGAAAAGCCTTGACCATGAAGTGTTTGTTGGCTGAACAGCACGGTCCATCTTCCTGATGCAAACCCAAATTAGTTCAATCCCTTCCAATGGTGTCCTGAGTCAGTGCTTTATGTTAACCTTGCTGTGTCTGAAATCCTTCAGCAGCACATCATCATAGAAGCGTGACCTTTCTGCAGTACTTGTATTTTGTGGTGCCATAAGGAAAGGTTAGTGCCTGTCATGCCTACTGAAGCTGTAGTCTGTGGAGCAAAAAGTGTTGTCTTTATATAACCATACAGTTACATAAATTGGGCAAATGTTCCTTAATGCTCATGTGTCATGAAACTGGATGATGTCATGAAGCTACATCGCTTTGTGAATATTCTGACTGGTATCCACGTGTGCATAATCCTGTCCTGTCCCTTGAGTGTTTGGGGCAAAGAAAGTCCCTCAGATCCCAGGCCTTAAACTACCTGGTCAAAGGGCGATGCTGCAACTCCCAGAGGAGCAGCCTGGGTCAAAATCCTTTGGGACAAGTAGAAGGACACATTTAGTGCAACTTCACTAAGTTCTCATATAAAGCTGTGGAAAGCAGACTATTAATCCTAAATCGTGTTTCTTGAAGTCCAGTAGCTAACCTCAGGGGACAGGAACTGGTCTCAGTCTGCCTTCATGTTTGCAAGGTGGCTGCTGGGCAGCAACTGGGCAGCTCTACACTGGAACAGCATAGGTCTCCATTGGTTTAGACTGGATCGCCCTGGACTTTCCTCGAGGAGGACCTAGCTATCCCTGCTAAGATCCAGAAATCAAACTAGGATTCAAACAAGTACACGACAAAGTCTATGGAGAAGCAGGACATGAAGAGGCTAGAAGCTCAGGTGTGAGGGGAGATGGAAGAGTAGACTGGCTGAACCCGCTGGATAACAAGAAATGAAGTGTGGCATGACTGAACAAACCTCATCCATTGACACCATGAGGGGAAGGAAGGGGTGCTGGCTCTGTAGTCAAGATCAAGAGTTGCTCTTTCATTTCTGGACAGTCTGTGATCCTTTCAGGAGTGTTGCTAAGGTCTGCAGGCCATCAAATCTCTTACAGGATTTCCAAGAACACCTGATGAGCTACCCGTGAAGATTCAGATTTGAGGGGGAAGTTAGTCTCAATCCTAGATAAAGATGTATGGCGACATGTCTTAAACTGTATGGGCAGTCCTTTTCTTCAATAAAAAGCTGGAGAGATTGCTTTCTAACTGCTTCAAGGTAGAGCCTTCCCACTGGGAGGAGAATGCACCCCACCTTTTGCAATGCATCCCTCTTTTGCACTCAAAACCAAGCTGAGTGGGAGAACTAAGGATTGTGCTTGCCACTGCTAGTGCAAGAAAGGAGGAAGAAAAATGGTCCCCAACCCCCCCATCAACCAAAATGTTGCAATTTCTGATGTCTGACTTCAGTTCTGAATGTCCTGGAAAGGACACTCAAGGGACCAGTTTGGGAAGCCCAGCAGTTCTTTTTCCTTTCTGCACTAACAGTTCATACTCTTTAATATTTGAAGTGTAGTGAGATCAGCCTGTGTGAGTCACTGACCTTTGACACAAGATGGAAAACTTAGAGGAAGTACTTATCTGACCTACTTTCCATGGATGACTGCAAAAGCACAGCGCAAACAAGCAGGGACAAATCTAAAAATCCAAATTACCTCATGACATGCAGCTAAACAGAAGATTTCTTCGTAGAAGTTGCTATAGAAATTGCTTGCTGAAGCTTGAGGAAAAGTGGTGTGGTTTGGTTTGTTTTTCCGGTAGAGAAGGATAGTACTAAAAAGTTTAATGTCTATATGAGGGTTTTTTTTTTTGTTCTTACTCTTTTGTTATTTAAAAAAAGAAGTCATCTAACTGCAATGATCACCTGGAAGGGGTGAGATCTTGGGTCTTTGGAAAGGTCAAATCTAATGGGCTAGTTAACCACCTTGGTAACTAATTCTTCTATGGAAATGTGGGGAACGGATAAGGTATTAAGGATGGAGGAGAAAACTGGATAAACCTGGTATCTTAAAAGGATGAAAAGGAGATAGGGCCAATAAATACAGCCGTGTAGGTAATAAAGTGACAATGAGAGAGCTCAATTGCTTTGTTTAACAGATCATACTAGTGCTGGCTAACTTCTTCCTAGGGTGAAGATGAGTGTTATCGTCATTTTTAAGTGACACTGTGTTAATACATGTTGGAGAAGTACAGTGGGTCTGGGTGCAAAGCTGGCAGGAATGTATGTTGTTCTTTTTACATAACAAAATGAGATTTCACGCTTCCAATAAAACCATTATCAGCTTGGATGATGAAATGCAGTATCTCCTAAACTTGCAGGTGGGGCAGTGCTGGAAAGGGATGACGAGGGCATCTTGAGGATGGGATAGAAGTCAACATTCTGGAAAACAGGGAATGTAGTTGGATGGCAAAAGATGAAATTCAGAAGAACTGACTTACAGGGCTTTGGTTTGAAATCTGAGAAGGGAGAATAGCTGGCTAGGTAATGGTAACCCTGCAGAAATGTACCTGGGGCTAGTCATGAGTTGAGAGTCGAGCCCGTGTTACCGATAGGAACAGTAAGTGTATACAGCAGAGGCCAACAAGATGCATGAAGTAATTGTTCTGCTTTATTTAGTGTTGTCTTCTTTGGGTATGCTGAACAGCTTTGAACGTTGTGTGTTAGGACAAACAGGGGTTTGGCCACTTGTTTTAGCAACTGAACTTCTGTGCTGGTTAGTGTACTCATTGAAGCATCAATGGAGAAACCTGAGGGCTGCATTCTCCCACATGGAAGGCTGGTTTCTATCTAAGTCTGAGCACCCACAGTTATAAAAAGGGAATCTCATTCTACTTTCAGTTAGGTGCTGTAGTTTCAGATATGTGGACAGTGCTGGAAGAGCTCAAAAAGGCAGAGAAGACAACTTTGTCTCCCCTTCCTTTCTGCTCCTTAGAAGTAATGCAGTAATTCACATATGAAGCGGTTGGTAGATAGTGAAGACACGAGTGGTCAGAACCAGAAGCAGAATGGTCGTGTTGTGTAAGGACTGAGCTTCAGCTGCTACCACAATGCAGCTCTGAAGGGATTCCTTGCTTTCTTCTTTCTCAAAGCAAGTGCAGCCTGGAAGCAGCACAGAGAAGGGAGACAGCAAGACTGACCTTCCCAACACCAAACAGACAAACCAGAACTACTCTTTTGGGGAAGGGGGATGGAATGAAGAAAGATATAAAAATGGAATCCGAACAAAGAAAGTTTGTGTAACCTTCCAGAGCCCTTAGAGGACTCTGCACAAGCAACACGGTAACTTAAAGTAATCTCATCATTAACACACCTTTCCCCCTTCTCTTTACAGCAAACTACAAATCTGAACCTTCCTCCTGAAGATCTCGATTCATCTGGTGATGACGACGATGCATTCTCAGGTTCAGGCGCAGGTGAGTTATTACCACTTGTACTGTTAGTGCTTGATCCTTCCAGAATGTGTCAATTGAGATTTTGATGAGCATCCATGCTACAAGGGGGGGAGGGAGAAAGGAATTCCCCCCCCCCCCCCCCCCTCCCCCCCCCAATATGGGAGTTGGGAACAGAGAAAAATCGTAATCTATTCATCTTGTATTGCTTCAGATACTAACAATTAGCAGAAAATGAGTTGTAGGAGACTTGAAAAGGAGCAGAAGTAGGTATACTCCATGTTACTGCCAATATGAGATACTGCGTGAAGAATGTTATGAAACTGGAGTCATTCTTTACTCATGGGCATGAGAGACCGTAAGAAGGGCCTTTGTCCTCTCTTACGAGCTGGTAGGAGATACCATTTGAGGGTGTGTAAACCTCAACCTGCCAACATACATTAAGTGCAAATTTTGTTTGTCATCAGGTGTGTAAGTTCCCATGGACCATAATTTTTTAAAAGCAGAATAAAGTGTGTTAAGGGTGGGGAAGAAGTCTATCGGAATGATTACTAAGCTGCCTGAGAGAGAAGTGTTCACTGCTGAAGTAGAGGAGATGCTTCTGAGGAAAGAGCAAGCTATTGAAAGCTAAAACATGGTCTCCTGCTACCGTCCAGCCATGTGCTTATATTTTCAATTAAATTCTGCAGGAATAAGACCCAGAAATCAGAGCCAAATGTGCCAGTGGCTAAAGGTGTTGAGTATATGGGTGACTGCTCTGAATCAGATAAAAGATATTTATGGGGAAAAAGTCAGATAACCATCCTGAGCAACCAGTGTACTGAAAGCAGACGTCCCCCTTGTTGACTTGTCTGCAAGCAGACTGGCACTTGTGCCTTGGGGAGAAGCAGGTGACTAACAAAGTATTGCTGAAATAGTGCATTGGTCTGTCCTGTCCTTATTCCACCGAAAAGGATAAGGAATTACAAACTGAACCTCTGTTGTTATGAAAACTGGCTATGCAGGTTAGACATCCTCCTGAGACCAGCGTCCTGAAGATACTATTAGTAGGTCTCTAAACTGGTCAAGGATAATATTTTTTTGTTTGTTTGTTTTGTTTTGCAGGTCCCCTGACTGACCAGTCTCACACCTGGAGAATCTCAGAAGAACCAACTAATTCCTCGTTAGTGGTAACACCAGTGGATTTCAATGAACAGCCATTTCCTGGGATTGAGAGCCGAACTGAAAAAGAAGTAATATCTCCTTCTGCAACTAGTAATGTTGTGACAGAGGAGCCAGTTGTAGCTGTAAAGGATGAAGTACCCATCCTGGGCTCACCTGATGAAAAACCAACAAATGATGTGGTTACAACAACAGTGAGAAGCCCCACTACTCACTTTCCTTCAGTGGTTCATGTAACTCCTTCAGAAGCCTCAGGCACAGTCCATGAGCTTGAACCTAAAATCCCTAGCTCTGATGTGCCAGACATTAAAGACGTGCTTGACCCCCACGCTACCATCCATCATGAGGGAGACATCACTGCCACCCACACGACAGCAGCACCAAAGGATGTTGTTCCTACACATGAGGAGGTTTCTGAAGATGGCTCTGGAGACCCGGTGAGGACTAATAGCTTTGACACCCTTTGCAGTGGGATGGCTTTAGTAGTATGTAGTAAGTTGGTTTTGCAGAAAAGGGTGGTAATTTGTCAAAAACAGTGATTTAATAGGTTATATTGGTGGAGAGTTTTACATGAGAAAAAACAAAGCTGTGGAAAGTCTCTAGTAACAGACATGATGAGAAACATGAATAACTTGCCTTGTATGTCCCAACAGGGAGACTTTATCTTGACTAAAGATGAGGATTTGGTCCCCACCCAGAACTCAGAAGTGCCGGCTGACTCTGGGAGGAATGCCAAAGCAGCAGGAGCCGCGGGAATTATGGACAGAAAAGAAGTTCTTGGAGGTACCTGATATTCTGGATTTCTAGTTGGTAAAAGCAGGCTCTTGTAGGAGTCTTCCAGGCAGCAGAAGCTGCAGTTCTGCAAGTACATCTCTGAGCATGAAAACCAACTTTTTATGTTAGACCTCTGAAATGAGGGTGGTGATTCATGATCCTGTGTTGTGAAAACCCCAACAGGGGCAAATATTAAATCTGCTAAAAGCAAAGCAACTACTGCTAGTTATCTGGAATTTTATGTTTAAACCTATTCCTTTGCTCCTCTCAAAAACTACAGTAACGCTGCTCTAATGCTGCCTGAGTCAGATTACCAGAGTTGAACAACGTAGCCTTGCGTGCTTTGCAGCACGGTCCGGTGGGAGATGTTTCTCTAAGTTTACCTCCTGTAGATGAGCGGGCTCTTGGTAATGGCAGGGGGGCTGGTTTGGGAGAGGGGCAAAAGGACAAATGAATTTCTGAAAGTCGTGAAGTCAGGGACTGCGTAGTAAAGAACAACCGGGAACTTACAATCATACCCGTATTATCTGGTGTAGTGCCTAGAGTAATTTGTGGCTCTTTTCCCCTTCTAGGTGTTATTGCTGGAGGACTAGTAGGCTTGGTGTTTGCGGTGTTTCTAGTTGCATTTATGCTGTACAGAATGAAGAAGAAAGACGAAGGCAGCTATTCACTGGATGAACCAAAACAGTCTAACGGAGGATACCAAAAACCACACAAACAAGAAGAATTCTATGCATAAACACTGATCTTCAGGACATTTCTTATTCCATCTTTCTTGGACTCTTCTCTCCCTGCACGTGGACCTCCTAGTGTGCTTTGCATTAAACTTAAGCCATATGATCATTGGGTTATTTGCCCTTACCACTTTGCCATTGGAAATTTTATAACTACAAAGTAGATCTGGAGTCATTGAACATTCCCCGCTTTCTTGCACATTTTTTTTTTTTTTTTTTTTAAACAGAAGTGGGACTGCAAGTTCCTAGACTCACTTTGGTTTATCTAAAGACTGCTGGGGCGGGCGGTGGGGAGAAGATAAGAGAGCACTGTATGTATAAACCTCTTGATATTTAGGGAAAGGGCTAGCAAGAATAAACTATCATCAGTGCTCAAATTCTGTATAGCAGGGATCCTTCCTATTTAACTCATAGATGTGTTTTAAGTGTAACAAATGGCTGCGCTGGGCAGATGCTTGTTACGCTGCAATCCTCTAGCTCTTTCTAACTGCCATATTTGGAGCACTTAATACCTATGAAACATCAAGCTGAACATGGTTTGTAGTGAAAGGTGTGAGGGGCAGGGTAAGCAAATAACTGTCATGTGGTTTAAAATAACTTATATTTTGGAAGCATTATCCCATACTCAGAACCAGCTCCTAAGCGGTTGGTGCATACACTAATACAAAACAAACCCCAAAGACCCCAAAACTAAGTGGAGAGTTCATCTTACCGATAGCGTCGGACTGTCCCAGTACCCTCTTGCTCTTTTTAGGCTTAGGTAAGAAGTAGATTTTTCTAAGCAGTCTCATCTCAGACGTTCCCTCTTCTCAGGTGCTGATTCTAGGCTGGGCTGTCGTGCTGCAAGTACTCTTACCCCACGCTACTGTGTAGTCGCCAGGCGACCGATGGCGTGTTGTAGCACCTACCTCTCTCTGCACCGTTTACAGTGGTTGGCTCGGAACGTGGTCTGCTGTCTGTGCCCCAGAGTACCTGGGCACACAGGGGTGGAAGGTAGAAAGCAGCATATCATGACTTCGCAGCTAAGGAGCAGAGAAGCATAGCATCCGAAACAAGCCTGATGAAGGCTAAGTGTAGATGGCCCTAAATATATACAACAGTTGGCGTGCTTGACTCTCGCAACTCTGGAACGGTTCTTCAGAAGCTGTTCCTGCACTTTGGAGAGAAGCAGCTCCAGGGATGTCAGACTAGTAAGGGCCAAAAAGCACCTCCTGAGGAGAGTCTGGATGCATGAAGCTGTTGGCGGTCAATGTGCTGTCAGATGCGAGGCACTGAGACCTCATTGAGGGTCTGGAGGTCTCCAGAGTATCTCAAACCGAGTGAGAAGAAAAGTGTGGTGTTCTGCACAAGCCTTACTTCTGCTCTGCCTTTGGTTAGCTTCTTGCAAGTTCAGGTCCTCATCACTCAGTGCAGAAAGTGTGGGGTGGGTGGAGGAGTGTTTACAACTGATGTAAATATTTGTACTGTTGAGCCAGAGGGAATGATTGGAGAATATTGGAGAACATTGCAACAATTCGTACAGATGTTGCACATTAATGGTAAAACTTAAAAACCTGTGTAATTTAAATGAAGTATATAACACTCCTGAGCTGCTACGCAGCTAAAATTGGTGCCTTCTCTGAAAACCCAAGAAAAAAAAACACCACTTCTTGATTCCAAACTCTTTATGCACAAGGAAAACTCGTGCATACATGTAGCTGGCTGTTGTTAAGTAAAGCTGCAAAGTCCATTACGTCTTTTTTTTTTTTTTGTTACTGAATGAATTTTTATAGGTTAATGCAATGACCAGATGGTGTTAATTTCAGCTGTAATTCTTTGCTTTGTATAGGAATGTAGAAATGTTGTTTGATAGGTTTATCTATGAAAAGGTTCTTGTAAAGCACAGGAAGATAAAGTGGTAAACTTCAGTTGTACCTCATGACCTTGCTAGGGGGAAAGGAGAAAAAACTGTATATTTTGGTAGTCTAAACTGACAGTTTGTGAAACAAACATGACATTCTGTGTTATTTAAGTGGTACAAATGAAATATGAGTTCTAACAGAAGATGCAACATTTGGTTATCTGTATGCCATGTAAAGGTATACCGCAATAAATGGCATTTTGGCAAGAGTGCGTCTGATCTCTGGACATCGCCCTATATAATACTTCTCAAAGTAGATCTGGCTTCTAAGACTGCCCAGGTCTTTAAGGAAGTTGGATTCCGCGTAGGAAATCTTGGTGTTGAACGTATAGAGTTTCAGCTTGCCATTTGAAAGGTATGAGCGCGGCCTGTTTCCCTCTTACCCTGCCCTGGATGTCCGGGTTGCGGGGAGCTGCTCTGCCCAGAGGCAGTGGTGTGGGATGTGAATGGGCTGTAGCGGAGACTGGCATGAAATCTCTTTGTTAGAACCCTGCAGCATTTCATGGGAGCTCTCCTTGCTTGTGCAGTATGTCACCATCCCCAAAAAGGTGGAAAAAGTTGTAAATCTTCCACAGGGCTCCCTTGTGCTGCCTGTTTTCTGCCTTCAGGAGTTTGAGAGCAGGGAGGGCTGCAGGAGGGGAGCTCCAAGTCTTTCTATTAAAACGTGCTTCCCAAGACAAATTTGGAGATTGTACCTCTAAGGAGGGAGAATAGAGCAGGCCTGTCTTAAGTATTCTGCTGTACAGAATTACTCTGGGGTGCTACGGCTTGCGTGGGAGGAGATGGAGCAAAACAGAAGCGGAGGAAAATGTCTTTCACAAAACAGGGAAGTCTAAAACTGCTGCCTGCCTGGGTGGGTCTTAATGCAGTTTATACAGTTATTTTATTTTACAAGGATTTGAGCTGTAAGAAACTTACTTTTTTTGTTCTGTAAGCTAGCCACCATATTTTTAGTTTATAATCTCCTTTTGCTTACACTGGAACCGTGTGGGCTATGTGTTTCCCATCAGAAAATGTTTGGAGGACTGTTGGTAGTCGAAAGGTTTTGAGATCAGGCAAAAGAATCGAAGGATTGAGTTTAGAAGACTTTGCTTCCACAGCTAAAGAAAGCGGCAAAGTGCTTTTTAACTGCATACAAACTTTGCCAGTTCCTTAAACTGGGTAAAAAATCAGCATTGACTTTTGCATAGCAGTGTCTTACCTGCTCTGAATTCTCTCCCTTGGGGGTTCCCAAGACTTTTGCTTCCATTTTTCTAGCCAGAGATAATGTGAGAAGGTGGCAGGGAAGGAAAGAATGAATTGCTGAGGAAAAGTGGGAAATTCCTGTGTGAAAACCCTTACAAGTGAAACAGTGTCTCATCTGCCGTGTGCATTTGAGAGAAACTTTGTTGTACTGAGAATAATGTGTAGAAGGGATAGGCTGCCTCAGTGTTCCGGCACAGGGTAGACTGGGTTTTCCTGAGTCACGTTTCTCTTCTCTGTGCTTCCTGACTTTCTTCTTCATCCACGCTGGAGCAATTATCACATTTGCTCTTGTTCACAAGTGAGATGCAAAGAATGCGGCTGGCAGAAACTCTGACCCCTTCTTTGTTTGGGAAAAATGAGCTGGAGGGTGTAAATGCACCGAATGTCAAGGAAGGCAAACTGAGAGAGGAGGAGGACTTTTCACAATTCTCACTTTGTCAGGTTGCATTAGCCCCTACAAAGGAAGCTAAAGCAAATCTAAAAGGCTGTATAATCTTGTAATTGAAATAGAGAACAAGAAAAAAAGAGGGCCACTCTACGGGGGTACTGAGGAGAAAAGCTATTTCAGACATTTCATAAATGCCTTATCTGAGTCTTCATCAGGGCTAGCATGTACATTGATGAAAATGAGTAGGGGAGTAAAGGTGCAGGGTGAAATTTGCTCCATTTGAGGTAGCAGCAAAACTCAAAAAAAAAACCAACTTTTAAATATGCAGGAGATGAGATAAAGGCTCAAAACCAAATAGTTACTTGGCATTCTGGGGTGGTGTTTGGCTCATGAAACTGGAAGCCTGACGGACAGCGTTTTTAATAAGCTTGTCAAATTAGAGGACAGCAATTTCACTGCAGAAAATGAAGTGCAGTGTCTGCACTAAGGAAAGAAGGGAGAAAAGGTACGGCCTCAGCAGTATGCAAGATCTTACAAAAGGATCTGACAGATAGAAAAATTAAAAGATAGGATGCTGATACATGGGATAAAATATAAAATAGATTCACCAAAAGTAGGTGGTGAATCAGATCTCTTGCTTTTTGATAACAGTTTTTTCAGTCAAAGGCAATCTAATCTAATTGAACCTCAGTAAAGCAGTTTATCAGTGCCATGCAGAAAATGAATAATCAAAAGGAGGAAGCTGGGGATTAGTGGAAGAGTTGTAAAGTGGTGAGGAATGGGCTAAGAAGGAGCCTGCAGCAGGCTTTGCAAGACAGGGAATTAGTAGGAAGAAAAGACCTCATTTTGGGGCCATCATTCTAATATTGCCTGAAATGGAAGGGAATATATGGAATTACATTTGCTGTTGGGAATTTGGGCAGCCTCAACAGTGTGAAATATCAAGAGTAGAATATTTTAATGTTCTGACAAGTAATAATTAGCATCAATTTCAACAGGACAAGGTCAGGCTTTGGAGGGGGTAGCAACAGGAATTTCTGCTCTGACCTGGGAATAAGGCAGGGGAAGAAAGGGCTAGGTGAATTAGTCAAATTTAGAATAATTATCTGTGTGATGTAGCTGTAAGAAAAGAAAAAAAAAATAAATACAGGATGTAGTAGCCAAGGCATTTCCAGCAAATAGAGGGAATTTTCATCATCATGGGGTGTTGTTATACAAAGAACTAGTGAGCCCTTTGCTTACCATCACCTACATGTTCTAGGATTAATTCGTGCTGAGAAGGAACAGAGGAAAAATATTAAAATGATGTGGGAGTACAGAATCTTCCCATAGTAAACTTAACGGTGTTGGGTTTGTTCAACTTGGGAAAACACAGACTGACAGGTCCTACAGTTGCTGTCTGCATGCTTGTTGTGGTACAGGATGATATTAAAGATGGAGATGAACATTACAGTCTAAAGAATAATATGACAGCAAGAAAAAAAAAAGAAGAAACTGGCAAGTATAAACATTGAAATAATTTAAAACCTTGAGAACCCTTCTATGAATTGTAGAGGCAAAAAATCAAAATGGATTGAATATGAAGTTTGGTGTTCAGGAAGATTATGGTATGAAATGTTCCTGAGCCAACAGGACGTCTTTCAGCCAACAGTCGATGCAAAGAATACAGAGACCAGTTAAAACCCCTTCCTCTCTTGTCCTGTTTTTCCTCCTAACAATCTCTAGATCAAGATTGGAGTTTTTCAGGCCACTTCACTGTAAGCTGAGAAGAAAGTTCTTTGTCTAATACAGTCAAGATCAGCTGAGCCACATTTCCAGGTGGAGGTTTCTGGAAAGCCACCTCTTTTAAGAGACTAGACTGATTAGGCAAGTCAGTGTCACTTCTGTTAGGAGAAAATGTGAAATAAGTCTTCTTCAACCTGTTTCCTCAACTGTCTACCATTAAACTTTCCAAATTACACCTCTCTGCTAATACTGCCTGAAAAAAAATCCTAATTCAAACTTTAAGCCATTATGTTTCTACACTTACCATTGCTCAGGGCACAGTGCGGATAAGCCAGGCTGGGATTCTGACAAGATTTAGCCCTACTAGCATAAGAGCAGCAAATGCAAGAGGAAAACGTGGGGACAGAGGGAGGATGGTGCAACATGTAGCCATCTGGAGCAATATGCTTCTTCAGGTATCAGCACTGCTGGGTTTATGAATTGCCCTTTAGTCTGCTCTGTTGTTCCACACACAGACAGTCCCATCTTACCCTTGTGCTAACGGTCTGCTCTTATTTACATATTTTATTTACTCTAGTTCACTACTTTCCTTCCCCTAGTGTGCTTTAGCATGGGAAAAGCAGATGGGCAGCCTTCTGGACCATTCTTTGAGAGGATAACAAAACGTAATTGGGACCAATGTACTCTACGTTGTGTGTGCAAACACACGTGTATATATGTACATGTGCTTATGTGTATGCATGCACACGCTTGTATGTGCTAACTGGAAATCAAAACAGGAACTAGGTAAGGGCAACCACTAAATTTAAAAAATTCAGAAAATATGAAGTGCTTTTAGAAGTAGAAAACCCTACTTCAAAATGGCATAAAGCAAAGAATAAATAGGTAAGATTTAAAAATAAAGAAAGATTAACACTTAGTGGATCTCAGAATAAAGCCATTCCAGTTAAACTAAAGCCATATGGCTGTTGTATTGAGAGGTCCTCAGCATGAACCCCCACTTGTCCACCCCTGAGAACCTGTGTGGGGGAGAGCTGTATGCTTAAGATGCACCACCAGTCCAGGGGGCCCCAAACTGTGGTACATGTACCACTGCAGTATGCAATATATTTCCAAATAGTATGCATAAAACCCCTAAAAAACCAAACCTCCAAAAATACACCATCAAAACCTGTTACACCTACCTTATCTCTGGAGGTGATAGGCAGGAGCCAGCTAGATCCCTCCTTCTGTACGCAGAGCTAGGAGCTGCTGCAGATGATTGGGAGGGGACACTGAGGAAGTGGGGCAGCATGGAAGAAACTTCTGTTGGTGCCACCAGTGCATTTCTCCCTCTAAACAAAGCCTGGGAACTCCGGTCTTAGGTGACTGGCTAGCTGTTGTCCTAGGGTGGTAAAACAGATTGCATTTCTTTCCGAAAGGAGAGGGTTTGAGGGCCAGCAGAAACTCAGCAGTAGCTGAGAAATGCATCTTCTGAACAAGCTATGATGGCGGTGACGTCTTTCTTTTCTGCAAGGAGATGCCTCCTGACTTCCATCGGATTTGGAATGAATAGGTGCTGAGAGCAAGGGGCTGCTTCTCTGGGAGATGCTCCGGGCTGTTGTGGCTCCCTAAGCATGAGCAACACTCTGGTCATAAACCTGCTGCCCTGCTTTGGCGCTGTGCTGGATGCCATTCCCCGCTGCAGGACACCAACCAACGTGTGACCTAAAGGAATCACATAGTTTTTTGTTATTGTAAGAGATACACCCAGACTTTTTCATGCAAAGCCTTAGCTAAGGAAAGCTTAAAAGTTAAAACTGAAGATATTCATTGTGCAGAACAAAATCAAACCAACTGGAATTAAGGCTGAAATAATTTCAAAAGGCCATAAAAGAACATTATTGTCGTTTCAAAAAAACTCACAAATTAGATGATCTCCAAAGGTCCCTGCCAACCCCTACCATTCTGCAATTCTGTGAAAATAAAGTGGAGAGTGCATAAAAAGAGAAAGTTTGCATGTATCATAATCAAGTAAACCCATGGCCCATCTAATTACTTATCCATCCATACCTGGAGGATATCTGAAAAGCTACCTTTGCTGGCAATCAGAAATCATCTTAATCATCCATCTGCTGTGGTCAGAGGCCTTCACAGCCCAGCTCTGAGTGAACACCAGGGTTTGTCCAGCCCTTCAGGGACTGTCGCATGAGGTAAGTAGGACTGTACCTGCAGCTACATGCAGCACACAGCCCTGCTGGTGGAGGAATTCGTCCTTTCTCACTCAGTACATCCAGGCCTGAAGTTGACTTCATGAATAACTTAAAAAAGCAGTTGAGTGTTCAGCCTTCATGACCCAGAGCAATGGGTTAAGAAGGTCTTCTTGGAGTTTTTGTTGTTCTCAGGGTGGCACAGGGGAAAATAGGGTTGTTTTGGAGCTACGTCACCTGCGTTTTATGCAGACTGAAAACGTGGCTTTATTATTATTGCTATTAATGTACTACTGGAGGAAAAGACAGTTTGAAAATGTTGGTTGATTCTGCTCTTCCTGCTCAAACACTGCTGTTAATGTTTGATAGCAGCCGCCTGAAAACAGAAGCCTTTGAACTGTTTATTTTTCTTGGGAGGTGGTGTGTCTTTTTTGTTATATATATATATATATAAACTGGAGCCTCACTGCAAGTTTCTTGGGCACTGCATAAATGATTAGAGCTCTGTTCAAAACTGTTGTTGGTTTTAAGTATTCTTTTTGAATGTTACCATTCCTACTTTCAAACAAAACCCCCTCCTTCTGAAGCACAGCTATGGGTGCTTGCATAGCTCCAAGGAGTGGTTGTGCGGTTACTCCACAGTAAGGATTAGTCACACATTAACCACAGCTGTAAAAACATGTCTATGGGAAAATCACATCCAAACACTGAGGGCCTTTGAGTCTGCTGCTTATTACCGAGGAGGTGGGTTTCTGTTCTATTTTTCTTCAGCATTGTGCAACATATATCCGGCCTCTTTACTTTGCTATCATGATGCATCATAGCTTTTCCTCTGGCAGTCTCCTACCTCCTCCACTTCCATGATGGACCACGGTCTACTGAGGTCTTCCAGGTAGAGCTGAGTCAGCCAACATTTCTAAAGCAGCAGGTCTTGGCAAGGGGGGGGCACTCACACTGTTACAGTGTTTAGTCACACTATTTCATTGCTACCTGAGGCAAAGGAGGTGGTGCCAAATGATGTCTTAAGGCTAAAAGGTAAAGGTTGAGGTAAAACAGGACTATGTTCAGTAACTTTACTTCTTAGTTAGGCGTCTTCTAACTACTGAAATTAGCAGCATACTTTGCAGATACTGTTCTCTCTCAGTGTTATAAGACCTATGCTTATAGTTGATGCCATGGCATGGTATGCATGGCATTGCTTATACTCAATGCTATAACACCCAAGGCCAGATAACTTTGTTATTTGTTCCATCGGATGGTCGGAAGCAGAAAAGCTTAGAAGGGTCACATCTTTGGGGAGGAGCGGACAGGACAGGTGACCCAAAACTGACCAATAGGGTATTCCACCTCATCTGCCTCATGCTCACTGTAAAAGCTGAGGGATCAAAGGATCATCCCTCTTTCTTCAATAACCGGCGTCCAAGGAGGACTCTTGTCTGTTTGTCTGCCATTGATCCCAATCCTGAATCCAGATTGACAATCCAGTTCCCGTCCGTCACTTAGTCCAGTCTGGGACATCTCCAGTGCCAGTTGGTGATGTGATTGTCATCCTGGGAGGCTGATACAGGTTTTTATATATTTCATTATTTTCTTTTATTGTTAATTTTTCATTAAAGTAGTTGTAGTTTAGTTCCTTCTAAACTCCTAAGTCTCTTTTTCCCTCTGCTGCCTCTCTGAAGAGAGGTGCAGGGCAGCGTCTGTTGGCCCCATCTGGGGTGCCCCATGTCTCCTGTGGCCAATTCAGCCTAAACCACAACAATGCTCCACCTCTTCTCTCTACGAAACACACATCCAAGAACATTTCCAGCAGTTTGAATGGTCCAATATCACAGATTTCACACTTCCTCCCTCCCAGGGGACTGCTTCTTGGCAGAAACTGCAGGGTCGCTGCATGGCTCCGCACAGCCCCCTCTTAGCCGATGCCAAAGCCTCCAGCCATCGGTTGCACCCCAGCTGTGAAGGGCATCTATCTCCCTGGGGCAGTGGCTGTGGGCAGTCCCGAGAGGCTGTGCTGCACCTTGCATGGCAGGCAGAGAAGGGCGCTTTGGGAGCTGCTCTGTGGCTCACAGCAGAGGGGACCTCCAGGAAGTCAAGCAGCCGGTGCTGCCTCTGGAAGCCTGAGGCATAAGGCAAGCCGCAGGTGCCCATCCTCGAGGACTTGGTTGAGGATCATTGTCGTCCTCTCCACAGAAGCTGCCAACAGAGCTGCTGCCCACCTTGGTTGTGCAATGAGGGGCAAGAAGTGAGCAGGGGATGGAGCTGCTGCTCCTCCCCAGGAAAGAAAAGACTACCATGAGCTCAATTAAAGAGAAACATATTTATTGGTGTCTCTGCTCCAGGACTCCTGTGTCCAGCTGATCTTATGGGGGCACGAGCCTGGCAGGAGCTCACTGTGGGAGAAGCTATTCATGCCGAAACAGAGGGATTCGTATGGTGGACCCACAGACATGGACCTGCTGTGATTGCTGGGTGGCTGCAGCCGTCTCCTGACCCTGCTGCAAACTGGTCCTCTCCTCGGGTGGACTTTCTCCCATGGTCCCTTCTCTTCCTGCACATGGGGCTGCAGCATCTGATGGAGCCCAAGTCTGGGAGCCTTCACTGCCAGACAGGCTGTGGCCTGGGGCTTTGCTGTAATTGGGGCAGAGTCTCCTGGCACCAGCTCTGTCCTGGGCACTTCCCTTGTCATCCTCTGCTCCAGTGTGGCCACAGCTCTGCAAAGCACTGGGAACCTCCACTGCCAGGTCTGTCATTTGGCACGCCACATTTTCTGGGGGCTGCTCCAGCAGGTCCTCAGCAGATTGGTTGTCCCTGTAGCAATCATTGAAGGCTGTGAGGCACTCTTCCAGGGAGGGGATCTGAAGGCCGGTCCCCACAGAGTCTGGAGATGGTGGCAGAGCTGAGGGTCTGTCCTCATGGGAGGAGCATCGTGTCTGCAGGGGGCTGCTTCCTGGAGTGTCTGCCATGTGTGATGGCAGTTCAGGTGTCCCCACAGCCTCACTGGAGGTGCTCTGGCCTTCCAGGGAGTGGTCTGCTTCTCCCATGGGGATAGTCTTCTCCAACAGCTGCTCTGGTGGCTCCATGTCCCCATAGGAGGCGGGAATTGCTGGGTCGGGCTTCTCCAGTGGGCCAGCCCAGGGATGCCCCAGGTCAGGCTGGGGGTTGGAGGCATCAGCCACGTCTGCTCCACCGACAAGAGTGGGGAGAGACAACTGTGATGAGGAGCCAATGTTGCTTGCCTTTATGAATGTCCAGGAGTCATCACTCAAAGGGGATGGAGACATTTCTGTAGAGGGTCTGTCTTTGCTTGCCATGATGGGAGCATGGGGGTCTTCTCTCAAAGAGGAACCAACTTTGCAGGCTGCAATGGAAGTCCCTGAGTTGTCCCTGCCCTCAGCCATCTCCCAGTTGAGCCTGTGAGGAGGAGGAGGCGAAGCTGAAGCCTGAACCCAGTAATCTTAAGTAACCTGGTGGTCTCCCTCCTGCCTTGAAGGAGGTGGCAGGCTGTGTCATTGTCATAGAGTCCCATCCAGTGTGTGCTCAAGGCCCACTCCCTGCCTGCTGGGCACAGCATCCCCCTCTGCCCCAGGAAAAAGGGAAGACACCATCAGATCTGCATCACAGAGGTCATTGCCTCCAGAAGGGCATCTCCCCTCACATTTTTGGCCTGTGGATTTCCCTGTGCCCTCCCCAAGTGGTTGCCCCAAGCTATGTCCCTCATCCCTGTCCCCATCCCCTCCTCAGAGGCCTCTCATGTTCAGGTATCTAATTAAGTTCTTGAGGGTCCTGTTGGACTGATGAACTATTTCATACACAGCATTCAGGTCTGTGGGGCATCTGCAGATGGGAAGAGGATGGTGTTAGCAGGTCCTCTCATGCTCCAGTGGGCACAGATCTACTTACTTGGTCTGCAAGGACTGTAAAGGCTCCAGTGGCAAAAAGACTGCGGGCGTCCCTGGACGTGGCAGTGGGCACGTGGGGATGGTGGGTGTCTCTGCAGGGCAGCTGCCGTTGCCCAGGGGCTGCTGACCTCTGGCGTCCCCCTTGTTCCCTCTGCATTGGCACTTCTTCGGTCTCCCTTCCTACACAGGAGGAAAAGCAGTGGGTGAGAGGGGAACGTTCCCCACTGCCTCAGCGGCACCAACAAAAGCCCCGAGCCTGCCAGGGCCAGATCTGTGTCTGCCCCGACCCTCCTGGCCCGGGCTGGCCAGGGCCCGTCTGGGAAATGGCCTCCCCCGCCAGCCCCACCTGCCAGCCAGGGCTCGGCTCAGCACCAGCACTGGCTCCTACCTGGGGCTCGATCAAGGTCACCATGACACAGTAGACAATCAGAGCCACCAGCGACCCCACGAAAGCAGAGTAGGCAATGAAGCCTGCTGGGCTCATTCCCCAGACCATGGAAGAAGACATGCCTGTAATGTGCACCAAGGAGATCTTGTGGAGGAGCGGCTGGACCCCACTGGCAGCACACATGTTCTTCCTTGACAGCTCAAGAGCTGCTCTTTTCACCGGGCCCCTCACAGGCCTTGCCCAGCCCCTGTATATACACCCCACCCGTGATTGTGATGCAGGGACAACACGCATTGTCACCCTTCCAGCGGCTGTGGTTTCTCCAGCACGCAGCTATGGCAATGTTTGTTCTAAACTCATAAGTCTCTTTTTCCCTCCTCTGCATCTCTCTTTGAAGGGGTAGACGGGAGCATCTCCTCCCATGAGGAGAGGCTGAGGGAGAGCTGGGGCTGTTCAGCCTAGAAGAGAAGGCACTGGGGAGCTCTTATTATGGACGTGCACTCCTTAAAGG
>NW_009648369.1:4011644-4017345 GCF_000708025.1 Charadrius vociferus
ACTATTTCATTGCTACCTGAGGCAAAGGAAGTGGTGCCAAATGATGGCTTAAGGCTCTGTGATTGTAACAACTTCAGGCCTGTGAGGAGCAAGGATACCCTTGCCTATTGCCAAGACAACAGCTAAAGGCTGTGGCAAGTTCTCTTGCTTTTTACTCGATAGAAAACCACCATCCATTCCTGTCATCCTTCTCTACGTGTTCCTACATTTCATTCTGCATTAGACTTAGGCGTTCAGCAAAGTATGGATCCTGCACTCAATTTCCAAGTCCTCCTCTCCAGATCTTCTCCAAGGTAGTAAAGCTGAAGAGCTTAGCGGGGAAGGAAAGAAGACACAATCCCCCCTAGGAATGTGTGACTTGGTAGGGACACTGCATCAAGCTTTGGCTTCTGACAGCTTTTGGTGCTGCAGTCCACACTTCAGCGCTTCCAGGAGAGGGTCCCAGATCATCATCAACCAACCATAGATTCTGTTATTCCCCCACTGCTGTTGAATTCCACTGAAAGAATGACAAACCTCCTTAATGGGACTATTTCTTGAGGGGGGAAGACAGTGCAAATGAGAGATGATATGCAAATAGGAATGCTTTCTGCAAAGCTGTTTTGGGCAAAGGAAGAAAAGCAGCACTCATGAAGAACATGTAATTACCATGTCCTCTGCCCCACCCTTGCCTTCTCAAGAGAAAATTCTCTCTTTATACATTAGTTTGGCTTCTGAATTTACTGATTTGCTCCAGGCCTGTGTCACATGGCCCATTGCAAGTCAGCAATCAACAGAGTCTCCTTCATATAAATAAAAGAGGCTTCTTTAGACTCAAGCTGCTTTTTGAGCACGTCAAGGAGAACTGAGCATTGGGAACAAGGCAGTGCAGCTTTCTGGTATTGCTGGAACCGGTGTCTCTGTATTTGAGGACCGAAGGTGTGAATCCTCAGCCAGTTTCTGTAGTCCCATTCTGCTTTCTGAAGCCACGTCCTCGCTCTGGCTTCTGCCTGGAAAAGACAACCTAGACTGGGGTAGGAACTTACATGTTCCCGTAACGTGAGAAGCTGAATTGCTCTGAGAAAGTACATGTTTTCTGTGCACTGAGCTCATTTCCCTTCTTACCAATCACCGCTGCCTCTAATGCCTGCTCCAGCTTGTTTTCCTGTTGCCCCAGTGGCACGTTTCAGATCATCCTTCCCCTCCCCTACCTGCAGTGAGTAATAGAAAGTTGCCTCAGGCTCCTCACGGTTTCTTTGCATGGGGCAACATCAATTCCAACTTTGCCTTGAGCAAGGAGACATTACAATTTATCTAGAAAACCCCTTGGAGAGCTGAAATTATCCCGTGCAGTGGGTTCCTACGCTGATCCCCAGTTTTGTAAATGGTAAAATAAAGCCTGCACAACACAATTCCTTTGGCCAGTTAGGATACTTTGCATGTTATTTTACAGCTGCCTCTTGAGAAGTTTGCTTTTGTTCCCACCAATCCTCCAGCACCCTTTCATTGCATTCATCCATGTGAAAGGAGATAAGACCAATGAGAAACACCACAGTGCAATCTTCATAGGGTACTGCTACCTCTTCCCCTCCAATGGCCAGTTAAACAGCCTCTGTGCTATGGTTAATGCCCACCCCTTGTTGCTGCCTCTTCAGGCACGCAAGGACTGTGTCACAGTTAGGGAGCCGGAAAGTACACTGAAGCTTCAGGAATGAGTGTTTAAACATTTCCTCCCTCACCTTTAATGATATTTTTGGAGCCAAGTATTCCTGTGTTTATTCCAGAAAGCAAACATGTTTTCAGAAGTCCTTGTACTATACATAGGAGCTAGATATGTGTTTGTATATATTGTATGCATCTCATTATTTTCTCATTATTTTATTAATATTTTCATTAAAGTAGTTTAGTTTTCTTTTTAAATTCCTAAGTCTCGTCCTCTCTCCCTCCTCTCCTTGGAGAGGGAGGTTGGGAGAGTATCTGTCGTTCATTTCAGTGGCCAGTCCGGCCCAAACCAGAGCAATATTTCGGTGCTGCAAGGGGGAGCAGTAAGGCACCCCAGGGTGCCTCTGCGGTGGGAAAGTCTGAGATGTTTTATTCCAAAATGAGGTTCGCAAAGCTCTGCTCACATTCCAGGAGCCTCGTTTGTAGTCCATAGAGCCTCTGTATCTTCATTTTGAAAATGAGATGCTCTAGTTCCCTTTTCACAGCTCCATCCAGGAAGGGCAGGTCCTGCACAATGGGAACCACTGTCACATGATGCTCTTCTGGTCGCTGGGGTGTTGGAGGAGCTGAGGCTGGAACATGCTGTGGAGTGTCCTCCACATTGACTGGCAGGCCCGGTTCCTGCTCCAGTTTGGATTCTGGGACGACATCCTCCAAGGTCTCCTGCCGTTTGATGTGGTGGGGAGGCATCTCCATTTCCCCGGAGTGGACCTCAGGCACCTCTGGAGCTGGAGTGGGAGGACCCAGCTGGATCTTGAGATCTTGCTCGTACTGCTGCATGCTGCTGGCCTCAAGGCAGCTCGTCGTCTCTTCCCCACACGGTGGGTGAGTTGCTGGGCCAGACTGCTCCAATGGGCCAGCCCTGGGATGCCCCAGGCCAGGTTGGATGCTGGAGGCATGAGCCATGCCTGCTCCATCCACAAGAGTGGGGAGAGACACCCATGAAGAGGAGCCAAAGTTGCTCGCCGTGATGGAAGCTGGGGAGTTGTTGCTTGAAGGGGACAGAGACACCTCTGCAGGGGAGCTGGCTTCACAGGCCGTGATGGAAGTCAAAGAGTTGTCACTGCCCTTAGGCATCTCCCCCTTGAGGCTGTGTGAGGAGGAGGAGGATAAGCGGAAGCCTGAGCCCAGCACTCCCGAGCACCCTGGGGCTCTCCCTCCTGCCCCAGAGGAGGTGCCAGGATGTATCATTGCCGTGGGGTCCCACTCAATGTGTGCCCGAGTCCCCCTCTCTGCCTGCTGGGCACAGGATCACACTCTGCCCCAGGAAAAGGGGGGACACTGTCAGCCCTGTCACATAGGTCAATCCCTCCGCAAGCCATCTCCCCTCACATTTTGGCCCCATGGGTTTCCCAATGCCCTCCCCAAGCGGTTGCCCCCAGCCATGCTTCCCATCCCTGTTCCCATCACTTCCCCAGTGGCCTCACATGTCCAGGAGTCTTGTTATGTCCTCATGGGTCCTGATGAACTGATGGATTATTTCATTTACAGTGTCCGTGTCCATGTCCAGGTGTACGGGGCTGCTGCTGAGGGGCAGAGGGCAGCATTAGCAGGACTTCTCTTGGTGGGGGGATACCGGAGGAGGCTATCAGGCTCCGGGGGGGGTGGATCCACTTACTCGGTCTGCAAGGACTGTAAAGGCTCCAGCGGCAAAAAGACTGCAGGCGTCCCTGGACGTGGCAGTGGGCACGTGGGGATGGTGGGTGTCTCTGCAGGGCAGCTGCCGTTGCCCAGGGGCTGCTGACCTCTGGCGTCCCCCTTGTTCCCTCTGCATTCACTTCTTCGGTCTCCCTTCCTACACAGGAGGAAAAGCAGTGGGTGAGAGGGGAACGTTCCCCACCGCCTCAGCAGCACCAACAAAAGCCCCGAGCCTGCCAGGGCCAGACCTGTGTCTGCCCCGACCCTCCTGGCCCGGGCTGGCCAGGGCCCGTCTGGGAAATGGCCTCCCCTGCCAGGCTGGGCCCCCCCAGCCCATCCCCGGGCCTGCTCCCAGGCCCCTGCTGACCCCCACCTGCCAGCCAGGGCTCGGCTCAGCACCAGCACTGGCTCCTACCTGGGGCTCGATCAAGGTCACCATGACGCAGTAGACAATCAGGGCCACCAGCGACCCCACGAAAGCAGAGTAGACAATGAAGCCTGCTGGGCTCATTCCCCAGACCATGGAAGAAGACATGCCTGTAATGTGCACCAAGGAGATCTTGCGGAGGAGCGGCCAGATCCCGCTGGCAGCACACGTGCTCTTCCTTGACAGCTCAAGAGCTGCTCTTTTCACCCGGCACCTGTATATACACCCGACCCGTGATTGTGATGTGGGATGACACGCGTTGTCACCCTTCCAGCATCTGTGGTGTCTCCAGCATGCAGCTATGGTACTGTTTGTTCTAAACTCATAAGTCTCTTTTTCCCTCCTCTGCCTCTCTCTTTGAAGATGGGTAGAGGGGAGCATCTGTCAGTCCCATCTGGGGTCCTCCAGGTCCCCAGTGGCCGATTTGGCCTAAACCACGACAGATACAAGTGACCATCCCCGGGCTGAGTTGAACCAAGAGAGGTGACAGTCACCCAAACACTGGACAACGGCAGCAAAGCTCGACCAAACTCAGCCCATCCGGGCCATGGCCAGCCCACCCCAACCTGAGGCCTGGCCCTGTGCAGGGCCATACAACACCTCTGCCTTCTCACTAGGAAGGGCCAAATCCCAGGTCCTGGCCTGCGCTGCCCCTTTGAGAGCCCACAAACAGCCTGCTGGCCCTCTCAAGTCTCACCTGTCCCGTCCCCATCCCCAGGGTGGTCCCCTATGTCCACAGCTGGGGCTGTCCCCACAGGCTCCCCACCTGCCTTGCTCCCTGGCTGCGGCGGTGGGACAGGTTTCAGCAGCAATTCACATGGAAGGGCACCTTTTCGAAGGAGGGACATTCCCCTGGTCAAGTGGGAGAGTTGAAGGACACATAACCCAGCAGCCTGCACCGTCCTGTGACCATCTGCACAGGTCAAGGGCTCTCATCCCACCTGACCCTCAAGGCAGAATGGTGGGCACTCATGTGAGAGCAGCTCTGCCCAGGAATCTGCACCATCTACTGCAGTGGTGGCTGATGCCACCACCCAGACGGAGCTGCTGAAGGGAGAGGCTGCAGCGCAGAGACTGCAGAAAGTGCTTAGACCTTTCTCCTGGGGCAGGGATAGGTGGCACAACTGCCTGCCAGAGGTATGCCCAGGTGGAGGATCTCCTGCAGCAGGCAGCTGAGCTGCCAGAGGCGATGAGGAGGCTGCGTAGCATCAGGGAGGCTGAGAAGGAGGTAGATAGCTAGTTCCAAGTGCAGTCTGCAGTGGACCCACAGCCAAACAACCAAAAACTCCTCCAGTGGCACACACAGAAGGGGGGGAGGCAACGCAGAAGAATGGAAGCTTGCAGCAACAAGGACCAGCAGGAGGAAGAGACTTCCCCCAAAGCCTGAGGTGCCCTTGCAGAACCGCTTCACCGCTCTGCAGACTGAAGAGGAAAGACCAGTCACATCAGGAGAGATGCTGAAGCTGTAACAACCAGTACAACGAAAAAAAATGATGGTTGATAGTAGTAGTAGATAGTCTTCTGAAAGGTATGGAGCCACCCATTTGCTGACCTGACGCACTCTCTAGGGAGGTTTGCTGCTTACTGGAGGCTCGTATCAGGGATGTCACCAAGAGACTACGAAGCCTTGTACAGTCCTCTGACTATTATCCACTGCTGTCATTTCACATGGGCACCAGTGATACCACCAGGAGTGGTCTGAGGAGTATCAAGAAGGATTTTAGAGCGCTGTAAGCAGCAGTAAAGGACTCTGGAGCACAGGTAGTTTTTTCATCAGTCTTCCCAGTCAAAGGTCTGTGAAAAGGGCAATAGAATCTGGCGACTACACAAATGGTTACAGGACCGGTGCCACAGCCAAGGGTTCGGCTCCTTAGACTGTGGGACTCATTTTGAGAAACCTGGCCTACTGGGGGCTAATGGGGTCCATCTGTCAGG
>NW_009648369.1:4017385-4030944 GCF_000708025.1 Charadrius vociferus
GGCTTTAAAGTACAGTTGCCAGAGGAGGGGAACTTCAATCCATCCCACTACTACCAGTTTGATGCCAATGCCAGGAATAGATGCCCAGAGCCTGCAGAAGGATCACAGGTCAGCAGGAGAGCACCTGGAGTGCAGCACAAAGGAATTGCAACCACTCCAGCCAGTAAGTCAGCTTCATCGGGGGCCCAACTGAAATGCCTCTATGCAAACTCATGTAGCATGGGCAATAAACAAGATGAGTTAGAGACGTGTGCACACCTGGAGGGCTATGATCATGAAGATGTGGTAGGATGGCTTCTATAAATGCAGTATTAGAATGGAAGGATACAGGCTCTTCAGGAAGGACAGGCAGGGGAGACGAGGAGGGGATATTGCTCTCTATGTCAATGACCAGCTGGAGTGCGTGGAATTTCGCCTGGGGATGGATGAGGAACTGACTGAGAGCTTATGGATCGGGATTAAAGGGGTGGCAGGGACAGGTGATGTTACAGTGGAGGTTTGCTACAGGCCACCTGACCAGGAAGAACAAGTAGATGAGGCCCTCTGTAGAGACCCTCATGGTCACAAGCCCTGGTCCTCATGGGGGACTTCAATCACCCTGATATCTGTTGGAGGGACAACACAACAGGGCATAAGCAATCCAGGAAGTTCCTGGAATGTGTCGATGATTTCTTTCTCCAAGTGACAGAGGAGCCAACGAGGAGACATACCATGCTGGAACTTGTTCTCACCAACAAGGAGGGGCTGGTGGGCAACGTGAAGCTCAAGGGAAGCTTTCACTGCAGTGACCATGAAACGGTGGAGTTCAAGATCCTTACGGCAGTGAGGAGGGTACACAGCAAGTTCACTACCCTGGACCTCAGGAGAGCAGACCGGCCTCTTCAGGGATCTGCTGACAGAGTACTGTGGGATAAAGCCCTGGAGGGAAGAGCCGCCCAAGAAAGTTGGCTAATATTTGAGGATCACCTCCTCCAAGCTCAGGAGCGATGCATACTAACAAAGAGGAAGTCAGGCAAAAAAGCCAGGAGGCCTGCATGGATGAACAAGGAGCTCCTGGACATGCTCAAAAGCAAAAAGGAGGCCTACAGAGGATGGAAGCAAGGACAGGTAGACTGTGGGGGAATACAGAGAAATTGTCCAAGAAGCCGGGAATCAGGGTAGGAAAGCTAAAGCCCAGATAGAATTAAATCTGGCCAGGGATGTCAAGGGCAACAAGAAAAACTTCTGTAAGTATGTCAGGGATAAAAGGAAGACTAGGGAAGACATGGTCTCTCTCTGGAAGGAAACGACACCTGGTCACCCAGGATATGGAGAACACTGAGGTACTCAGTGACTTTTTTTCCTCAGTCTTCACCAGCAAGGGTATAACCACACTGCCCAATTCACAGAAGGCAAAGGCAGGGCCTGTGAGAATGAAGAACTGCTCACTCTACATGAAGATCAAGTACGAGACCATCTAAGGAACCTGAAGGTGCACAAGTCCATGGGACCTGATGAAATCCATGTGTGGGTCCTGAGGAAACTGGCGGATGAAGTTGCTAAGCTGCTTTCCATTTTATTTGAAAAGTCGTGGCAGTTTGGTGAAGTTCCCGCTGACTGGAAAAGGGGAAACATAAGCCCCATTTAAAAAAAAAAGACCTGGGGAACTATAGACCTGTCAGTCTCACCTCTGTGCCCAGGAAGATTATGGGGCAGATCCTCCTGGAAACTCTGCTAAAGCACATGGAAAATGAGGAGGTGATTGATATCAGCCAACATGGCTTCACCAAGTGCAAGTCATGCCTCACAAATTTGGTTCTAGTGTTGGTGGATAAAAGAAAAGGAACTGACATCATCTAGCTGGATTTGTGCAAAGCATTTGACACTGTCCCGCAAGACATCTTTATCCCTGAATTGAAGAGACATGGATTTGATGGATGGACTACTCAGTGGATAAGGAACTGGCTGGATGGTTTCACTCAAAGAGTTACAGTCAATGTCTTGATGTCCAAGTAGTGACCAGTGACAAGTGGAATTTCTCAGGGGTTGATACTGGCACTGGTGCTGTTTAACGTCTTTGTCAGGGACATGTACAGTGGGATTGACTGCACCCTCAGCAAATTTACTGACAACACCAAGCTGTGTGGTGCAGTTGACACGCTGGAGGGAAGGGATGCCATCCAGAGGGACCAGGACAGGCTTGAGAGGGGGGGCCCTGCAAACTTCACGAAGTTCAACAAGGCCAAGTGCAAGAACCTGCATGTGGGTCAGGGAAATCCCAAGCAAAATTACAGACTAGGCAGAGAATGGACTGAGAGCAGCACCGAGGAGGACTTGGAGGTGTTGGTTAATGAGAAACTCAACATGAGCCAGCAATGCGTGATTGCAGCCCAGAAAGCCACCCACATCCTGGGCTGCATCAAAAGAATCGTGGCCAGCAGGTTGAGGGAGGTGATTCTGCCCTTCTACTCTGCTCTTGTAAGAACCCACCTGGAGTCTTGAGTCTGGCTCTGGAGCCCCCAACATAAGAAGGACAGGGACCTGTTAGAACGAGTCCAGATGAGGGCCACAAAGATGATCAGAGGGCTGGAACACCTCTGCTATGAAGACAGGCTGAGACAGTTGGGGTTGTTCAGCCTGGAGAAGAGAAGGCTCTGGGGAGATCTTATTGCGGCCTTCCAGTGTCTAAAGGGGCCTACAGGAGAGCTGGGGAAGGACTCTTTATCAGGGAGTGTAGTGATAGGATGAGGGGTAACGGTTTTAAACTGGAAAAGGGTAGATTTAGCTAAGATATGAGGAAGAAATTATTTACTCTGAGGGTTGTGAGACACTGGAACAGGTTACCCAGAGAAGGTGTGTGTGTCCCATCCCTGGAAGTGTTCAAGGCCAGGCTGGATGGGGCTTTGAGCAACCTGGTCTCATGGGAGGTGTCCCTGCCCATGGCAGGGGGGCTGGAACTGAATGATCTTTAAGGTCTCACTTCCAATCTAAACCATTCTGTGATTCTATGATATCTATCTTTCGGGCCCAGTGTTCTTGCCATGCTCTACCATGTCCCATGGGTGCTGGTGGGGAGTGAGCGTCTGGGTGGGAGTTTGGCTGTCCAGCCAGGGCCACTCCATTGCCATCCATTCACCAATTACCGTCACAGGCAAACCAGACTCAATTTGGGGACTAATTTAATTGATTGCCATTTAAAAATACAGTAGGATAGTGAGATACGAAAAGAAAACTAAAAACACCTTCCCCCTTGCCCCGCTTCTTCCCAAGCTCAACTTCACTCCTGATTCTTCTACCTCCTCCTCCCCCTCTAGTGGTGCAGTGGAATGGGGAGACTGAAGGACTGTGCACATCCCCTTGTGTCCCAGGGCCCTGGTCCTTCACATCAATGAGATGACTGGCTTGACTCTGGTCATCTCTGAGGTGTCCCACCCTGTGTGTCCTCAGAGCATGAAAGTTTCTAAGGTGCTTGAACATCATACTTCTTTTGAAAAAGAAGTTCAGCTGTACCCTGCCTGGTGTTTACATAAGGCACATAGAAAACAAACAAGATGCTATAAATACATAGATGGAGGTATCCACACTAGGACAGAAGCTTCATGGAACTTACTGAACCTGAAACAGATGCCATTTTCTTTTCTTGAGAAATAAGCAAATAACAATTTTGATGGGCCATAACCAAGAGAAAGGAATGCAAAACCTCAAACCAGCCACACTCTGCTTGCAGTATCTTTTCCTTTGGCTTGTTTGGTTGTAGTCTTGTGCTGTTTCATGCACCCAGTGTGCATCACCTGTGCTGTGATGTTTGACCCCATTCAGATGTAGCAAATGCTCGCTGTTCTCAGGAAACATCTCACACCATCCTGATGTACAACAAATCTGCCAGCACTTGCTGATTTTGTTGCTGGAAACTGAAGTATTTTTACAATAACCTTTGTAAAACAAAGTATATCTGATTAGAAAGAAAGAGAAAAGAAAAAAAATAATCGAAATTCAGGATGGAACTCCTCTGCTGGGATAAGCTAAGCAGGGCGACCAAGCAGGACAGCACATGAAGGTCTGAGCAGCTGGTGATGATGAATCAGAATAAGGCAGGAAAGAATCTGCTGAGGGAGCAGGAGAACAGCCTCATGCCAGCAGCCACCGCACTTGGTCGCATTTCCCGTCTGTCTGTCCTGTGGTTGCTGTGTAGCATGTGGCCTTTGAAGTCCAGAGAGCTCAGACTGAAGGAGCCTGTCCTATGCAGGTTTTCATGTTCCTATTATTCTTGCATGGATCTGCTTGTGCAAGGGAGGAAGGCCAGAAGGTTGTCTAAAGTCCTTGAGGAGCAAGAATCATGGTGAAATACAACACCAGTGCTGAATGTCTTAATTGCTGAAACCTGTGCCTTTTTACACTTCCTTGACAGATCTCTGGAGGCAAAACCTGGATAAAGGAGCCGTGTGTGTGTCTTCCTTCATTCCCTTATGCTGGAAAGCCAGTCCAGGGGGAAGAACCAGCTGGACTCTAAGCATGTGCGAAATAGGGTGTGTTTTTTATTATTGACACAACCGAATTTCAGCTGCATTGATTTGCAGGACAACTGCAACCATTTCAGGATTCTAGTATGGTTTAGCAGCTCTTCTATATACTCCTGGCTGCTAACGTCAGATGAATGCTGTGCATGCTTGTTAAGTACAGGAGTGCTGACTAAGATTAGAAGTATGACAAAATGGATTAAATTAACATGATTAAGAAATACTCCCTTCCTAGGAAATATACCCTGACCGTCGTGGTAAACTAGCGTTGATAAGTTGACTGAAGTACCATACCTGCGCAAAACCCTACATTCTTATGGACAGTTAGGAGCCAGTAGTAGGTAGTGGTTGCAAAGGTTTTTATTTCCCATGGGTTTCATAGCAATAGGAAAAGAAAGCAGATCCCATTAGTGCCTGTACTGAGTGAGAGTTTACACCCTGTGTTTAGCCCATATTAGATAACTGAATCATGAGAGAAGGAGCCTTTGTAATGAACACTTCAAACACAGGAAAAGACCAACAAATCCCACTGCTCACAGGATGACTTGCTTTTCCTGTCCACGCTCAGAAGACTTCTAACACAAAGACACAGGAACAATTTGTAAAGATCAGGTAAAACCAGCTGGCAGGTTAGACTCCGGCAGCAGACCTAGCTCTGCTGCAGACCTGGTGAGGGGCAGGATCGATGCGCACGGTCCCAGGTACATCCTGTGCTGTCTTTTGCAGAGGCAGCCCAAGGGTGACACAGTATCCGACACCAGTGAGCTGTGTGAGCAGTTGTGTTTATGGCAGGTGATGGCAGCACACAGAGCTCCTGAAGCCTCCAGCTATTTTCTGACCACCTGCGTGGTAGGAAAAGCAGGAGCTCAACAGGGGACGTGACTCCTGGGAAACCCACATGCAGAACTGAGGGGCACCTTATCTCTCAAGTCCTCTGGCAGATGTGGTAGGAGACATTTTAGCTAATACAGAAGTTGTTTAAAAGTTGACGTCTGGGGCTAAAATTGTGACATCCTGCAGTTCAAGCTTGTGTGACTGGGCCAGAGATGCTCCGGTTTTTCATTGGCACAGGAAGGGCCTTGTATGAGATGCTCAGAAATCAATAGTGTAGGCTGTGAATTACATGAATTGTAATCTGGCTCTTCATTCTTTTTGCCAATTAAATAAATAAACTGCTTTAAAACCTGCTTCTGCCAACAGTGTATAATCCATTTGCTATGTGGGATGCCGGTCATATTATAACTGTGTAAATTCAATAAGGCTTTTTTTTTTTTTGTGAATTAGAATTGTGCAAGTAATGACAGATAATACATCTCCAAGCTTTCAGCCCTAGTAATTCCTGAGTCCTAAAAATGGTTACAGCTAAGAACTAATAGAGATACACTCAACACTTCAAGTATCTATCACTTGCCTCAGAAGTAATGCAGCTTGTTAATTGCTTGCCGGGCTACTGGTGAATAAATCTTGCAGAAAAGGTTTTAAGCAGAGTAGCATTTCAGTCCTGCTTTGCTAAGTGCTTCCTGAGAGCCAGGCAAAAAGCCTTACAGTGCTCAGTCACCATAGGAACCTGCCCATGGGCTTTGGCTGTGCGGTGTTGCCTGGCAAAACCTGGCCAAGGTCACCTGCCCACACCCCCATTCACACCGTGGCTGAAGCTATCCAAGACATGAAGGTGTTTAGTGAAGAATAAATAGCAAAATAACGGTCACTGTGGGCTTTATTTCTTCCTGACCGTTTATCAAGCTTATCTAGTCGTATTAAAGAAACTATTCTGGTCCTTGACCATTGGAGGATGCTGACTATCTTTCTTGTGCTCAAGGATGCTGACAAGATCACTGATGAAAAAAAAAAAAAAAAAAGTTTATGATTCTGCAGGGTGAAAGCATCAGTGTCTGTGTGGGTGTTAATTTTCAGGATGCCTTGTATTTGGTCAGTTTTTCCTAGACCTTGTACTCTGAGTGTGCTCTGTCCTATATATTTCTTCTGGTCTTTCTCGCCTTTGTAGATGCAGTTGTTAAGCTTTTTCAGGCCAAGTTTGCACAGCTTGGCACTCTGCTTGACCATAGCCATAAAGTTCGTAAGTTGAAAATTAATCTGATAAATTGTGTCATCAATTAAATAAAAATTTCAACTTTTTCCATCCATGCTACTTAGGAACACATACTACAAGTATCTAGAAGGTGGTAGGATTTAGAGAAGTAAAACTGGATGAAGCAGTTGTCACCATGTACATCTATACCGGTAAATAAAATGAGGCTGGAGTAGGGGTTCAGCCATGGGCACACAACTGCAGGCATGTCCAGATCTTAACATGCACCCTGGTATTGTTGGCTTGTACCAACCAACACTGTCCCAACAACACCCCAGCACCATCTGGGGAACACCACAGGACAATGACTGTTCCCACTGGTTAGTTTTCACTCGGCCGTAGTCTATAGGGGCAGAAAGAGAGTTCAGCCATATGGATGTGAGCTGCACTGTGCCACTTTGCCTCGGGCCTAGCAAATGGTCCCTGGCCTATTTTATTTATTAATAAAGACTGAAGAGATAAGCCAAAACTGGATGCAATCTGTTAAGTGCTTTTAAAATTGAAGTAATTCGTAAAGGGAAGTTGGGCATTTAAAAAATACTAAGTGTAAATTATTTCCGTCCTACAGGCATGATGAAGGAACTGGGGTGGAAACACACGTGTTCACATGTTTTGGCAGAGGACAAGCACAGCTGGGATAAAAGTTAAGAACGCAAGGCTCCAGAGTCATCCTTTCATTTTGTGGTTGAGTTCAAGAAATCTGTGTATCAGGTGAAGCAGGTCATGGTGCACTGAAGTGTCCTGTCCCCTGCTGGGACGATGGAGCAGCAGCTGGGTGGTGGCACAGCTCCCCACTGGGGTCCCCGCTGCCCTTCCTTCTTGTGGAGACCAGGATGTTTCCAGGACATCTCCACCTGGGCCCAGGAGTTCAGGGGCACGGCCAACTTCGCCAGCTTACCTGAAGCCAGAGTGACCAAGGGAGCATTGAGTGAATTTTTAAAGCAAAGACAGATTTTCCTTTTTAAAAAAGGTTGTCCACTGGCTTTTGTGTTGCCTGTTGAGGGGCTTTTTCATCATATTTTAACACAGAGAAAAACATGCTGGTCCTGCTTATCTGCCCTTATATCTTCTGTAATAAATGCAAGCCCCATCTTTCCAGCAACATTGTTCAGAAGAGGACTTTCATTCACAAAACTCAGTTAAACACCTTTCAGTTAAGCATGTTTCAGCAAACTGAGTTTTTTCCTCAGTGTGAGCAACTACAAAACGATGTGCCATCCATCTACAACGTGCCAGCAGATAGATAGGTGTGTAGCGGGTGGGAAAGACTAAGAACATCACAAAAGGAGTGACAAAAAGCCTGAGGGATGAAACGTTATCCCAGGCAATTTTACTGAGGCAGTGAAGAGGGAAGACAATATTTTACTCTTTTTTCATGCACTTCCATCCCTCCACAGTTCCCTCTCTGCAGCACCTCCTTGAAGTGTGCCCCAATGAGGAACAGACAACTGGTCCCCTTTTGTCTCCTGCTGGGACCTCAGCCATGAGGGGTGGTGCCCCAGGGCAGGAGCGGGGAAGCTGGATCCCCAAAGAGGTTTCCATGGTCCATGCAGTGAGGAACAGGAAGGTTTGTGGCAGGCAATGGACCCTATGGGTTGCTGCATGTGGGGCCTGGGACATTGGGGTATCAATACTGAGGAGTATTTGTGAAGAAGTCCAGGCTGGGGTTCCAAACTATCGCGCAGAAGAAGGGAGGGAGATTGCAGATCTGAGATCACCATGGGCATCATGTCTTGTGCTATTTCCTGGGCCAAATCATGGATCTTTGTCTAATCCTGGTGGGGTTCAGGCCCGTGGGGCTGCTTGCTTTGCGGCCAGGCCAGTGTGCACAAATACAGCTCAAAGGGCTTCTAGAGTGGATGTCAGTAACCATCCAGCCTTGGCGCACTTTTATTCCCAGGAAGCTTTAAAATCTGCCTGAGAAGATGGGTGAATACCTGGGCTGAGGAAGCCCAAGGGCTTCCTTGAAAGGCTTTTGGAGACCATCCATGAGCAGTGTAACGAGCAGTGTAACGCACAGGATTTTGCAAAGTGCTCATCTCCATCCTTAAGTCTGCTCCTTTTGCAGTCACTGGTGAGTTGTCACTGAGGGTATGGCAATACCAGAGAGTGGATCACATGAAATCCCTATATCTAAAACTTCAGGGCCTCTGAGCTGTTATCTCGGGAACGTTGTGCCATCGCTGCCAGCCCAGACGTCCCCGCAGCCTGAAGCAGCCTCATGGTTCGCTTGGAGGCAGAGCAGAGGGCAATTCCTACTCCTCCTCCTTGCACCTAATGCACTGAGCATGGCACGGGGTGAACGCCTCTCAGAAATGACATCTGGAGTCAAAACAGCAAATAACAACCTATTATTTATTATGTATTTGTTGCTAACCCACTGTTTTTCTGGGATAGTGGGATAATGAGCTGCTAATGGACTTGGTCAGTCATTTTCAGTTAGCACAGGTTTACACAATGATGTTTTTTAAGACCTCAGAGAGTAAAGGGCAATAGGTGCATAATCATAGCATTTGGTGAATGTACAGACTGCATTATTTTATATACCAGGTAACAGAATATAAAGGGTACTATATTTTATGGTTTGTGTGGAGGCAGGATTGAGGCAGGTCTTCCAAGCTCACCATCTCATTTTCAGATCAAGAAACCTCTACCTCCCCACAGCATTGTTTCTGGCTCTGTGTATAGAGACCGACAGCAGCAATCATTTTGACCATTAAGAAACGTCATCGCTTTCTGAAATGCAGCCAAGTCCTGAAACGAAAGAGCAAACATTAGCAGTGTATGATCAGGTTCCCAGCAGTTCAGGAGAGGAAGTAATGAATATCCCGTTTACCTGGAACTGCAGGAGGAACACAGCATGCTGCATGGAAGGCCCCATCTGGGCACTTGGAGGGAACCTTGAGCGAGTTCTCCTGGTGGAAAAAATAGGCACAGGTGCTCTTACGACCACAGCACTTGGGTGTAATAGTCTTGTTTCATTCCTAAAACTTTCCCTTTGGTGAAACAGTGCATTTTCATGGTTTATGAGTTCATTAGTGACAAAGACAAACTTACCAGCCAAATTTCTCCCCTACAGCTATCCCTGACCGTTCTGTGAAGCCAGGGTTCACTTGGTTAAGTTTTGCTGTAATCAAGCAGGTATTTTTCCTAAGCATCATTCCCCAAGAAGAGCTGTGCTGAGTCCAGGTGTGGAAGGATCCATACGATGCATGTGTCTACTGACCCTTTAAAATCTAGTCCAAAGGCTGGGATCTCCTACAGGACCACAGGTGACACCACATCTCAGACCATACTGAAGATCAGGCTCCAAATCCAGACCAAATCTATTACTGGATACCTTTGATTATCTCAGGAAATCTCATACCCCAGGACTGTGTATCTGAACTACATCTTTTAAAAAGACTTTACTGCTTACCTAATGGGGTAGGAACTCAATGATGTGAGCTGACCACTCCCAAACCCACATTCCAACTTTATAGTACATAAATGCACCTCAGTTTAATTCTCAGTTTAATGCGTTACGTACGCTTCTTTGTTGCTTCAACTTTAATAAAATATTTATTGCTTATAATAATACTGAGTCTGTAATGTAAATAAGCACTACATGACTGGTTTATTTCTAACTTTAAATAATGGCAAAACATTTTTAATAAGGTATATATTACATTCCCATACTCTATATACACTATGCTCACCTTTAAAATGTGTTTTAATGTATTCTTATGCACACTTCATGATGGAAGTTGTATCATGGCCAATTGTTAAAGGTGCTGCAGATCTGTAGTTGCCACTAACTGGTAGAAACACTCGTGTTCAATGTCTCTTGGGACTTGGTCTTCAGAGATCATGCAGTCCATTAGTGACATGATCATCAAATATTGGCCTGCTTTTATTGCTTTTAACTTCAATGGAAATACGCCTGACACCAATATAGTCATGTGTCAATACATTTCATTGATAAAGCACACTATGTTCAAAATTCCTTCCTCCTTGGTGGCTAGGAACTCAGTTTTTGTATTGTTTGCAGAGCTGAAAAGCAGGATAGTGTCAGAGTGACTCATGAATGGAAGTTAAATACATTACAGTGGGCGTTAATGCAACCTGAAAAGGTTGGGTAAATATAACCCCCAGAAGGGAAATTTACTATATTTTTTCCATGAAAGATCAGCTGAACTTTGTGTTTATCAGTCAGGAACGTAACAAGTTCTGGCTAGTTTCTATGTTTTAGAAACTTCTCGCTCTGCGATTTTGATGCTTTATTTCCAAGCTCCCTGGGAGAATTTCATTTAAAGTTTGACTTAATCTGGATTCTATTATAATTTCTTTGGACAGAACAAAAGCAGGACTTTTATTTCAGTGTGGTATGTTTTTAATTTTTTTTCATGAAGAAATCACATGATGAAAGTGTAACTCCAAAGTGTTACTTCTCAAAGCTGCACAGCGCTTCACATCTGTCCTGACTTGCATAACCTTCTCTGTGCATTGAACAACCGTCTTTAACGAGGGAGCCCTTAAAATGTGCTGTGTTTCCGGTGTGAGATGTGTGGTCAAGAAGAGGAAAGATTTCTAGCTGTCATTAAGAAAATGCTGGCTTCCTCTGGCTTATTATTGTCTTTCTTTATCTTTCAAATTTCATATAATAAACCCCTTCGGCTGCTTTTGGGAAAACAGATTGCATACCCATCCCCCTGTTTTTATTTCCATATGTGTCTATGACTGCCTGCTTACAAATATCCTCTGGAAGGGAGAACAAAAGAAACAATTCCTGCACCATGATCACTTTTGGTTTGCACTTCGTCCCAACCAGAATATATCTGCACACATTTATTTTCCTGCATGTGCTGTGACACTATGTGTGTTTATTCAGGGAGTGGTCTGTCATCCACAGAAACACTCTTCCCAGGGGAAGGTTTTCACTTTTCGGAGTAAAAGGGATGCCTGGATTATCTACGTGCATCTGTGAAAGCTGTTGCCTTTACTCTCCCTTTCTGTTGCAGTCAGCCTTGCGTAACTTCTATTGAATCCTCCGTGGATCAGGGGGTGAAGAACCTTAACTTGGCAGCATGGAAGAGGCTAATTGGTGCTATTTACAACTTGTCAGACGTCATACACAAGAAAATGTAAAAAGCGAGAAACCCATAACGGGCAAATAATTACACTTGTCCCTCCTGTACAGTTAACTGCAAATAATAAAATTATCTATAAATGAGTAATCACGCACAGGGAAGCTAAAATGCCACTGTTTGTCCTTCTTCGTGCGTTACATTGAACTTTGAATGACTACAGGTGTAATAGCCACCATTCACATTCCAAAAGGCTTTTTTTCCCCTTTTGGGAGAAATAAACTAATTGAAGGTATTCAAGGGTCTTTGTGGTATAACAGAGCATACTGTATATTGCGGCACAAATGTTATCTTCTGTGGTGCATCAGATGCCAGTTTTGCAATCAGATTTTCAGGGAATTATAGAAAAATATAACTTGGAAGCAAGCTCGGGAGTTATCTAGCCTGACCCCTGCTCAGGGCAGGGCTAGCTTCGGAGTTAGATGAGATGCTCAGAGAGTTTGTCCAGGAGAAGTTTTAAAAAATCTCTAAGGTTGGAGACTCCACAACACCTTCACATTTTCTGGGTTGTAAGTTCTGGAGGTAAAAAAAAAAAAATCCTGAGAAACTCCCAGAGAAATATTTGGAAAATAAGTAATTAATTAACTCTTGTGTACTAAGTGTGTATTTCTGGTATGGTGTGGGTTTTTTACTTTAAATTATTGTTATTGTGCCTGTACAAAAATGTGTCGTATTGCACTCTGTTGAGGCAGCATAAAGGTAAACACATGAAAAACATGAAGAGGTGTGACAAGCGGCTGAGATAAGCTGAGAGATCAGGAGGCACCGGAGAACTTCACCCCCACCCAGCAGATGGGTAATGTTTTGCAGGAGAGAGGTCTATTTCTTCTTCCTTTCTTTTCAGAGCCAGGGTAGATTTAGATCTTATCTGAATGCAGACTCTGTATTGCTTTAATGACGGGCACAATCCTGGGCTGTGAACACAGTTATAAAAAGAAATTATTTCTTTCTACATTAGAAGTCAGCTGCTATACAGTATTTTAACACTGGGGAAAATATAGGTATATTGATGAAAAATAATATGTAAGTGGCATTATGAGAGCAGTATGAAAAGAAATGCTGGATGAGAATACAGGTATATAATTATTCATCGTACCGGAGCAAGTAGAGATCTGCACTTAATTATTTCATGGACAATAGAACAGTTTCAGCCAGAAAGGTTGAGGGAGGGTCATTCTGACCATAGAGGCTGATGGTGCATTTACCTGCAGGGAAGAGAATAGATTCAGCTGAACAAAGGCATTTTCCTGTGCAAAAAGTTTCCCTGTTCCCTGAAGAGGGACAATTCCCTCATCACTGCACAAGAGGCGGGCACGGCGCTGTTTGGAGAGCTTGGGAAGAGTGGTAAACAGCTGCCACCTCAGCATTCCCACAGAGAGTGCACCTCCAACCCATATATACATACATATATAAATATATATTTGCATATATATTTGTATATGTATATATATATATATATGCTCTCTAGACTTCGCAGCCTCCCTTTCACAGGAGTCCACCAAGGGTTACTTTGGAAATAATCTTGATATCTTCCACGATAACAAAAAATTCCAGTTGTTCCCAGATCCCAATCCACTGCAAACACTTCTCACAATCTCTGAGTACTCAAACCCTTTTCAGTACTTAAAGTACATACCAGTCACTGTAAGTTATCCTTAAATATCACATGCAAATGTTTACATTTGTGGAAACTTAGCTTCTGCTGCTTCTTTCTTCCTATCTTGGTCTCACAGCCACCAAATTCTTGTGCGTTTATTGGTAGCGCTCATTGACATCGACAGTTTTATTGTAAGCCCATGGCTAGAAAAAACATGATAAATACTGCGCTGATTCCTCCCCGCTTTCCCT
>NW_009648369.1:4030967-4052146 GCF_000708025.1 Charadrius vociferus
CCTACTGCAGCATGTGCCAAGTGAATCTCATCCCACCTGGCCAGGCTGGGCAGGACATCTGGGATTTGCTGTGGTCATTCCTAGCGTGGGGTGCAGCTTCAGTGGGCAGCTTTTTTAATAACGAAATCCAAACATGAACGGGTAATGTTTACCAAACCTGTTTCAAAATGGCTGATTAATCAAATAAATGAGTGTTTATTGAGGCTGTTGCTAGGTACTTACTGTTATTGAGATAATTGTATGACTCAGCTAAGCCAGACAAAGACCTCTACTGTTGCTCTAAAGTACCGACTGGCAAAGCTTGGATCGTGACACTGGAGTAAGGGGAGAAACTTTACTCTTTCTTCTCAGCTTTTTCTCAAGGCTAATCGCTTAGTTCCTTTATCATCACATCACCCACTTTTACAGCCAGCTTCAAATGCCTTCCTCCCATAAAACCAAGAAACCAACACTAACCCTTTTGCAGAACCCCTTCACCCGCAGCACAGCGGTGATGGGTTGTCATTACTGACACCAAGGTTTGGGGACAGACCTTTCTTTTGTATCTTTTCTATATTATTAGGACATTATATTCATGCCTTTTTCTATTAAGCATTTGCATAAACCATAAGGTCCTAGCCATTCAAAGCACTTGTTTAGTAAATAATTGGGGCAAGTTTTGTGGGGAGAGGTAATCTTTTATAAGACCAAGTGATAAACACGGAAACAGCTGACGAGCTTTCAGGCACACAAGCTCTTCTTCAGGTCAAACTCGTTGTTCGAAAGCCTCTCTTTTCCAAATAGATGCGTGTTTTTTCCAATAAAAGCTATTGCCTCTCACTGAAATATACTCACTGCACATATTCTTAACTCTCACGGTTACAAAGACAAGGCTACTAATAAACAACAAACAGTACTTGATTAGGCAGGCTATTAATGAAGATTTTATGATAGAATTTACATTAAACAACTCATGCCTCATTTTTCATTTAAAAAATTGGAAGCATTTAAAAAAGGCAGCTACTAATGAGTATAATTATAGAAAACTCTCCATGCTTCTCAGAGGAAAGCATGAAGTATATGAAGTCTGATGTACAGAAAGAGGTTTGTATCTGCAGACTGGGGGGAACACTAAGAACATATACCTGCCCTCCAATCAAAATCCCTCTCGCTTATATATTGGTTTCATTATTTTAATGTAATAGGCTTTTTTTTTAATTCCAAAGTATCATGTCTTTGTTCTGCTGGTGGTAGCGTACATAGCTGAGTGATAAAGGATATTTGAAATGACAGGGGCATGTTTACTTCAAATGTTTCCAGTGCATCAGTCTCAAGTTGTACCAGTCCAAGTTTGGAGTAACCCTATCAGCAATACTGTTATAATCCGATTTACACCAATGTATCTGAGAGTAGAGTTTAACCCTGGCTGGTCATATCCTGTAGCAGGTTTGGTTCTGTTTTTTTTTTTTAATCTTCAACAAAATAAATGATATATTGTAATGAAGCAGTATTTCACTTGCTCAAGATTGAATTTTGATTAGAATGTCTTCTGGTGTATATCAGAGCTATCACTGCTTTTTAGCGACAGACACTGTCACTGCCTGGAAACATCCAACATTTATTCAAAACACTCCACCAACACTTTCTTTACTGTAACATCCAGTCATAACTGATAAAGTCTACCCTTTTAACAGATTCTGGAGGCTTATAGATCAAGGTCTGAATTAGGCTTTGAACCGGGAAGCGCGCTTTGTTTGAATTACCGAACACTTGCATTTGATTTCTTGAATTAATGTTTTACCTGTAACTAGAAGTGTTTTCACTGAAGGAAGAGAGTGATCCTGCTGCTGATTTAACACCTGTTACACTCCCAAATATGTTGTTGGAAAAAAAAAAAAAGTAATGCCTAAAATGTCTTTTTGCTTTTACGGGTCATGAGCATAAATCACATTAAGCGTGTATGGGAGCCAGCCTCCCGGATATGATGCTTTATTAATGGGTCTTTGTGCATACCCAGAGTGAGAAAACTGGGAGAAATATTACCAGAACAAGCCACTGTACAGAGGCAGGTTTATGAGTGATTTGTGAGTGCTAAAGGAAAGTAAGTGAATGGTGGAACACAAACCTCTTCCGGAATTGTCCCTGTGGCCCAGGAAGGAATAAAAGATAGCATGACCCCAACCCTCTTCATCAACCCCCTCCAACCTCTACGATATAACCTCTAATTGTTATACTGGTACAGTCAAGACCCACTATTTTTTCTCACATCATCACTTTGTGAGGTTGGGGTGTTACCTCCCGGCCCCTCATGAAAGAGAAGGATTGTTTCTGCTGAGATTGGTGGTGGCAGTGGGGCTTGCGGCATGGTGGGAAAACTGGAAGTGGGTCAAGATCCAAGATTCGATATTTATCTGATTTTCTCCAGAGGGCAGAAGGACTTTTCAAGACAGTAGCTGTCTCAGATGCTTCAAGAGACTCTTTTGTAAGCATGTGTAAAGTGGCCACCATTGAAAGCTGATAATAGTGTAAATTTGAAAAGAAATTTTTAATCCTAGAAAAGGTTAAGAGGCAGCAGCTCTTCATCAGGATGTCCCTTAACACAGAATTGGGCCAGTTCAGTTCCCTGCAGAGAGGGCAGCAAGAGCCTTTTCAGGGTCCCCTGTTCCACGTCACGGCTTTGGGGAGTAGCAACCATGGACACTTTGCTCCCCTGCAGCTTTGGGAAGGAGAGAAAACCATCAGCCTTTCTGATATCAAATTATTTTACAGGCCAGATGCTAAATATATGTAACACACCACCCCCACCCACCCAGTGTCTGCTAATAGCCTTTTTTGACAATGTAATTTGCTAGCAAGTTCAGTAGCAACAACTTCCCCTCAAAACACTTAAGGTAGAAAATTGGATTTTTAACTAAATTATTATAAAAAAACCCCAAAACAAACTGATTTTCTGATTTTGATTATGTTGCATTTTCACTGGAAACAGTGGGAAACATTTGGTGGAGGGGGTCTAAATACTGAAAATACTTACTATTTCAGCCCCTTGAGGCTTGGACAGAAATGGCATACTTCAATTTATAGCTGATTCTTGTTCTAAATTCCCAAGGTAAGCTTTTTCTTTTTTTAATTCTTCTTCTTGTTTTTTCTGTTTGCAAGCAAACAGAATGAAAGAAACTTTTCTTTTTTTAACTGAAAGCTTTCAGTTCTCCCAGCAAAACACTTGCATTCTCCTCCTATATGGCCCAGCCAGCCCTTGCTTACAGACTGGAAACCCTCAAGGGATTAATTCTACCAGAAGACACCAATTCCTTTCATTCTTTTTCCATTACCAGTTCCTTGGACGTTGTTTAACAGAGCGGGAACGCGGCTGCAAACCCTTGGTCCTCCTGATCTACCATTTTCCCAAGGGCGAAGCAGCCTGTTTGCAAGTGGTAGAAGTGCTACTGCCTTCAGTATGAGCAAGCACAACGAGCTGAACTGCTGAAATTGTTTTGGATTCAGAATGTCTTGCAGCAGCCTTATTATGCCACACCTAGATCATCCACAGTACGAACTGTCTTGATGAAGGACAAATTGTTTATTTTTGTTTTAACCCTGTAATCCCTTAATGTATTTGCACCATGTCTGAAAGTGGGTGGGAAGGAGGGGGCGTACGAAGGGAAAGTTGTATCAAAACTTCACCGTTGCTGACTGACTTGTCTATCGGCTGTATTTACCAGAAATAACAGGAGTCATAGGAAAACAAAAAACGAAGTATCTGGAATTTGGTGCCGTCTAATCCATAACCAGAAGTTAGAAAGGCGGTTTCTATGATTTTATGGTTTTCTACTTTTGTCTCAAGGTAGTGTATCCATTCATATTGTTTGGATTATATTTGGACCATTAAGCATCCCAGCTGGGAGCACAGACAGGCCCTCCTCTGTCCCCAACCTGTTTAGACACCTCTGCTTCAGGGAGCACCTACACACGCAGTATGTTCGCCGCGGGCAGGATGGCTGCTCAGGAACAGCCTGGAGAAGGTCGAGGGTTGTGTGTTCAGCATCTGCTCCGGTGATGCTCCTCTAGCACCGAACCAGACCTATGCGTGGAAACCTTCTGACCCTGCATGAAGGGCCTGTCCATATCTTCCCCCAGACAGAGCACGTGAGCCAAGCACATGGTCCTGATGGCATCCAAGGGTTTCCTTACCTGTAACAGTACTTCTGCGTGTATTCCTCACTGGCTGCAGTGCAGAGGGATACACTGAGCTAACATATTTTGCAATATGCACGTCCTTCATTGGGACAGTAACTTTGTTTACAGCTCTAAGCTGCTCAGTCTGGCCCTATCCTCATATGTCTCTCTGCAGTTGCATCAGTTCGTCTTTTTTAACCCTTACCTGTGATTAACACTCTGCGCTGCTCTGCATAGTACACAGCACAGTGAACTGTGGGGTAAAGATTGCAATATGTCCTCATTTCAACTTTTAACCTCTTTTTTTCACATCCAGGCACAAAAGAAATTTTCTTTCATGTAGGAAGATTTAAAAAGAAGTTTTAGAGACTCATGTGTGCACACACAGAAACACACACATGTGCACACATGTCCTAATTAAGCTGCTACAGCTGTAGCTATGGGAAGGCTCATTTAGAAAACGGAGAGCCTGTTTTGCTTAGGAGTTACACTTTGGCAAAGCGTTAAACAGCGTATATGTTGCATGCTGGAGCAATGCAATGCCAAGGTGCTCTTACTGTAGCGGAATTAGTGCCATTTTTATTTGTAATGGCAATGCTTGCAGCTTGCTTTAAAGACACTGGGTGTTTTTTTCAGCTAAATTGCAGAAGTAATGAAAAGAGAGTCCTCCCTGGGAATTTCAGTAGATTTCTTTTTCCCATCCAGAGGCAAACACCATCCCCTGATGCCTCTAGCTAGTGATGAAGGAGCATGCTGAGACATCCTTAGCACATTTCAATTGACCATAGAGGCTTTCTAGATCCAGCTAGGGCTTGACACCGCTGCCGGGAGCACTGCTGCTTCTGCACCGCCTTTGTTGTCAGTGTGGAGGTGTCACCCCCATCCCCACCACTGCAGTCCAGCCAAGGACCCTGGGATCAAGGATGTCCCCCGGTTTTCCACTACACCTCACTGTATGTCCCATGATGGTGGACTTTTGGGGTGGATATGAGGGCAGACTGGTGGTCTTAGTTCACCCCCACTGCTGCCTCCCTCCTCCCTCCCTCCTTACTTTTCTGTTTTCTTAAATTAAAAATAGGAGTGGTGGTCTTAAGCAGACACCTAGAGAAGAGCAAAAACTAAGTGAGTGTATACAAGGCTTCTCCAAGTACTTTCCCAGCCTCCAGCTACTCCAAAATCAGGGATTTTCTAAGGCTGTTCAGTAAAGGTCTTTTTCAAGCCTCTCCATGAAGCCCTGCAACCTCCCTAGATCCACAGCATCTTTTGGCCAGGGGTGCCACACATTCTCTATTCACTGAGTCAGAAATTGCCTCTTTTTACTTGGTTTGAACCTGGGCCCTGTGTATTAGGTGCCCTACTTGCGCTCAGAGACACAGCCAGTGATCCATCCTTGCCCGCCCCACAAGCTGTGTGTGGCTTTGCCAACATCCAGTAGTCTCCTTCTATAATGAAGAGTTAGGAGCTCTTCAGAGCTCCTGTGTCTCGGGGGCTGCCTGAGGACCACGCCATCCCCTGGAGTGCCATGTGAGAGCTGCCTGGCCCTTTTCTGGCACAGCTAGTCATGCCAGCTCATGACACCAGCCTGTCACCGAGCCCACACATTTGGGGAGCTCAGGGGATTACGTGTGCCAGCAGCTCAGCAGAAGCTGTGATGTCCGGCAGTGGGACCAGTGCAAACCGTTGGGGACCGTACCAGTCTCCCCTAGCAGAGCTGCTTGCATTGCTCTGCGATTCCATTGCTAAATCAGAAAAGGATGAAATGCAGCAGCGCGGCACATCAGCACATCAAACTAACTGAAAATTATTAAATCCTCCTGTTTCCCAATCCAGGCTCAACTGCCTGGAGGTTCCTCACACAAATATGCAGACACCTGGGAAACCAAATGGCACAGAATCATAGAATCGTTTTGGTTGGAAAAGACCTTTAAGATCAAGTCCAATCATTAATTTAGCACTGGTTACCACTAAACCATGTCCCTCAGCTAGAAGATGGACATCTTGGTGGCAATTGGCACTTACCAACGTGGATACAATGAGCCTGAAGGTTGAAAATAAGCTGAGATTTGTTGGAGGACATCCATTCCACTGCCTGGCCCCAGCAGGGGCACCAGGGCTTTACATCTGTCCCAGCAGAAGGAACCACAGAAGACTCTCAGCTGCTGATCCCACAGCTCTGAGTCCTCTGAGCTCTCCAAAGCTGCCATTTACTCTCTTGAACTCCATCTCAGTTTACTCGTGGTGGCCTATGGTGAACCTGCACCACTTCAGCCCCTCCTGCCAGTCTGGTGATCTCAGCTCTGGGCACAAACTCAGGACAATCTGCAACATCCCCACTCTGCAGAGAGGGATGAGCCACATTTCGGCAGAGGCCACGTTGCAGCAGACCCTCCTGAGCAGAGCCCTTCCCTGTCTACCTCTTCCCATGTTTTATTTTTTGCCTGTGCTCCTTTGCCCCGTAGCTGCAGGCTACAATTACTAATCGTAACTAATAAAGAGGCAGAACAGCACCAGATGAACCCGGAGAGGTCAACCTAAAAGCAATGGTTTAAGAGCAGCCAAAAAGTGACTGTCCAAAAGCAGTCTGAAAGCAATTATTCTCCAGCTAACATTACCCCTCAGCATAAATAACTCCTCCTGACCTCTCCAAGCCTTTGATTCGCTCCATTTGAGAAGCTCTGTGGTTGCCGTCCATCTGAGCAGCTGTCCGAGCTGGCACTGTTCCTCTGCCAGCACCAGCTCTTCTGGAGCGGGTGACCTGGATGGTGTCTGCTCTTCCATGAGCTCCTGGCAGCTTCATGTGGTGGCACCTGGGGGGCTTCTCACAGTGCTCTGCAGTCTCCCTCCAACACTCTTTGGATTATTTTTGTCTTTTCCATGGGGCTTATAAATGAACAAATCATGGGGTGAAGCTTTAAAAAATCCCTTTTGGTATCCACAAAGAAGAACTTTCCCGATTTTTTCCAAGAAAGCTGTAGAAGTGGAAGGGTCCCCTCAGCAGGTAGTTGAACGAGGTGCATTTAAGCTGGAAAAAAACCCCTTTCCATGGGACCTTATGGATTTTAAACCTTTACATGATTTCAAAAAAGTAGCTGAACAATTCATACTAGAAAATAGTCCACAGTGGGTATTAAATGCAAAGTCACTACTTCTGGTGCTCGTGCCATGAGCGAGAAGGGCTGGGAGACCACTGTGGGGCAGACTGGCTGTGTCTTTGCCCTGGTCTCACTGCCTGCCTGGACCACGTGGGGACAGTGACGGTGAGGGGACGCTGCAGTGGGCGGATGCCTGATCCCATCTGGCTGTGTACAGCCATCCCCACGCGCTCTTATAGTGTGCCAGCATGACTGCGGGGGCAAAAACTTTTTAAAAAAACCCTGATTTTAACATGGTAATGAAAACATTTGTAAGGGAAATTACATAATGTGGTGAGTACAACGCAGCATCCTGGATTTGCTCATCTCTTAGACTCCTTCCAGCCCTTTTCTTCTCACTTCAGCCAAAGCCCTTACCTTTTTCCAAGTGTCAGATTTGAAGGCGTGATCCATGTCATATCAAATAAAAGCCCAAATCCCTTGTTTTTCCAGGAGCCGGGCCAAAAGTGAAACTCCTGTGTTTTGTCTGGATTCAACCCCAGTCTCTCACTGAGATTAGAGATACCTGAAATATGGCCCACGCTTGTCCACGCGGTTTACAGGTCTCAGGAGCCTTCAGTCAAGTGGGGAGGCAATGGCTGATTTTTGACGAAAGTCTGTGCTAGAGAAAAACCTTCTGCTTTTAGCTTAAGTCCATGCAGTTATCCCTATTCTGGGTGAATCATAACGAATCCTTTATCTTAATTGTACCAAGGATTTCATCACAGAGCTCTCTGCAGAGATTATGACATAAGAAGAGGAAAAGTAAGTGCTTGCAAAATAAGGGAAATGCGAAAGAGACTTTTACATACACTTATGCTGTATAACAATGGACCATCATTGTCCAGGTCCCCAGTAAATATTCGGTGCAGCATTTTTCCTCATTTTATAAACCCAAGAAGGTTAGAGAATTAATGAGGGCACAATAGCTGGGTGTTGCAAAGCAGTTGTGCTAACTAGATGAGCATCCTCTACCCAAACACAAGGATGAAATGTCGCATAAAGGAAGAAGCAATGAAAATTTTCCAAATGAATGCCTAAATATAGGGGTTTGGTCTACAGTAAGAACCTAAGTCTGTGGTTTAACGTTCAGAAGAGATGTCAATAAGCAGTGCTGTTGTCTCGCATTTTTGAAAATCAAACCACTGTTTAAATACCTCACTGTGGAATTAAGAGCCTGTTTAAGGTCTTGCTATTGATGCCTCACCTGGTAAATATTTGAGGAATTTGCTATAAAAATATTTTTTTTTCACATTTTTTCTCAGTTGAGTATAAGTCAACAAGTCCTTTGAATTTTTAAAGGCAGTTGTGTGTTACTCCCTGCTGTGCAGTATATAGGGACTTCAGGTACTTTATAGAAATATTCAGAAACTATAAAGCCTTGCATATGAGTTGTTGCTATTTTTTCCTAAAACACGTTAGTTAGGTGTTAATGTTCTGATCTCGCAAATATTTATGCCAATAAATAACTTGAGTCAAAGGGGAAATTTGCTTACATATGTAACATTAGTTACAATCACAAAAACGTGCAGAACTGGGATTTCGTCTTGTAAATGTTCACTTGCTGAAATTAAAATCCTAAGAGGTCACGAGCCTATTAACAGTGTACATTTTGGCAATATCATTCGGGATATTTTATCTCTTAGGGCGCCGTCAGTAATTTAATGGCTTATTTTTGAAGCGGCTCTATCGCAACCAGGTGGCAGGACGATTTGTACCTTCTACATGAAGGAACACAGGGTAACCCGTCTGTCCCGGTCTCCCTCGTCTTTCACTGCAGTTGCCCAGAACTGGTCTGGAATCTCAGCAACAAAAGTCTGTGCACCAGGAAATGTCAAAACACAAAATCCAGTATTTTTCAGAAATATGTTGGTTTTGATCAAACCTACTTTGACAGCTGCTTTTAACAGTCAAAAAAAAAAAAAAAAGAAAATCTGATTGAATTTAGAGAGGCCCATTGCAGACGAGCAGAGCCGGCAAGCATTTGCCAACTTTCAGGAGCCCTATTTCCATTAACTGGTTTGGTTCAGGCAGAGCAGAGACTTAAACCTTATTCTCACACATACAGGGAGAACAGCCTGACTGTGTGGTTTACCTTACTCTGCACTTTCCGCATTTTCTGGCTAGTCCCAAGGATCATGTGTACTCCTGCCACATTAGTACACATTAGAAATTAAAGCAAAAGCATCCAGTACTGCAAGCTCTTCGGAAGGGCAGCAGCACTGCACCGCGAGTACATCCATGCACTGGTATTGCATCTAACCTGTTCACAGTAACATATCCAAAGAACAAAATTATGCAAAATGCAAGCAATAAACATGTTTTCCTGCTAGGAACTCTTTGTGAAATGGTCACTTTTTTTTTTTTTTTTCCCCCAAAGGGAATTTATCCAGCTGCCTACCAGGTTATTACAGCATCAGAGTTGCATCATTCCTAAGCACGCTACAAGAGAGCACAAATATAAAGGCATTAGAACAGTGAAAAATGACCGTGAAAATTATGTGGGATGTAACTCTTGCCGTATTAAGCAATCTGTTTCCCACTCCTTTAGGGCAACGTGAGTGTGCTCTCAGCAATCTTGCTTCATTACCTGGCAAGACAAAGATTACAAGGCTTTTAGAAAACAGCCTGAGATGGGAGAACCCTTTTTTAAACTGTTTAGGGACTATTTCAGTCCCTCGTGAAAATTTGTTTTAGGGAAAAAAAAAAACCAGACCAGCAGGAAATTCCTGACAAGGGCTTCGAAACAAACAAGTGCTGCACAGAGCATCCTAACTTCAAACACCTCAATGCAATAATTTGTTTTTAATCATCCGTGAGATGGAAAATATGAGGAAAATGTAATATTAATGTCCAAGAATAACAGCGGTTAGTTGTTTGGATTTAAAATCAAAGGAAGTTTCCATGCTGTTGAAGGTTTCCATACCAATGGGCCTGGGGGAACTCAGGGTGCGGTAGGTTTCCATCTGCCGAGAACAGCAATACGGTGCACTTGTCCTTCTAATATCCTCCCGCAGCTCCCTGTGCCGGGACGGCGCTGCCAGGAGCCGCGCTCGTGGGGCAGTGTAGCTTCGTCCACCGCAGCAGATGCTCCTCGGGGCGAGCGAGCCCGCTTTGAATCATTCATCTCGCTGGGATCCTCACCTACTGCCGCAGTTTCGCTCCAGCTACGCCTCGCAGCAAAGTCACCTCGTAGGTGTCGGCAGCCGCTGGCACAGTGCTACCCTGGGCTGAGAGCACCGGTGCCCCGCTGAGTCCTCCGAGAGGTAGCCCGTCTAGAGACAAAGTAGTTAGAGGTCCACCTTGGAAAAATATCTCTTATTTCCACAGGGATAAAAATAAAACGGCTCTCCCTGGTCAGTTGGGGCGAGCGGTTTCTCCCCCTTCGCAGGGACTCTCAAGCCTGGTTTGGAATAGAAGGGAAATAAATTTTTATCGTGGGGAAATGGAACACAGAAAATCTCCTACACACCTGTCTGCTTCTTTTGGTGCCTAAATACCTTTGAAAGTCCGGCCTTGAGTGCCAAAGCTATGATGGATCACACAGTATTTCCTTTTTATTATTGCACTGCATCCTTTGGGCCTCACATTAACATAATTAGGGCCATATGGAGCCAGAATCTCTGTTGGTTCAAACTGATGCAGCTCCTTTGAAGTCAAAGAGCCTGTGCCAGTTTATACCTGCTGAAGATTTGGTTTATGGTCTCAGATATAAGAGGGAGAGGGGGAGGAAAAAGGGACCCAGCCACTTCTTGTAGTTAATTAAGAATTACATAGACATATTTCTGCCCTGCTTCTGCTGTCCACCAGGAGCTGTGCCTAAAGTGCCTTCATGGCTGTAATATCCTTTGCATGGTTACCTCTCATTGTCAGCTGCTATGCCTCTCCTTCTGACTCAGAATGTTTCAGTGGCCGTAGCTAAAAGTGCACGCAGCGAGTCAGAGCCAGCCAGCCACCTCTGGGCTGCAATCAAAACCATCCATTCCCATTCACTGGGCCATAAGGAGACAAAGAATTGCCTCTGTGCAAAAAAATTAAACTCTCAGTTATTTTCTTCCCTTGATTTCATTGTGAAAATACTTGATAGTTACAATTAAATAAAATCTTATAAAAATATCTGCTGGATAACACCAAAAAGATATCAAAAATTAGTCTGTTTAGAAAGTAAGTAATGGAAGTCCAAAGCATAAGTGCCTGGAATGAGAGCCAGGGAGCAAGGAAATATTGCGACTGCATGAATTTCCAAACTCCCGGACCAAAACTTTACACTCCTGAATCCTTATTCAAGGCACCCAAATAAAAGAAAATTAACTGTCTGAAATGTTGTAATGCACAAATACCACTGCAGTCACTGAAAGCTCTGAGCTGTCAGTACCTGGAACACCCCGATAACTGGCACCCTGGAAAGTTGGGTCGTGTCTTTGGGGCAACTTAAGGCTGGGTTTGTGCACCCACATTCTGCTCAGTCCCTGTAACGATCCTGAAATGATGTCTCAATCCCAAACACTTTCCAACTTTGAAGTAGTTCATATTCGCATCTAACCAAGGATTTTTGGTAGGTAAATAAAGGGCAGGGCAATAAATTTCCAGGTAAATAAAGGGCAGTGAATGCTACAGGAGGGACTGCCAGCCTGATTTTCCCCTTGCAACAGCGGGGCTGTCTGTGACAGTGACAGGAAAACTTCTCACCGCGACAGGCACTGCTGGATGCTGCTGTTACCAGCTTCCATGTGCGTGCTGCAACCCCTGACCTGGGGAGACATGAATTCAGCTGCTCGGTCTGGAGCAAAGGAACAAAAGCAGGAGGCTGCTCTCCCATGGGTCAGACGCAGGCTGAGCCAGGGGTTGGCTGTCCCCCACCCGCTGCCCCAGCTCACGCTCAGACCCGTCCTGTGATGCAGCAGCCCGGGTGACCACTGCACATACGAGGTGCATCCCTGGGAGTCCCACAACAGCCTGAGTTAGCACTAAAATGGCCCCAGTAAAGAGTTTCTTGTTTCGTGGTGCCGTAGCTCACACGGAGGGTAGGATAATCTGTGTGCTCGGCTGTGGACAGCAAATACCTGTGTTACATCTGGAACCCAAACATGCCTTCGGCCACTTTGCAAATGCCACCCAGTGTCTGTTAGCTGAGCCACTCTGTGGTCACTGCTTTTCAAATAACCCCTTTGAACAAGTAAGGAAGGCAAACTTTCGGTCTCAGAGACTCATCAAGAGGTGTTGCAAAAGGGGTCTGAGCCTGCACTTACTGTTTTTCCACCTTTTTCAGCCTGTCTAAGAACACATATTAGCCCTCCACGCAGCACAGGCTCTTCCTGTATCCTTGGGTGACAGCAGCCACAGCAGCGTGCCTCCTGCAGCATTGTCACCTCTCCGTGTTCTCAAGCACTATGACTTGATTGAGAGTATTTGTACCACGGGCAATCAGATATAAAGGCAAATCCTGAGAAAAGGGAGGATATCGGCTCTTCCTGTGTGCCAGCAGGGAGAGAGCACCAGCACGACGAGGGACGGAGGTGCTGCGGGCGGAGCCCTTGCCAGCCAGGCACGGGTGTGCTGGATGCTGCTGGAGCCGAGGATGCCATATGGAGGTTTGTGTTCGCTTTAGGTGTAACTGGCTTTCTAGACCACATCTGTTCTTAATCTTCTGCTACTATGCACAGTTAAATATTTCACAGTGCTTTTATCAGCCAGCTCTCAGCTGGGACTGGGAGCTGGTTATTCCGAGGAATTTCCTGCTTCTAAATTCGGCTATCACAGGGCAGAAAGGGCTCGTCTCCCACTGCAGCTTCAGCACATGAGGACTCCTTCCATATCTCAATGGATGGCAAATTGATTTTATATGGCCATTGCCCCTTTTTAGTGATGATGCAAATCAGCGGTCTTTTGTAGGAAGGTGTTCAGGTAGCAAGCACAGCATTAAGCTTTAATCAGAGTAAAGAAGGTGGATTTAGACAATGAGACCAAAATTTGGTCTGCTACCTGTGCGAGAAAGTTAATTCCCCAAAAGACATTTAAATAATCTCCATTGTCTCCTATCTCATCAATGCAAATCAGTCTAATCCAAATAGAGAAATATTATACCATTGAGTTGAACAGTTTGCAAAAGGGACTTGACAAGTTGGGAGGACTTCTAATTAGGGAAGAAGTGTAGGTTTTCCAGGGCAGCTGTTGGAGTCACTAGTATGATATGGGGTCATTCAGTCCCTCATTCACAGGAATATGGGAAGCTCTGGCTCAGGCACGTCAGTGGGGTGAGGGATGGTTCCTCCATCATCTTTCTCCTTTCTGTGATGCAGAAAAAGTGGAGAATCTTGCCCCAGGGAGTCTGGTGCACCTTGCTGAGATAAATAGCAACACAAGGATTAATTACCAAACTGTAGTGATTGTTTTACTAGAAAAAGCAGCGATTGATTCGTTCTCTTCTGCATATGCAGTAATGTGGGTGCGGAGGTTGATTCTTACCCCTTTTTGACTATCCCAGGTTGGAAAATCCTACCTTCTGTTTGATGTTTTGGTGTTGATGCTACTGTTTTAATGGGGTTACATAACTCAAGGCAATTCAAAGCATTTCATTAAACTTGTTTTACAGGTTATATATCGCTTTACACTTCTCAAGTGCCCTCCATCAAATCATCTTTGTACTTTTTGCAAGCACTCATTACATCCCGTGCCACTCCGGCAAGGTCAGGCAGCAGTGTTGCAACCAAATCGCTCTGCGATTTGGCAGAGCAGAGAGTCAACTGCTTACAGGTGCTGGGAGAGATCAAGAAGATTGTTTGGGGGCTCAGAAATGCATAATTCGGACCTCTTTATCCCTATCCCAAAACAACATAGAGTTGGGACAATGGAAGGTATTAGCTTTGACCTTCAAAAGCCTTTGTGCATTCAGGTTTCAGAACAAGGCACTTCCCTGGACATGGATGGCTAGTAGAACAGGGATAACACTGCTTCCAATGTAGGCGTTGGAGAAACAGGGAGTGAGAGTTGTTTTGCTTGACTGCTTGACTGAGCCAAAAGGCTGGGGCTCAACCTTCCTCTCTCCTCCCCGGAGGAGTCTCAAACTTACAGCAACCTGCCGCTGTCAGACAGGAGATGTTCTGCTGGGAGGAGGAAGAAACGAGTTAGCAGCAGCTGGACAATGTAGGACACAGCTGCAGGCGAGAAGACCTGGGTTTGCCTTCCTGCTCTATGTTTTGCCTAATGCTGGGATGACATAAAATGCTCCTGGCAAGGGAAGGACGTGAGTTTCCATCTGCTCATGATGAGGACAAGGTCAGACCTAGACTGACTTTCCCCTTGCTGAGAACACTGCTGGCTTCTCCTCAAACTGTGGTGTTTGCGGACTCACTCAGGTGCTGAGGAAGCTGCTGATGCTGTGGCGTGGTTTCTCTGGACTGTCTCCTGGCCTTTGTGCCTTGTGTTAGGGCCTTGTGTTAGCAGAGAAATGACAGGGCCCTTAAGTAGACCATGACTTGAGAGGAGGCTAACTTAGCAGGACGAGGAAAAGCACAGAACATGACATGAGAAATTGCTGAAGATACCAGGCAACAGGGTAAGAAGCTGACAAAAGGTAGAGACAGCATCATGAGGGATGGCTGCATCTCACAGGTGGTTGAGGGGCAGTTGTGTGAGAAATGTCTGGACTCCACAGGTAGCTGAAGGGGAGCACGGAGCACCTGTTGGGGACCACAGTCTGCAAGGCCAAGAGTGCATGGGTAACCATATCTATAATCCCATATAAAGCTTTTCCTGGCTGGAAAGGGAACAGGATCAGGGAAAGGTGGAGCATCCTGGGTCATGTCACCGTGTCAGGCTGGCAGCACTGGCAGCCACCCACCTGGACCTTGCCTGTGCTATTTGATCTTGCTCCCACTCCCCTCTTCTGTCTGACACCAGTTAGAAGTAAGTACCTAAGTGTTTCTGAAATGCATCAGGGTCCTGGCAGTGACCACCTGCAGGTGACTGGATTCCCCAATATGAACTGTCCCTACCTATTTCTTGCCTAAGTCCAAGCACACTGAGCTTGTCATCACTGATTTTTTCATCATAATTTGGGCACCTTACTCCTGAGCCCAGGTGCCTGTCACCTATATTTCAGCACCAGGCAGAGGTGCACGAGGTTGGAGCACAGCCACCTTTGTCTCCTCAGGGAAACATGATGGGAGGGGAAATCTGTCAAATCCCTTTGGACCTCTTATCACTGGTATAATACTATTAACTGACTTGGCAGGAATCGCATAAGGCTTAATTAATTGCTGTTTGTAAAGAACATAAAGATAATTTGAAGTGCAATTCAATCTATTAACCTGAAGAATTATTCTAATTAAATGCTTGACATTGCTATTAGATATCTAACATTATCAGAGCAGAGGATTTATATCAATATTTTAATGTGAGTGTAGCTGAGGTTTGATTGTCTGTTTTGAAAAATATTACCATAAAATTAATTATAGACTAGTTAATTATCCCCATTAATTTAAGAATAGTCATATGTTAAAATAATTTCTCTATGTCTGCCATGCAGACACGACTCTTTGTTTCTAACAAATGAATGCCTGAGCTGAAAACGCAGGAACATATCCATCTTTTTTCAAAACCATCTTTCAAAGGTTGTATTAAGCAAACGTCACAGCAAAGTGGTATGGACAGAGATGTTAACTCTCCGTGCAGACAGATCCAGAGTTTTCTGGGATGAGGGTTCATGTTGCAGAGCCAAAATAACAACTACAGCCCATGAAAAGTGTACTCCTGTTCCCCTTTCCCATCATCTCCACCTGTTTCCCTTGAGCCAGTAACAGTACTCTGACCTCATGGTGAACCAGCTCGTGGTGCTAACCCACAAAATAAGGAGTAATTTCTGGGGGACTGAATCCCTGAACCAGTTTACTGTGGAGTCAGGAAAACACCAGGGCAGGAGAGAGGTGGGGAGAGACTGTGCACCCAAGGATGGAGAGAGTAAAGCAAGAGTATTGTTTTAAATACCAACTACTTCCAAAACTGGCTTACTTGTAACATGGAGCTGTGCTGTCAGAGATGAGGAGGGGTCAGCAGCCACCATGGCACGCTGTGGTCAAGCAAAGAGAAAATAATTAAAGGCAACACCAACTGGTTGTGATCAGAAATGCAGCTGATCTCAGGGAGCTGCTGCAATATTGATTTGCCATGGACAGGAGCCAGGCACAGCAGCAGCTCCACCAAAACCGTCCCCCTGTTTCTTCTCCATTCATGCAGTACCATAGAGAAGTCAGTCAGCAGCCCGTGTTTGACAGCGTAGCACAGCCAAAGCAGAGCAGAAGCGCACCTACACAGGAATAGAAAATATTCATGCCAGCTCCAACCAGAGGCTGAGCTAGCCTACAATCCTGTTTCCAACAGGGACAAAAAAGGGACACCTAGGGAAAAATATATGGAAAATGTGTACAGTGATACTTTCCCCATATACTTTATCAGCCTGCACATGCGCATAGCTTAGAGACTCAAGCATAATGTAAAGTATTTCATTCTGTGTGTTTTGAATTTATATCTCTTACCTTTTTTTTTTTTTTTTTGGTCTTATATTGATATTAAGAGCTGACAGTTCTCAGTTGACCATCTTTCTTCATGATTTTACAGACATGTCTCAAAGCCCTTAGTTGCCTCCCCTGGCAGATCAGTTGAGGCACGCGTAGGTCTTCCTCATGCAGTGACCATCCTCTGTCTCCACTCATCCTTATCAACCTTCTGGGGTGTTCCCTTTCTATGTGGGGGATGCTGAATCCTTGCCGAATGTGAGAAAGGACAGTTTTCTGCAAGGTGTAAGGCGATAACATGACACAAAAAGAGAAAAGCCAATACCATAAAAATAATAGGCACTAAACTCCCAGAGCAGATGCAAGTGAGAAGACTGGGGATCCTGCACACATTCCTTTTCTGTATCAAGGTCTGTCAGTGAGCTGTCCTTCAGTCTTCAGCGGAAAACTTCTGGTGGCTTTTTCCTGGTATAGGACTATTCAAGGAAAATTCTACTGTTGCTTTTATTAGCCAAACACTTTAAAGGCTTTCCATACAGTTAGGATTAATCACTACTGACACATTCCGTTTACAGCGCTCATAGAGCTGCACACCATGCCCACTGCATGACCTCTAAGGGAATAGTTTAAAAAATGTGTAAGTGACCTACAAGCTGAAGTCCTTTTCTAGAGGTGCTCCACATACTTAGAGTCAGATGTTTTAGGGACCTAAAGGTGCAGGCAGGGTCTTACCAGAATGCAAATTTAAGGGACACAGGTACATCCCACGCCTAAGCACTATAAAAAGATGCACTAGAGCTGAAACACCCATGAAAGTGAGATTAGGCCCCTAAGATACTGTGGAAGTTTTGGCAAACATGGTCTGTGATTTATTTTATAAGCATTTGTATTTTTGCTTCTCTTGTCATTTCCTTCATGTCTCCACCCCATAACAAGAAGCAAGAATACATGTAATAGGGCATTTAAGAGGCAGAAGTGGGACGCATTAAGTGAAGCATTGTCAGCAAAAAAGGGAAATGTCAGTACTGTTATGCAAAGCCTTGATAAGACCTCATTTGGTCATCCTAAGATCAGGAAAGAGGTATTCAAACGGCAACAAGTTCAGAGAAGAATAGTTTGAATGGTTGGAAGAACAGGGAGTCTATTAGCCATGGAGAAACCGAAACACCTTGGATCCTTAACCGATCACATCAAAGACTGTGTTGTATAATATGGCCCTTATACAACACAGGAGTACGGGCGAGGGATGGATAAGACTGCTTAAGGAAAAGGAAAATGTTGGTGCAGCAAAATAGACATAAACTAGCCATGAATAATGTTAGGCTGGAAATTGGAAGGAAGTTTATTCCAGAGGAATGAGGTTCTCTGAGCCTTTCCCAGAGAAACAAACAATCTAGTCACTTTTAAGCTTAAGCAGTTTGTGAAAGGGATTATATCATAAGGCCACAAGATTATATCACAGCAAGTCTCTGCCAGTCCTATTTGCCAACACACTTATATCCAGATAGGGCTGAGCCAGACAAAAACAGCCTACATGAACAAGGAACTTGGCACAGGGACCAGACTTCATAACTTCCTTGTAAAACTGCATTCAGAAACTCCTTTTTGGGAGCTCCACAGAAGAAAGTGAAGGCATTCAATAAATACTTCTGTATTGGCAAGAAAGAGAACAGTGGGTTTCTATGGGTTCCCAGTCTATTAACAGCGCAATGGTGAACAAGTTTGAGAATCGACAGGTCCAAGTGACTTGAACTCAAGAGCCATAAAGGAGTTAGGGGAGGGAGACTTGGCACACTGATGGTAAAGGTTGGAAAAGCTGGAAAGATCGAGAGGACTGGAAATGGGCCCATGTGAAGGCAGTCACACATGGAAATCAAGATTATTTGTGTAACTACAGGCCAGCTAGCCTGCCACTCACAGACGAGGTGATGGGAATACTTCCATTAGCAAGAATCAGTTAGCAAAGAAGGAAACAGTACAAACATAATTAATGGCAGACACATGGTCCACTGTCTTTTTCAGACTAGTTTGATTTCATTATTGGGGGGACTGCAGAGTTGAGTGGTGATGGTAAACAGGGCCTTTTAGAACTTGGTACTCCTGTAACTGCATTAAAGAAGAACAGCATGCAACGTCAATAAAGCACACATTAATTGGATCGTGGACAAGCTAATTGATAGGTCTCAAAAAGTGACTGTCAATGGGGAATAATCTAATGATGAACTGCAGGGATTGGTACATACTCAGCGCTATTCAACATTTTCTGAGCTGTTCTGGAAGCAGATATAAGAAACACTGCTGAGATAATTTACTGTAGATGACAAAGTTTGACAGAATGATAAATAATGATGAAGATAAGGCTGTCATCTAGAATCATTTGGAGAGAGAGCTAAATTGAGCTGATTCAAACAACCTGTGTTTTAAATCAGAGAGATGGAAAATTACAGATTTCACAGCAAAGAGAGCTGACCATCTGCAGAATGTGGCTGCCTCTGAAGAGCAGTTGCGCTGGAAGGATTTAGGGGTCCTTTCTGACAGGCAACACGACATGAGCTCCCAAGGTGACAGAAGAGGATAAAGAAATTTTTGTCTGTACAAGCAAGGAAGTTGTTTAGTAGGAGCAGAGAAGACATTTTGCCTCTCTAATTGCCTAAAGCTGATCCTGGAAAAATTCTTGCAGTTCTGGTGTCCTTTTCAAAGTACGCTGGCAAACTGGAGAAGTCAAGAAGTATGTCATGGGAATTAGTTGAGCACTGGAGAAAACAACATTTCCAATGAGAAATACGAGCTCAATCTCCTCAAATTATCAAAAACAAGAGCGAAAGGAGTCTGATTACAGTACATGGGTTTGTTTTGCAAAAATGCAATGTGAAAAAAAAAAAAAGAGGCACAATAAAAGCCATGGCTGCACACTGTGTCCAGGTGAATTTCGAGGACACAAAAGACATGTTTCTAACAGTATGTGTGCTGCAGCCTTGGAAATAATGATGCATGGTGTGTGCACCCAGTGGGCACTGCAGACACACGCGCGAGCTGCGGGGCTCTGAGGAGGGATGAGTGAGTGATGGCGTGGGATATGCGTGACCCGTGGTGTGCATGATGCCTCTGAGCATGCACCCTTCATGCACTGATGGAACTTGATGAATTTCTAGCTCCACATCATTGTGGGATGGAAAAAAACAGTTTGTGAGTTAGGTCAAATAACAGGACAATGCTTAACTGTGATAATTGAGTCTGACAGCACAGAACACTCCAAATGTTGATGAATTCAAGCTCTTTAGTTTGGGCCATTATCTTCATTACAGCCACATCTCGGGTCTGATTGAAATCCGGTGTTTTTTGCTCCCTGAGTGCTCGGGGCTGTGGGCATCCCTCCCAGTCACCTCCAAGGCTGCAGAAACCATTTTGCCCCGTCCTGGCCCAGCGCCGTTGTGGGAGGCTTGGGTCAGATCTGCCTCTTATAAGTGCAATCTTTGCCCCCTTTTGGCTCCCCCCAAAAGCCAGATCAAGAACATTTAAACAGAAAGTGTACCTTTGGGGGGAATAACAGGGGAAGCATGCGTAGGACACCCTGCTCTGGCATCTCTGGGAGGGCTGGCACCCACCACGGGGTGATGGGGTGCTGGAGGAGACTTGGCTGCAGCCTCAGCAGTGCATCCCTAGCAGGGAGAAGGGGATAGCACTGCGCAGCTCGGCTGTGAAACCAGAAACCTGCAATGGAGATTGAGCAAAAGCTCCCGGCCAGCACGTCCTCCCCAGCCTTTGTTTAATTTAACTGTGAGATGCCGTTAAGGTCTTTCAGGAAACAGGGAGCCTCAAAAGCCCAATGTAAGCACAGAGAAAGGTACTGATAGCATGGGACTTTGATAGATCTCAGTGAAGAAATATTTCCAGGCATCATTTGGACTCTGGATGTGCAAACAGAGCAATGGATGAGCAGCAGAGAGCTCCAGCTCTGACACTGCAGGAAAGGCGATCGGACAACCTGAGAAATCACAGCCATGTGCTGCTGGGGAAAGGGAGTAGGGGAGAAAACCTGGGAAGAGCTCACGTAGTTTGGGAACTGTGATTAATGTAAAGCCAGTTGTGCATGAACAGTAACTTATTGCTCCTGTGTTCAGGGAAGCAGGACTCGGTACTTTCTTGCAGCAAACCAGCTGGTATAAAAACATTTGAACCCATCTTCAGTTTTCTCCCTGTAACTGATATGTTTTAAAGATCCTGAATTTTAGTGAGCTGCTTGGGTTAAAAAGGTCAATGCATGTTTGAGAGTTTTAACTCTGTGCCTGTGTGTGAATGTGAGTTTAAGCACCTCAAATTATGCTTCAACTTCCAACTGAGGGCAGTAACTTTCTCTGCAATGTCAGCAGCCTGACTGGAAGAG
>NW_009648369.1:4052173-4111688 GCF_000708025.1 Charadrius vociferus
CGTGTTTCTAATAAGAGAAATGCAAAATATACCCAGAGAGAATTTAGGAGGTACGCTAGAAAAAGGCAATTTCAAAATATTGTTGGAAATGAGCTCATTAAATGTCCTTGTTTTGATCTCTGCATCCCACACAGTACAAAGGGTCCACTGGCTGCATATCAAGGGGGATGGAAAGATCAATTCGTATCAAGGACATCAGCAGAAGTACGCAAGCATATAGGTGTCTTGTTTCACTTGTGGGTTTTTTTATCTTTCGCTTATGACTACATTTCTTTTTAAACTTTGAACCCAAGAGCAAAGGTGCACTGAGCGACAGATGTTGGAAGACAAAAACATGAAGAGGCAGCAGGGCCTCGGATGTCACAGGATGTAAATATGGGCCACGGAATATAAACACGGGAGAGTGGCAGGGTCATGGGCAGTAAACATGGGCTGTGCAAGGAGATCCTGTATAAACATGATAGGTCTAGCAGGAGACACTATGAACACAGGATTTTTACAGAACTAGTCTTCAGAAAGACTGGAGGAGTGAGATCCCTTCTCCCTGGAGAAGAGAAGGCTTGGGGAGACCTCATCAGAGTATTCCAGTGCTTAAGAGGTGGCTACAAAGAGAATCATAGAATCATAGAACGGTTTAGGTTGGAAGGGACCTTAAAGATCATCTAGTTCCAACCCCCCTGCCATGGGCAGGGACACCTCCCACTACACCAGGTTGCTCAAAGCCCCATCCAGCCTGGCCTTAAACACCTCCAGGGATGGGGCATCCACAACTTCTCTGGGCAACCTGTGCCAGTGCCTTACCACCCTCAGACTGAAAAATTTCTTTCTAATCTCTAATGTAATCTAAATCTCTCCTCTTCCAGTTCGAAGTCATTACACCTCGTCCTATCACTACATGCCCTTGTAAAAAGCCCCTCCCCAGCTCTCCTGTAGGCCCCTGTAGGTACTGGAAGGCCGCAATAAGGTTTCCCCAGAGCCTGGAGAGGATGGAGACTCTCTCTTCACAGGGAGCCAAGGGCACAGGTTGTACTAGGAGAGGTTTCATCTCTATATAAGAAAGAAATTTTTTACAGTGAGTTCAGTTACTGGAACAACCACCCCAGGGACATGGCAGAGTTCCCATCACTGGACGTTTTTAAGACATGATTGGACAGGGTGCTAGATAATCTCATCTAGGCTCCCTTTCCCATGAAAGAATGGACCAGATGATCTTTCGAGGTCCTTTCCAACCTGGACTGTTCTATGATTCTATGAACTACACAAGTTGCAAGCCAAATGCTGGAATGTGGCGGGGCCATGAGATACCCACGCAGAAAGGATGGGGGAAGGAAGACACTCAAGCGTGTGGGAACAGAGCAGGTTGGGACATGGAACAACAGCAGAACTCCAGCAGGCCGAGATTTGGGAAAGCAGCCGCCCCTGGTTATAAACACAGCAACACTGTGTTACAGACATAACATACATCATAGCACAGGGAGGAGGCTTTGGTCCTCAGATCCAGTAAGGGTAGAGAAGTTGTGAAAAGCATATATTCCTTCTTAAGCATGTGTGTATTATTGACTACATAAAGCAGCACGAGACAAACTACCTTTTCACAGGGAGAGAGACATTGTGAAAACAATGTCATAATGGACATAAAGGAGATCATCTTCTGGAGAAAACTGTTCTGCAGAGAAAACTGAACACTTTTAACTCAATAACTGAAGCTTTACTGGTAAAACTGGAATGGGTCTCACGTGCCTCTGCTCCTGATCTCATTGTTTCCACTGGATTTCATTGGGCTGAGCATGAGAATCTCACCTGTGTTACCATGCCCTTGAAGATGATCCACAATGTGAAGATGATCCACACTGTGAAGATGACCCCATAAACTGTGTCTTTGCTTGGGTCGCCACATTCACAGTGAAGCTGTCCTGGTATCTGAGTTGTAGGGAGGAACACGAGAAAAATGAACATGTCCCTCTGACAGAGGGAAGGGAATTAGATTAAACAGTGAGTGGTTAGAGAAAAAGACTGGGTAATTAGGGTTATAACTACAGCACCTCAGTTAGGTAGCACAAATTCCCTCCCATCCTCTGCTGTCTCATCACACATGACACAAACCCACGAGCTCCACATACGTGGCTGTCCTGCACTCCATCCACGGAAAACACTCAGAGGCTGTGTGAGCTGGCCTGTATTAAACCAGGTCAGAGATGCTAACAGGGCACAAAACCATTGCAGTAATTTCACTGCTCCACCCATGAAGGACTACAGTACATATTTCTATTTATACAATAAGAAAAAAGTCATTAAATGGGATTCCAGCTGTAGAGGTACTTGTTTGAAATTACATCAGTGTCATAGCAGAGGTCATTGACATCTGAATCAAGGAAGCTGACCAAGAATTTAAGAAATCTGGGTATGTATTATTTATGGAAAGAGAGGCTCAGCAAGGAGCTGTGTGGCAATTTCTGGGGGCGGAAAGACTCATGGTGTCTGGGTGAGGAACAGTTTGTGTAATCTGTCTAGGAAGAGAGAAGTAATCTGATTCAAGGAGAAAAGTATACAGATAACTAAAACAACTGCAGGATGCTGCTGCACGAAGGCTCCCAGGGAGGTACAGAAGGGACATTAGGATAAGTTTTGGTAAACACTAAAGCTCTGCAAAGCACCGAGCACACAGACGGGAGTGAGATTTCTTTTAAAGACTGTGCTCACCATGGCAGAGGGCAAACCCCAGTAAAAACATGAGACGTCATCAAAAATCCAGTCAAACAGCATAAAAAATGTAGATATTATGCAGTAGATAGAGGTAATCTCTGATTGTAGCCTATCAAACCCTGAAATGGCAATTGCTTAAAATGCTGGGACAGCTGTTTTGGTAGGAAAAATATATGTGGGCTCCTGTCTGGTTTACAATGAGCTTTCCTCCTGACCAATGGGTTAGTCTTCCTATCAACGCACTGGGCATGATAGCAAATCTGGCATTACTATTTTTCTAAAATCAGAACTGTTAGAATAATGTGGTTTCTTAAAACTCTTCAGAGCTTTTTTTCCCAAGTTTCTAAGGACCTGTGCTCTCAGGTCAACTCACTCATGTGCTTGGGTAGCTGCTCCTCAGTGGGTTTTAGTAGCAGCAATCTGAAGAGTTTAAACCAGGGGACTGTAGTGATTTGGCTCGTTTTGACCAAAACCTTTCAGGGAGGAAGCAGGTGATAGCCAGAGGCAGCAGAGGGTGCAGACATTGATCAGGGCATCCAAGCCAGCCCTGTTCTCAGCAGCAGGGAGAGACCCAGGGGTCAGCCCTGAAACAGCAGAGGAGTTCTGAAACACAAGGATTGATATATATTAAATATTAGGAATAAATTCTTTACTGTGAGGGTGGTGAGACACTGGAACAGATTGCCCAGAGAAGCTGTGGATACCCCAACCCTGGAGATGCTCAAGGCCAGGTTGGATGGGGCTTTGAGCAACCTGGTCTAGTGGGAGGTGTCTCTGCCCATGGCAGGGGGTTGGAACTAGATGATCCTTACGGTCCCTTCCAACTCTAACAGTTCTGTGATTCTGTAACTGGCAAAGGCTAAGAGAGCAAAATATCTTCTGTGTGTCTTGGGTAGCAATCCCTGAGAGGGGAAGGTTAACAGTACTGTTTCCTTCTGTACCTCCCTGTTATTAGGGTGGGAACCCCATTTTGCAGAGCCCTGTTTTCTCTCTCGCTCTTTCAGTGTCACCCCCATCTCCCCCAGGCCTTCAGTTCTTCCCTCAGCCTTCAGCCTGCCATTGCCTCGCCCCCTGGCAGGCTGATATAAATCCTAACTGAATTTGGCAGATTTAAGCCCAGCCTGTCCTTCACAGGGCTTCCCTACAAACAGACACAGTGATTGTATGGGAAAATCGAATAGAAACTTAAAATATGAACTTTTCGGAGGAGACCTTGTCCAGAACAAGTTTGAATCTGAGCATATTTTATGGCTGAAATGCAAATGCCTTTAAGGGGAAAAAAAGCGCCAATAAATGAAAGAGATAATGTAATGGAAATAGTGTTTCCCTGCCCAGGACAGAGCTGCCGGCCTGAGCCCTGGCCGGTGTTCACACAGATGCACCGGCATCAGGAGAGCTACCTGCGAGGTGAGGATCAGGCCCCACAGTCACGTTTTATTGAGACACTGAAGTAGCGCAAATAAAGCGGGGCTGAAGCTGTGGCTGCTACAGGCAAGAGCAAAGGAAACGAGCCAAGTATGATGTCGTCGTACATTTGCAGGCTATAGGAATGTGTTTTGCTGGCCCCTTGGTAATCCGGACTTTGAACTCCCATTCATTCCTGTTTCTCTCTCCCATGACATAAAATAATTCCTCGGGACTGTCTGTAACCCCCAAACTCCTTGGAGCTTGTTCTGTGCAATGTTACACCACTGGGGCTCCTGAAACTATTGTGTAATGGGGTGAGATCACAGACTAGCGCTATCTTGCCTGCCTGATGGTTAGCTGCAGTTAAAACGCTAAAAAACTGTTCATGTAGGATTACAGCTATAATTCTTAATAGCAGTAGGAAATCCAGACGTGCAAGTGATCTTCCATAAGCAAGAAATCCATTGATGTGGGGACGTTTTCCACTGATGATTTTAAGTTCGTTGACTCTGCTGTGGCTGCAGTTTGGGACACCCAGCCGTTATTTGTCTTCTGCGCTGTGCAAACACATATGGATGTGTTAATCATGTAGGCTGGTACAGGAGCAAGGACAACAGCAGTGTCATGTTTTCAGATGTGATGTTTGGCCTCTGAATGTTAAATAGGAACCTGGACAGACTGAGCAGATGCACCATCGTTGTGGTATGTTAGCCACTTCATTTACCTCAAACCGGAACAGCCATGATGTTCAGATTAAAGAGTCTCTGACAATCAGGATCTACCATCCCATGGTGGGGTTTTTCTTTGAAGTGAGTCATTGGCCTTTTTCAGAATCTCATGTTAAAAGGCCATCAACATGTGAGGCATAGAGAACAAGCGCTCTACCTTCCTGGGTTTTGCCCTCATGAAATCGTTGGGAATGGTGAGGGGGCTTTCGTAGCCCTTTTATTTACTCAGAGCCTCTGGGAAGTGCAATATGAAAAGGACCCCGGTGTGTTTTGCTGTAGCGTATCCTGACCAGAATATACGAACAATTGGGTTAGGACTCAGAGCTGTATCCTCGGTGATTCATTTAGCTTTCTGACCGCCATTAAAATCACAGTGCAGCACAATGTAAAAAATGAGTGTGCTTGGTCAGCAATAAGATTATTTGGGAGCTTCAGACGGTGGTCAGATGGCTACATTTTATTCACTAATATCAAAAGAACTAAAATTAAAAAAGCTTTGCATACGGACATGTAAATATGCTGATGCAGGATGGGAAAGTGAGAAGACACAGTGCAGTCACTAGGAATTATTTAGATCCTCCAAAGAGGACGTGTGTCCAGCTCTGGGCTCCCCAGTTCAAGAAAGACAGGGATCTGCTGAAGAGGGTCCAGCAAAGATGATTAGGGGATTGGAGCATCTTTCTTATGAGGAAAGGCTGAGGGACTTGGGTCTTTTTAGTCTAGAGACAAGAAGATTGAGGGGGGATCTTATTAATGCTTATACATACTTAAAGGGAGGGTGCCAGGTAGATGAGAACAGTCTTTTTTCAGTGGCGCCCAGTGATAGGACAAGAGGTAACGGGCACAAATGTGAACATAGGAGGTTCCATCTTAACATGAGGAGGAATTTCTTTCCTTTGAGAGTGGCAGAGCACTGGCACAGGCTGCCCAGAGAGATTGTGGAGTCTCCCGCTCTGGAGACATTCAAAACCCGCCTGGACACCGTCCTGCGCAACTGCTGTAGGTGACCCTGCTCTGGCGGGGGGATTGGACTAGATGATCTCCAGAGGTCCCTTCCAACCCTGACCATTCTGTGAAGATTGTGAAATCTGCCCTGGATGAAGGGATGGTAGCACCAGGCTCCCAGCAGCAGCCTGGCAGTGCACGGGATGTCTTGCCCTTCTTCAGGGCCAGGGTACGCATTCACCCATCCTGCTGCTGCTTCCCTGATGTCTGTACCTGTTCTTCCCTGTTGACTATGTATGGAGCCTGAAAATATGCTTTTGGAAAGATTAATATGACCACGTTTTATCACTAGGTCATTTTCTGTCGGCCTATGTGGCTATAACCTAGAGGGAACAGATGCCTTTAAAATAAGCCATTTGGTCAGGGAGGATGAGCTGGGGTTACAAAATGCCATGCACTGTGTAGGACGGGCTGAGAGGAGAAGGTTGCAAACGCCCAAGAGCTTAAACATTTACACTTGAAGGTAAAACTATGACATGCAGCCACTCTGCAGCCTGGTGTTGGCATTTGTGGCTTGCCCCCAGATTGTTCTCTGGGCTGTTTTTCTGTAGCGATGCCATCCCAGGCTGATTAGAGACTGAGCCCAAGCCAGACAGAGGATGGAACTGCGCCTATGGGTCTAACCTGAGGGCCAGAAAATGAAGATTTGATGAGGAACTAGTTTCCTGTCTGCTTGATTAAATACAGCTATAAAATTAAGATAAAACATACCCACAGCCCCCTGGAGGTGCATTGTGAGGACGCACCACTAAATGTTTGTAAAGCGAGTTGGAAGTGAAAAATGCTGCAATATTGCAAAGCCCTGTTCTCTTGCAAGAAAGATGATTGTTTCTTTTATAAGGTAGCAAAGTCCGGAAAAGTAGAGTGGAAACAAGCATGTCTCCAGATCTCTGGCAGCAGTCCTATCGCTAGCTAAGCCAGTGGCTGCAGCTCTGATACAACATGATGCTGCAGTCTTCTGGAGAGAAGAGGAAAGCCCTCCAGCACTCAGTGGCCGGGGATGCTGGCAGAGTCGCTGTTGTTATTTATACAGAGGGATGCTGCCGCATCCCCCAACCCAGGAGTTCAGGCCTGGATCCAGCTGCCATCGCAGTGACTGGTGTGGCCTGAGAAAAATCTCACCATCTCTTTATCAGCGCATCTGCAGTGTTCCTCACTCAAGGCCCATGAGTGAATGCTTCTTCACAAAAGAAGGTAATTGGTGCCCAGTGTATTTTGAAAACTGGCAAAATTATATGATGGCAGAACAAGCGCTGTTCTTGCTTTTTCGGAAGCATTTGTGCTATGAGGATCGATGTATGTATACATTTATGAGCCTATGGGACACGGGACCATGAAAATCTTGGAGGGGCAAGACTATACACAGTGTCTGTCAGCAGTTCTCTTGAAGAAGGTTAAATCCTTAATTTTATTGAAGGAACTCTGTAGCATATACATGGGGACTGGCAAGAAGAACAGCTTATAGCTCCCCCTTGGATATCTGTACCAAGAAATCTTGCTATGTAAAGGAGTGCAAAATGCCAACATGCAATGAAGTGCTGGAGAGTGTCCAAAGAAGAGTAACAAAGATGGTGAGGAGTCTGGAGCACAAGTCTGAGGGAATGGGGGTTGTTTCACCTGGAGAAAAGGAGGCTGAGGGGAGACTCTCTACAACTACCTGAAAGGAGGTTGTAGTGACGGGGTGTCTGGTCTCTTCTCCCAAGTAACAAGTGATAGGACAAGAAGAAACAGCCTCAAGCTGTGCCAGGGGAGGTTTAGGATGGATATTAGGAAAAATTTCTTCACAGAAAGGGTTATCCAACGTTGGAACAGGCTGCACAGGGAAGTGATTGAATCACCATGCCTAGAGGTATTTAAAAGACGCATAGATGTGGCACTTAGGGACATGGTTTAGTGGTGGACTTGGCAGTGCTATGCTTATGGTTGGACCCAGTGATCTTAAAGGTCCTTTCCAACCTAAGTGATTCTATGATTCTACCTTCCCATTTCCAGTTGCCCCCTGTATTATTTGAAATTAATTTCTTGACTGAAGGATTATCGCAGGGATCTGCTGCAAGTGCATTGAGCACCTACACACTGCTTGTCTGCCTTCAGAAGGGCCCTTCGTATGCATCCCACCCTGCTTCTGCCGCAGCTCACCACTCCTTCAGCTGGGCTAATGCAGAAGAGGATGTTTTTATTTGCAGTGGGGATGCTTTCGGTGATGCCGTGGATAAGTGCAGCCCCACAGCTGGGCTGCCACCCTGGAGTAAAGGTGAACGAGCAGGAGCCAGAGGGTGGTGGGGCAGGAACTTCTACACCTGGTTGCTGCTGAAGGAAACATGCCGGGTAATGACCCTCTCATATTTTTTTCTCCTTTAGACTGGATATAAAAACAGGCATGGGTTGACAAGGAGGATAAATGCTGCATTAGGCGGGTTTTGGTCACCAGTGTGCTCTCTCTCCCCTTCTGAGCAGGGCAGTCCCTGCTGCAGGTGACACGGTTGTTCATGAGATAAAAGTGCTACACAACGTGGTGTGAAGACCACAGTCTAACCCACAAGTAGTGAAGTTACTGTGGACAGTGATGGCTCAGCTGCTGGGAATGGGGACAGGAGCCAAGGAGCCTCTGTGCCAGTCCCAGCTCTGCTACCCTGTGGGACCAGCAAGTCCCCAGGAAAAACAAGTACAGGGCAAATAGAGTACAATAATCAGCCCCTTCCCAAAGCCCTTCCCTTTATCACAAATGCTTTATTACACATCCATATATAAAGTCGGAATAGCAATATTGACCCACCTCCTACGGTGTTGGATTCAGCAAGGAAATTGGCCCCAATCCCTGATTTAAACTTGCATTTCATTTTCATCACCAGCTTGTGCAGAACAAAACACCTCTCATCTCCCTTCCCTCCCCGTCCCACTAGTAAGAGGCAAAATGGCTTTTTAGGAAAGCTGTGTAATTCCTGCCTGAAATTCTCTGGAGTGCTGGTTCTTTTTGGTTCCTCCAAGCTATTTTTTTTTACGGTTTCTTAAGCCACAGATGAGAAGGAAAAAAAAAAAAGCACAACACCAATCCAATTAAGGAAAAGCCTTGGGAAAGAGAAAGTGCTTGTTGTTTAAACGTGTGCTGTAAAGAGAGCCAGGAAAGGTGGGTTAAATGCAGAGCCTAAATATCCAGCAGCCATAGCTGTTATCTGAGCCTCTGCGCCATTAGCGATGCAGCAATACTGGTTTGGGTTTTCCCCTCCGTTCTCCAGGTTCAGCGTGTGAGCAGGTCTCCACAAGCTCCTCGCTTATTGGTTTGATATCGCAAAAAATAAAACCCTGTTAAGAAAAGAAAATGTATGAGGAGGCAAAGTAGTGATCTCAGAGCTCTATAAAAAGTCTTGGGTCTGAAGTATTCTAAACGGGGGCAAATTTATCAGGTGCCAAGAAAAAAAATTACCCAAACCCAACATCCATTCCAGCTGATCGCTAGTCTCCAGGCTGAGCGTCTCGTTTTAAGGGGTTCTTCTTATTCCGTGAGCCACAAGCAGGACTGCAGGGGGAAAGCACAGCCTCGTTTTATTCAGGATGTTTCAGCTGTCAATAAAACTACGTTTCCTTCCTTCAAAGTCGCAAAACCTATGGGACCAAAATATACCATAAGTGTTATATATTGCAACAGGATTTCCTTGTACTCTGTTAGACACAAATGACTGGGGACCCACTCACCCCATTTGCCCATAGAAAGGGAAATGAGATGCAGAGTTAGAATAACAAGCAAGAGGATGAATGCAGAAGCAGAAGGTGCCCACTGTTCATTCCTCTCCTGGTTTTTGTTGCAGGCTCTTTCTCAGGCTCTTTGAGCTGCAAGTTTAAAACCGCTCTGGAGGGCTTCAGCCTTTCCCAGTTCCCGGGCTTTGGTGGAGGGGAAAATTCTGCTTTAGTAATTTAAACTAAGTGGTTATAGGTTTGTTTTCTCAGGTGCTTGTACAGATGCCGAAGGCTACAGATTGGGTACTGCTGACCTGCAAGGTAAAATGCAGCCATGGTTTTATGGGAGGGAGAGGAGTTTTGCACAGCTAAGTGACTGAATCTGCAACTAGAAAAGACCAGAAGAAAATACAGCAGCTCACTCTATGGACTAACTTCTGCCAGTGACACAAAAGGAGAGCACAGCTGCACTAAGGGCAGTATTTTTGTTGTATTATTGTATATTTTCATAATTAGAGATTTTTCTTCCTTCCCAGTCAGGATAGCTTTGGTTTATGTCTACACCTCTCTCTGGTCTGTCCAGCTCCAACATGATGGAAACACCTGTTCCCTGCTGCTGAAAAGCATGGAGGCATGGAGGCATCCCTGGTTTTGGCGGGAAAAACAGGGAAAGCTGATATATGTATGAATATGTGTGTGTGTGTGTATACACATATATCACCTCTACTGGAAGCTGTGAGGCATTGACAGCTCTTAGTTTCAACTGAAGTAGCTCACGTATATGCAGGGATCTGTTTGTACATATTATTCAAGTAAGTATGCGTGTGGATATATACAAAACATGCATATATGGCTGTATATTTAAGGTGATGTATTTCCATACGAACTCATTTATCTTGAGACGCTGGCAAGGAGCAGTCTCTGGAGCAGCTTTCTGCTGGAAAGACTTTGGCCAAGAGTGATATCCCTTTGGTCATTTAACAAGTGATGGGGTCAGCCTGAGATCCCTGAGGCTTTGAACGTTTCGCCTTCTCCTTTCTCCAACCTATTTGCCTTTCTTTCTCATATTATGCAAGAGATGAGATACTCTGATAAAACCACTTCTTGTGGGAGAACATGACTCAGTTTTCACAAGTGGACACCCCCGAAACATAGCTAGCATCCCCTCACAAGTCTTCCTAGAACCAAAATAATATCTGAAGTAGAGGCAGGAGAGAAGCAGGGTTAGAGGGGTGAAGCAGAGGAGGAAGTCATAAACTTCCTTTTGTATTATCTGCACCCAACTCCCACAGCCTCTGAATCACAACTGTGTGCACAAATAACTCACAGTCATCTGCAGGAAATCACCACAACTGTAATCATTGTCCTTTTTATTTTAGAATTTGCAGGGTTAAACTATCAGTGACACAATATATTTGTACACATTCAAGTAATACCTCTCTGATATGGGGTATGGTTCCTTTAATCTAATTTAGCTGTCGAAGATCTCTTGAATGTAGCCGGAGAGAAAATCTAATGCAACAAACCAGACCTCTATCCACCAAGGGAGACAAAAACTCATCATTGCTTCTGACCCGAGACTGAATATACCTAATTCAACCACAAATTGCTGGGCTGAGCGGAATTCACGGCACAGCCAAGAAGACTAATTCCTTCCCTTGCACGAATTACCATGTTAAACTCCCTGACCTGGGTTACGCAGGAGGTCAGATTAGATTATCGCTGTCCCAAATTCTGGTCTCGGAAACCAGTTTTCAGTGCCCATCTGGCTGCAATCCCAGGTAAACATCAGGAAAGAAATGCAAGCGCGCGGTTAGGGTATCTCGTTTCTGTGTGCTGCGGTGGAAGGACTCTCATTGCTGTCGGTAAGAAGGCAGCAGACCTTCCTGAAAATGGGAGACAAGAAAAACTTTAGTAGATGTCAGCGAGGGGTGCTTTTTAGGGTCAGTGTTGGTCAACAAGGGGCCCTCCCAGCATGGCCCGCGTCTGTGTGCAGGCAGTTCCCGTGGCTGAAGCAGGGCTCTCAAATGCCCTGAACTTGGTTAAATACAGAGAAACTCCCCCATAGCATGGCGAGCCCCAGAGATGCAAACAATTTGCAGTGGGCAATGCTGCCTCTTTGCTCCATCCTCACTCTCCCCTGAGTGATTTTGTCCCTGCTGGAGAAGAGAATCCTATCTTGCCCAGTGTGGCTACTCAATATCCTCTTCTGCCGTGCCCAGGGGTTGGCCATACAAGAGAGAGACCAAACAAGCCCCACTGCCTGTCTTCTCTCTCTGCAGCAGCCATCCCTCAGCAAATAGACCAGGAATGGCATCTTCCCATGCCATAGATACCCATAGCCACGCCATTTGAAGACCACAGTATGGCAAGAGGCAGCATCTCACTGCAATCAACCTCTGAAGCAGAACTTTGTTTCTCAAAGAGCTGTGTGAACACGCTCAGCAGCTCCTCACCTTCCAGCACAGCTAGCAAAGCCTGTTTCCCTGGGGTGTTGCTGCTCGCTTGCAACTCATGCTTATCCCTAAAGCTCCAGAATCCCTCTTTAGCACCTCCTGTGTGAAATGCTCGGGCAGATGGTACCAGCAGGGCTTGAGCTCCCTTCTGAGGTGCCACGAAATCGCATGGTGATTGACTCCACCCAGAGCAACTTGCCCGTCCCTGATTACCAAACGTTCCCCTCCATCCGCTTGTCCTCTCCCCACCCCTGGAAGGATGGTGAATTAACAGCAGGGCTGTGACTAACGGCAGCGTGAGCAAGCAAGGAAGCCGTCGGGCATCCAAATCAGCTGAATCAGATGGAGCAGGGGAAAAAAAAAAAAAAAAAAAAAAAAAAAAAAAGCTATCTGAACAAGCACTAATGGCTTGCAGGCCGAAACATGAACAGCCAGGCACATTGGTGACTCACGGGTGAAACGTGTGACAGCGACTTTGGTGAGCGGTGGGAAGGGCTCCGCGCTGGGGCGGCGGGAGGGGAAGGTGTGCGGCGCAGCCAGCGGCTCAGCCAGCTGAGCGTTTCCCACGCACATTCCTCTGCACCATGCACTATGAAGTCTGGTCAGAAGATAAAGCGTGGAAGCAGGGAGAAATTCCTAGGAGAAAAGTGAAACAGAAAAACAAAGCAGCATGGTAATTTCTTGCCTGCAAAAAGCGGTATTTCCATGTGCGGGCTTGCTCCACCTGCAATTTTACATGTGTACAGTGATTGCTGATATAAGCCTCTGGTAAGAAGCTTGATCTGTTTCAGGAAAATCCCTTCCTTGTTAATTTATTATTTGATATATATGTAAAGCAGCGTACAATATAGCCTCAATCCACAGAGACTCATGCCTTCAGGGCTGCGGGTAAAAGAAAGAGTGCACAAGGGATGAATTAGAGAGAGAAATAAACTAACAGCTGAGCACCCTGGTTTGGAGTGGTCACTGGTGTTATTTCTGCCGTGATCACAGCACTGTGGAAGTACCCAGAGGCTCAGCTGTGCCTGGTGATGGACCTACACACAGCAGGTACGTGCTGGTCGGTGTCTCTCAGCAGTGCAGCCCTATTGCTGGACAAACTTACACCAATCCAGTCCAGGGGTTTTCAGAGAAGGGTGATGGCAGCCAGGCCCTGGGTGGTGCTGAGTTGAGTAAGTCCCTCTAAGAATACCCCCATCTGGACCCTTTGCAGCAGAAGAGCATTTCTGAAGGACTGTTGTCCATCCAAGGGCCTGTATGCTCCAGACCTGACCTCGATGAGGAGTCTGTGCATGATGGATAAATAGCTAAAACCAAACCGTTCTGTAATGAGGAAACTATGATTTGCAAGCGGTGCCCACACAGCCTGCCATACACGCTGTGCCGTTCAGTCCCCGGGATGAGACATGCTCTCCCGATGGTCAGCTGCACTGACCGGGACACCGACCCCGCGTCCAGCCCCGGGGTGCTCTGTGCCCTGCAAATACAGAGCAACGAGCTTGCGGATGAACCAGGGGGCAAACTGAGATTACAAAAGAGGCAGGAGGTGCAAACAGACCCTGAAATAATACAGTAGCATTGCAAGCAGTAGCCCAGAGCTCCCCCAGTCAAAGTGCTCACTGGATGTTGTCGGAGCCAAAAAATCATTGGAGGTAGAAGCTTGGAAGACACCTCTCTTGGCCAGCTCCTGCAGGGGAGGCACAGCCCCTGTCCCTGCGATTCCAAACGCGCAGCCCTTCTGCCAGGGACTGGCACACATGATGAGTTACACATGCAGCAAGCTGTGATTGCAACACAACGACTTGCAGTGTATTAAAATTAAGCAAGTAGTTAAATTATTTGCCGAATCAGGTCCCAACATGAGACAAGATGCAAAGTCAAGTCTAGCGGAGGAAGCAGAGGGGGCGGAGGAGAAAGGGAGCAGCCCTCCGGATGTGTTGTAAAATAAACCAACAGCGCGCCCGACTTGATGGTTACCGATCTGGGTGTTTTTTCAGACATACCAGATAGAGGAGGTAAATGCCAGAAGCCCAGGGATACCAAGAGCCCACCACAAGGCCACAGGATGACAAATCTGCTGTCTGGTTCTCATGCGTCTGCAACCTCTTTTCCACTTCAGCAATGCCTCGTGGTGGCAGGGCCCTGGGGGTTTTGGGTTGTGTCGGCACGACCCAACCTGTGTCTTGCTTGCGGAGACCGCCAAGACAAGCACACGGTGCCTGCAGCCCCCTGCTCCTCTGCTCGCTGCCTGCCTGCGTTATTTTCCAGTGGCTCAGCACATCTCCTGTTGTTTATCCTGCTCACCTTTGTACAAAAGCCAACTCCTGTCTTTTGTAGTCAAGAGAACGCTGGTGCAGAGCTAATGTGGTGAGCCAGGTATCTCATCAGCTCCTGCAGCACCTTTGGGTGCTCACAGAGTGCGGAACAACCTTGTGCCTGTGGGAAACTGGCTGCAAGGGGACCTTTCTGTGGATGTGTGAGTTTTAGTCCACACTGTCTCATGCAGATGCCCTGGAGGGGATGTAAGGCATGTGCAACAGCCCTTCACAGACCCTTTCGCTAGGTGTTAATGAGTTACCGCGACCCTGGTTTCCAGGTCTCCGCTCAATCCACACTGGTTCCTCTCAGGCAGCGTAATTTGTGCACCTCCACCATTGCTCCAAAACAGCACCTTGGGCAGCTGGTTGTTTCTCTGCCACAAATATGTACTTGTTTTTATAGCAAAGAAATCATCCCTACTTCCATTCCAGTAGAAGATGAAAAGTACACTCAGCCTCCTTTTCTCAGTCCTGACTCTGGTGTCGCCACCATCATTATATGGCAAGAAGAACCTCTCTTACTGTAGCTCCAGTCCTCTGAAATATCTTTTGCTTCCCAAGTACATGCTCTTCCATTTTTTATTTTCTCCCTGGAAGATTCTCATTTGTTTTTTAATTGTGGGTTACAGTGAGGTTGGCCCTGGGACAGATGGGCAGGAGTGATCTGGGAAGGTGCAAGGCTCTTCCTTACCATACTTTCCATGGGTCAGATGACAGTTACAGCTCTAGCCTGGCCCCAAACTTAACTGTACAAACAAGATGGGCAGAGAGAGCCTGGCCAACACCTGCTGCCACTCTGCCATGTCTGGCAAAACATCGGAGAGGCTTGTGAGGAGGAGAGACGCCATATTGCTCGGCAACCTCTCCACGATGAAATGGGACTGCAGGATCCTACGTCAAATAAAGCTGTCGCTAATGCAAGCTGTATCTGGGGCCGCCGTAATGAAAACTGTGCTGAGCACTGAGCTCCTGGTGCCACCGAAGCGCTCTGCTTTCCCCAAACTTCCTGGGAAGTGTTTTGAACTTTATTTTTAAAAGTGCAATTAATCACGGAGCAGAGCTTGAAATCGGTCCAAGTGCAATAAAAAGCAGCCGAGCAGAGCCTGCTCAGCCCAGCGAGCATTGTTTGCCACGGCCTGACTTCAGGCATCAGGAAACTTCCAGATGTGTTAACTTTGCAGCTCCTGGCTCCTGCAGGAATCTTAACTGCTACCATCTGTACGGGGGAAAGGCTTCAGAAAAGCAGCTCTCCCGCTCCCTTTACTTACGTTCCTCCAAGCATCAAGAGTTATTACCCTGCAGCCTCTGCAATTTCTGCTGGCTTCATCCTCATCGACTAATGACCGCACCCTGCGAAGGTGCCATTTCTTTCTGCTTCCATCCTTCGGCCGGGACAGTCTTGGCAGAGCCCCTCCGTCAGGCGGGTGACAGGCCCTCTCCATCTGCTCCTGTTCTGCATGTGGTTTACAATACGCTACAGGAAGGCATTTTCTCACGCTATTAAGTTTTCACTAGATTGGTTTGGTTATTAGGATCTAGCGGCGGCAGCAGGCAAAATTATAGCCTCCATGAAATCTGAGTCTGCTGCTCTGCCACAGGCAAGGGGCGCACAGTGTCCCCCTCCCAGGTACGCCTGGACACCTCCTGGGCTGGCCCCGGAGCCTCTTCAGTTACTCCTCAGGCCCCTAACCACAGGGGTAATTTGTACCATGTTCATGCCCAGAGCCTGTGGGTCAGGCAACTTTGAGGCTGAAAGGCTCCAAAATGGCACTTCCAGCTTAGTCCTTGCCCTGGAGAAGTTCTCCTTCCCTCAATCTGGCTTTTTTTTTTTTTTTTTTTTCCCAAGAGGATGATGCCTTTTGCTCCCGCATTTGTCACCTTTTTCTCTTTTCCAAAGACTTGCAAGTAACAACCTCATGCACAAGCTCTGTAGATGGTCTTAACCATCCTAACCACGCTCAGCACTTACTCTCTCTGTGCATCAAAAGCTCCTCACACATGTAAATTTTTCAGTACCCAGAGGATGGAGGTGAGCAGGAGCTACGAACTCCGGTTTGCAGCCAGGGAGGCTGACACACCGAGAGGTTCATTGCTTTGCCCAGGGCCACACAAAGGGTTAGTGGCGCAGCTGGGATCAGAAAGCTCTGGTTCTTAAACTCTTAAACTGTCCTCAAACCACCAAACCTCATGGCAGAGGCAAACTGGAAGGACTGGGTCCAAACCAAAAGTGAGCAGTGCCCAGGACTATAAATAATTTCATCTGATGCAGCTTTTATGAAGCTTGTGCAAAACACAGAAAAGGCTGGTGTCATCCTGGGGTTTATGACTATGTTTTCTTCTGAAAACTGAACTCTGCAGATCATTCTCCCCCCACCCAGCACCCAGGTGAGTCCTGGAAATGAAAACACAGTGAAGTGGTTTGTGGCAGCAGAGGCCTTGTCTACGGCCAGAAGTTTGGGTCCTATCCCAACAAAACCAATAACGAAGTGCAACGGCTCAAAAGCAAACCTACACGCAAAGCCTTGAAACAGCACAGCAGTGACTGAAAAAAAAAGGAGGAGCAGGAGAGAAAGGAAAGGAGAAGCCCGACGAGAGGGACTTTGGTAATCCAGGCTTCTCTGGTGGAAGCTGAAAGGAGGTGCTGGTTACCTGCCTGGTAGCAATATGGCTAGGTACGCTTGCATCCAAATACATAGTTGAATCTATGAGTTCAAGGTGTAACTTTGCCTGCCTTATGGTCCTGGCTCAGAATAAACCAAACGGCGTGAGGGTGTATGATTTTAAGAGGTGATCACACTTTCCCATATTTTGCCTTAACACCCTGCAGCTCCAAAAGGCTTCCTCTTGTGTGGGTTCAACTTCTTGCCCTGCTCCTTGGAGGAGGAGGAGGAATGCGACTGAGGCACACTCGCACAGTGGAGCTCCAGTTATCCTGCCATCAAGTCAGACCAGCTGTCCTCAGGCCGTATGTGCCCCAGAGCAATGTCTTCCGAGAGGAGGGACGTTTTCATAAAGAGTGTGCCAAAGCAGAGGCAGGATGCAGAGACATACAAGTTACTCATCCTGGCTTAAACCCCACAGGATGTCTCAAGTGACTGAAGTGTAGGCTGAAATACAGGCCAAAACTATAAGTTTGGGGATTTTGGCCTTAGATGACTGGCCACAGACAGGTCCAACATGAGACGACCAAGTAGATAACCCCAAATGTCAGCAGAAAAACTACCAAATGGAGTTGACCGTTCCCAAGGGGTTTTGGCATCACTAGTGGCAGTTGATGACTAGGCTCTATTACGACAATATCAGAGCACAGAAATTGTGGTCATAGGGGGAACAATACCTATTTTTTACTCATCTGTGGGTTTTTCTCAGCTCTTCATAAAATTTTGAAATCAAGAAGTTTGTCTTCTCTGTTTCTCTGCCAGTGCAATTCCTGTTTCTGAGAGCAGTCCCCCAGATGGTGAGCACTGGAAAAGAGATGTGAAATGAGAATTCAGATTTCACGTTAGAATTAGAAATTGTGAAGGGCAGTTAGCTCAACCTCTCCACTTTCTATGCAGGACAAATTCACTCCCTCTGATTTTCAGAACTTTCAGTGCTATTTGCTTAATCTGATGGAACAGACCTTTTACTAGCAGAATAAAATGTTGTAGAGTGATTTATCAGGAAGCAGATAAAATATATTTGAGGAACAAAGATATGTCTAAACATGTTAAATAAACCCAGGATTTTGGTATCCAATCTATAAAGAAGGTTGCAAGAGATTTATCTGAGCAGCCATTCTAATGCATGTTAATAGTGGGTGTAATAACGGAAATGAGAAGCAAACTGGAAGACAACACTTGTGACAGTTGTGACATAGTGGAAATAATTCAACATCAGTCATTAAGGCTGAGCAAAGGGAAAGGAAACAGAGAAGTCAGGGAGAAGATGATACAGCAGCAGAAGAGAAAGAGCTGCTGTTGCCTCAGAATCAAAGTTTCTGTCGTCTTTGCCATTTCTCAGCTCATTACCCCTAAAACAGGCTCCAGCTGTACTGCATTGACTTAGCAGAGTCAGCCAATGCTATTTCACAATGAACTTCTCACCAAGTCCTTCACTACAAATGAAATCAAGACCATTCATTTTGACTGGCTTCCTGTGATAACTCTGTAAACTGCCGGTGATCTCCTGACCAGATTTGGAAGCCTTCCAACACCCTCAAACATCTTCCAAGTTGGAAGGTTTTCCTCGCTTGTTTGCTCTTTTCCTTGCATTTTTCCTTCTTTGTTTTCACCCATATATCACAGACATCGGCTCCTCCACAGTTGCATGGACTGCTGTCCCAAACAGTCTCATTAATATCTGTAGAGTAGGCAGGATTATTATTGTTTTGAATGCTTTCTAGTGCTGGTTTTATTTACAATGCTCCTCATTTCAGGGAATGTTTGTGATTCCTCGTGTCTGATGGTGCTACAGATGTTGTGCCACAGCCGTGATGGCAGCTGGAATGTACAGCTTGAGAACTGAAACCCTGCTTAAAGCTTCTCCCCTAACCCGGGAAAATAATATTCATTCTTCTCCCATCCCGTTCAAATAGACACATGTGGGCCACTATGGCCAGATGGCAGCCTTTACAACGTTCATTTCTGCAGCTCTTCAATATACTTTAGAGGAGATTTGCTTTAGGATCCACATCGAATGGTGTTTGCAAGACTAAGCTTGCTCAGCTGTTCTGATTCACTCTGTTCAGATGTGTAAGGGTATGTTTCAATCTTTCGTTCTTCAGAAAAAGTAAGTAAAAAAGTACATCCCGTCTTATTGCTGCATTCTGCAAAGGTTCGTGCTCTGCACTTTGGTTTGTTTTGGCAGACCAGGGTGTGCAGATCTGGCTTTGGGTCTCATTTCCAAACACGTTCGCTGTTAAAACGATCAACATCTGATCCATCCCTATACAGAAGTCAGGTTCACAGAAGTGGGAGTGAAATGAAAATGTGACCCAGACATCATGGTGCCTTATATAAATTTGGCCCTATGGCCAAGCTTTGGGACCTGCCTCTGCCTGCATGGCATGCATAAAAAATCTGGACCTCGTTCTCTCTAGGTACTAGGCTACATCCCCAAAACCTGGGTCCAAGCTTAGAAAGACTTCAGTTATCTCTATTCCAGAGGTTGGTTCCTGTGGATTACCGAGCAACTCAGGGGCTCAGACAGCCTAACACAGTGCTCGAGCCCCACATCCCCCAGGCACCCCAGCAAAGGGTCTTTCATCTGCTCAGCCGCTCCCTGGTGCGAGATGACAGGCACTGTGCTATTTCTTAAGCTTACTTTCATTAAGGTCTGTCGTCTGTGTATATTTTTTTGCCCAAACCAGAAGGGTGCTCGGGCTATACCTAATTCCCTCAGGCTGCTTCAAGGACTCACGGCATCCTTCCCCAGTAAATGTAAGTGAAGGGATGCTGGTAGAATTGGGGAGAGGAGAATGTGCTGCTTTGCTTAGAGATCTTGAGAGACTCAAAGGTATATAGGTGCGAGGATCCAGACAGGAGTAAAGAAGAGAGCTTAACTCTGTAACCTAGAACTCTACTGTGATAGCACAAATAAGTAATAGCAGCAACCATAATAAAAGTTGTGAGCAGGACAAAGGTGTTGATTCATGCACACATCCTCAGGATGTATATATATATATACACACATACACACTCACTTAAGCAGGAGGGTACCAAAGTTGCATAGATACATACCTAGATAGTTGTCACATGTATTTTACTTATACAGTACTTTCCTTTCAAGGATCTCAGGGATCTTTGTAGACATCAGTGAACTGTTGAAGCAAATAAGCATTGAACATGCAGCTCAGACGAGGAAATCCTGACCCTGCTCTGAGCAGGGATGTTGGACCAGATGGTCTCCAGAGGTTCCTTCCAGCCCCAGTGATTCTGTGATTCTGAGAAACAGTCTAAAACAGCACGGGAAATCTGGGGTAGGATCAGATCCCTTGACTTCACTTAAACTTCATGGGTTTGGTCAGCCTCTCACATCTTGCAGGATATTGCTTTAAGGGCAGACTGGAAACCATAGAGTTCATAAGTGCATATTGCAGCTCTCTACAGTTAAGTCTGCATTTGCTAGCCTGTTTCTTACTGCAGTGGTGGTTTGCTGCCTTAGATATGCAATGCCTGAACAGTCCTCCCATTATTATGCAGAAAGCACTTCACCTTCCTATCTCACAGAAGATCAAGCCACCAATTTGTTCTTGACTGCATTTTCTGGAACACCTGAAGAAAAGTACATGTCTGAATCATGCTGCTCTAAATGTCAGAAATAAAATATTGCTTATATGGAAGGGTCTAAGTCCTGCATAGAGTTACGGACCAGAGTTTCCCAGAAGTCAGAAATCCAAGCAGTGTCCCTGAACACTGAATTCTGTGTGTGATCCTGTCGGCTGACATACGCTAATTGTAAATTCATGTATATGACATGCAGAGAACAACCTACTGACTTTGCTCCCAAGTGGGTTCATGTGTGGTACATACTCTGGGAAAATGAAATATTTAATGCCCATTAGTGAGCGGGAATGTGGGGTGAAGTTAGAACCTGATGCGTGTTAAGCCTCACCAATCAATTTGTGATACACAGACAGAGAAAGGCTAACTCTGTACGAGTAAATAAACCGTTTCAGGGAATATTTCTTCATGAAACTGTTTGAATGGCCTCTGGTGTGGCTTTGTCCAGGCTGTAACTCAGGAGTCAGTGTGGGCCAAGGACCATTCCCAACGGGCAGTTTGGTTGTGACACCTTGTTTTAGTGGACACCAGAAGCTAGTAGTATGGATGTAGACTATCCCATCCTGTTGGCTTTGTGGCATTGAAAGGTCTGAGGCATTTACCAGCTTGACATGTCTAATTAAATACAAATGGCCTTATTTATTTGTATAGAAGTAGAAGGAGCCATGGCCCACATCAGCATATATGGTTGATGAGTCTTCCGAGGTGTGAAGCAGCAGGTTGGCTGGACGATATTTCAGGTGATAGCAAAATGTAAATCCTCTGCTTAGCTTGTGACACGGTTTTATAAAGGTAACAGTCTTTGGGTTTATAAAGGTAAAAATCTAGAGCTGTTGGGATGTCTTAATAATTTTTCTTTCTTTGAGTTCCATCGCTTATATTTAGTCTCATGCTCCCCAGGGTTACCTGAGATGGTGGTTGCTGGTGAACCACCAGTGAGTTTGCCTCATCTCCTCCATCTTAGTCATGCACCACCAGTGATGGTATCTGTGCTGGAGGAGCTTGTGATTTTTGCACTGAGCACTAGAAACCAGTACCCTGATAAATAAATAGCTCCTGGAGCAAAAACAGGAGCAGATCCTCTGATCACTGATGAGGGATAACGTCTCACTTACACATCAGTGCTGCTCTGGAGTCCTGCAGCTTACTTAGCTGAGGACTCAAGGACCACTAACACTCGTAGTGTACACACATACACCCACAGAACTTGTCATACATGGATGCACTCTGTTTTTCTTTTCCTTTCTCATTTGTGCCTCTTCTTTTCTTAAATCCTCTACTGCTCCACTTTGCCTCTGCTCTTTCTCTTTCACCAAAAACCTGGCTTCTCAAGGACTTCCATGAGTACATCTGCTGTTGGCTCTTGCTCACCATCTCCCATCAGAATAAACTACTCTATCAAGCAACTGTGATTATAGCGTATCTTAAGAGCAGAATTTGATCCTCAAGATTTTTAGCAAGTGAAATCACTAGGTTTTTTGAGACTTTAAAAAATGGCCCATCCCATACTTTCTTCTTCCCCACCTTTCCAGAAAATTAATAGCCTATTGGAATAGGCTGCCCAGGGAGGTGGCTGAGTCACCATCCCTGGATGTGTTTAAGAGCCGTTTAGATGTGGTGTTGGGGGATATGGGGTAGGGGAGAACTTTGTAGAGTAGGGTAGATGGTTGGACTCAATGATCCCAAGGGTCTCTTCCAACCTAAACAATTCTATGAATCTAATATAATTTTCATCCAACTTTCCTAAAATTTTGAATACTGAGGTAATATAGCTTGGTGTGGTCTCATAATAATCCAGGAGTTCCCTGTCACCACCTTCCTTGCCTATCCTGAAGATGAGCCCAAACCAAAACTCCCAAAGACCACCATACTTATACAAGCTCAGAAACAGCCTGAGCGTCTTGTGCAGAGTAGGTTTGGCCTACCTGCACCTCGGTGGTCTTCACAGGGATTCCTTGGGTCTTTTCATGGCCTCAATGATGGAAAATGCCTTGAGGAAGATTCTGTGGAGCTAGTAAGAAGAAAGGATAGTTGGAAATGTACATTTAGGTATAGTGTGTCAAAATGATTTTAGCCTTCTTTGTTCCACACCAAACTTTTAGGTTACACTAATTAAAAATCCCTGAGTCCTGTATATGATCACTTTGTTGTTCACAAGCTACTTATTGAGTAAGATTTAGTGGAATTGCTAGATTCCAGGATAAACACTGCAAAATAATTCAAAACCAACAAAAATGTTGTTTCCAAGTGGTTTTCCATTAAGATCAGTTGAACTGAAAATAGCCAAACCAAAATAACAGAGTAAAGAGGTGAAATAAAAGGGGAGAAAAGTGAGCGGAAAAATTAACCATTGAGAAAAAAAATAATCCCAGCATAAAATACTTGTCAGGTTTTCTGCTCTGCTACATCAGCTTTAAGCCAGTGTGGCCTTCTAATTGTAAGGAGGAAAGCAATGCGGCCAGGCATCATTGCAACAGAGCATTTCTACCTGGAAACGGGCAGCTACATCAGCTGCTTGTGCCCTTCCCTTATCTCAGCAATGGTTAAGATCTGGGATGAGAATCACACAGCCGAAACCCCTCTTGGGAATAAAATGATGCTGAGTAGAGCATTCAGAAGCGGACTTCTTGGGACTTGGATGGAAGAATTTCTCGTTTAGGAGTGGTGACATCAACATTTTTATTCTGATCCCATCTATTTCCTTCTCAGGCTGCTAAAACTTCATCTTTGTCAAAGGCTTAGAAAAATTATTCTTAGCAAGGCAAAGCATCCCTCTTTGGCTGGCTTTTTCCAAAGTACTCAGGCTTTGATTTGCTTCTAGTTGAATCCATGGGAAAAAGATAACTCATTGGTTTCAATAAGAGTGCAGTTAGGCTGGTGCAGGGAAAATTCCACCACGTAGCTTTTAGCGAATAACAAATCTAGTTAATAATAATCACTTTTCTCTTTTGGTGCGATGATGTACTCAGGAGCAATAATTACTACTTGTTACGTTAACAGTTATAACAGGTATGTTCAGTGCTAGCCCAAGCGGCACTGGATCAGCAGCTACTTTCCCTTTATAGCCCAACTGGCAGCCCGCAAACCCCTTGCACGGTGGACAGACCTTCATATGCACGGAGCCCAAAATGACTTGAGCCCATCAACCTCCAAGCAGCACTAGTCCGTGCGGTTGCATGAAGTTATTCATGTTCTTCTTTCTCTTGCCTGTGCTGTCCTTTTTCAGGGCTTTCTCACAGCAACCTTTTTTCCTTTGTACATTGTACATCTTGTTCAGATAAGATGTTTAGATTTGGATACCTTAGTCAGCTTTTATGGTACTTAGCTCCGCAGGACCTTCTGGTGAGGCAAATCAAGTCGCTTGCTTTGCTGGTTTGGTTTACCTCTGTCATAAACCTTAAGCCTAATGTGATGAGTGTGTATGGGGGGTTAGTGGCACAAGCCCGTCGGGAACACGCAGCGTGGGAGAGGGTTGCCGCTGCTGGGAATATTCCATCCACCGCTCATGGGAAAAAAGGTCACTGAGAGTGCGCCATAAAGTGGATGAATTGCCCAGGGAAGATATACAGATGCCAAAGGTCATACATTAAGTATCTCTGGTCTGAGCAGACAACACAAATCACCCTGAGAGCTCTCTGCGCACGCAGAGGCAGATCGGAGAGATGGGGCACAGCCCTTCTTGTCTGATGGGTCTGCCCCAGCAGGCTTGGTGGGATCTGCATACTGGGTGAGCTTTGCTTTCCAGCGCAAGCTGGATTTCCAGGCAGGAGAGCAGCATGGGAATAGGTTTTAGGAGGAGAGTAGCAGAAGGGTGCAAAGTGTGTGGGACACTAGATTCAGTGGCAGAATAAAATGGAGGTGTGGGGGGAGGGAGTACAGGGAAATGGGAGCCCAAATGAAAGTATAGATGAAAATGTAGGGAGCCCTGGAGGGGGGAAGGGAAAGACTGAGTATGATAGAGAAGGAGAGCAACGAGGTGCTCCAAAGAAAGCAACAATAAACACTGTGTAGCAGGTAAGGAAAACATAATTCTGTCATAATTTTTAGCCTCTTTTCCCTCCAAACACAAATGTCTCTGCAACTATGTGCAAGTTTGTATACATCTATATGTCTATGTCCATACATCTATATGTAAATTAAACACGCTTTTTATGAAATTCATTTAATGGGGGTTCTGTATATCCTAAATTTTATTTTTCTTCTGACACGGGAAAATTCCCTTAGGCTACCAGCATCAGCTGCTTTCTGTTATGCTGCCATCTGTTATGTAAAATAACTAGAATTCCTTTTTTCTCTTTCCCCAGTGGCTTTCCTGTTTTTCAGCTTTGGTCAGCTCTGGTTAGTTTTGTCTTTTTAGCTTTCTTTTATGGTGCAAAATAGCCTTTTACTTGTTATATAAACAAGATATTACAAAATAGGATAAAAGGATTTATGTCTACATATAAAATACATCAAATCTATCTATGTTAGTCATTTAAGAAATACCCTTTGCTTTGCTTTCTAGTTGCTGATTTAAATCACAATATTTTCCAAGGTGTATGTGGCATTTATGATGGGGGTTGTAGCAAGTCCACTCTGGTGGTATAGTGGCATACTTCAGATCTGAATCCAGGTACAGATTTTAAAACATCTTTGAAATGCAGATGTGATTCAGTTAAGGGTTTCAATTTAGAATTTTCACTCATTTAAGATATAATACCCAAATTGTTGCGCCAAGAATTAAATATCTATAATATTTCTACTGCTGGTACTTAAAGGGTACAACATAGATGACTGAAGTCTTTGGAGACTTCTTAGGTGGACATTGACTTTGAAAATATGTGAAATGCACTGTAAAATGGAGTGCACAGTTGTATTGTTATCATATTTTAATTCTTTTCTTAAAATTAGAATTTTTCTTTTTTTTTGGTGACCCTTCAATAAATTTTAGGGTAAACCCTCTGCACATCTTCCTGTATAGCCTATGTATTCACAGTTTCTGTAAACTGAAGAAATATTCACTATACACACAGAAAATTCAATTTATATCTGACCAAAGGGGTTTTACAGACAAATGACTTTTCTGCAGGTTTTTAGACGACTGTACTCAAACCAGGATTCAATAGTCCGTATTGCCCTCAGAAGTTAACCACTGCTGTGATGCGATGTCTGTCCCTCTAGCTCACCTTTCCCCCAGGAGTCTGTGCAGGTCCCTCTGTTCCCCAGCTGGTGGAAATCACCTTGGAGCTTACAAACTCTCTACATTGCAAACGTCGCTCTATAAATGTAAGGGGAGGGGAGGCTTTGCCATTTTTTAGCCTCAATTTTGAGCTAGATTTCCAGGAGGAGGGAAAATGTGATGGAATGGGACCAGCCACAGAGGTTTGCTGACCCTCCGTGTTTTTAAAAGAAGGGGCAATGAGAGAAAAGTTGTTCACTGCCTGGTGCAAAATGGTTCTTCAGATGTGAACTTCTGGGGGGGAACTGGGAGGGTAGGGGCTGTAGATGCCTCCTGGAGCTGATCAGGGAGACAGGAACTGCTTTCATCTGGGACTGTTATATCTGCTGGCCTCCAGCAGATGAGCTGGTGGAAATTCATAAAGTTTATTGTTTCCTAAACCATCTGAACATCGTTTTTTTAGTCTTTGAGATGAAAAGCCACAAAACCCATGCAAAGCTTGCCTGTGTCTGGGTGTAAGTGCTAACTTGCAATGTGATCCTACAGATGTATACTGTGGCTCCACAAAGTCACCATCTTCCCTAGATAACTCTCAGCGTACTTAAATGATCAAGATGTCCTACCTGGGAGCTATGAGTGTCCTAAGGGCCAGCAGCAATGGGTTTGTGGGCCTCTGCTTCCACGAAGGACTAAGTGATAGAGATGACAGATCTCATACCACTTAAATTCAGATATGTAAAATTCATCTCCTGTCTCAATTGCTTTTCTGGGCATCCTTTACAGTCATCAGAGGGAAAATAGGAACCTGCAAGAAACTCTTTTTCTAAGCTAACTTTAACATTTCACTTTCTGTGGGAAAAATACCCCCTCAGAGTGCTCCTTTGAAACCATGTGTGGTGGAAAGACCCTAAAACCAACTTTTTACACATTGAAATTTAGATGAAGCTGATTCCACCTGGAGTCTGTGCCTGGCATGTCCCAGGAGGAGTCCCAGTGAGACACAGCAAAGCTGGAAGCCGGTGAGCAGCGACCTGACACTCAGCACAGCAGGCTGGGAGGTGTTCAAATGTGGGAACATTGACCTGATCAGTGGCACCCCCACAGACCCAACCAAAGTTGCTTAAATTCACTGGCATACACCAGTCACAGATCAAACCAAAAGCAGCTCCACAGAGATGTTCACTGTCAATCAGTAAGGTCCCCTGGAACAAGTAAGTGGTGTGTTTTAGAGGTTCTTCTGTAAGAGCATTCAGCACGGAGGTCTGCTCACTGTGCGGGGAATTACCCAGACTTCAGTCTTGTAGCAACATGACAGTAGACTGAAGACACTTCCCTCTCTTGTAAGAAATCATGCTTTCTTGGATACCTTGAGGAATTCAGCAATAAATAATGGCTTTGAATGTTACACTTTTAAGGATACTAAATATGGGAAACAAATTACAAATATACAGTTTTTACTCTATGCAAACCCTCTAAGACTGGGCTGCTTATCACGTATTTACTGAATGGTTTTACAGGAATTCTCCAGTTAGCAACCTGCGGGAGAGCTGTAACTAGTAAGTTACCCAAGCCACAGAGCAGCAGGGTTTGCTCCATGAGATGTGCCTTTTGGGGGTTCAAAGGGAGTTTAGAGAGATTTCTATATTAGGAAATTTGAGCTGGGACAGGAAAAAAATCCTTTCTGTTACATGACAGACGCACTGAGCACTACGATGAGTTGCTGAATCTCTTCAGTCATGACAGCATGTTCAGTATCACTAACAGAAACAAGGATTTACCAGTGGAAAAAAACCCCAATAACTCATCCTGTCTGTCACTTTAGAATGATATATACTTGGGTTTCTTCCTCCTCCACTGACTTGCAGCCACCTTCAGGGATGGGACAAGTGCAGCTGTTCAAACAGCATGCAGCAACCCTAAACCATGCAAGGAAGCAGAGAGATTTATCATCACTCTCCATCTGCAAGGAATTCTAGGAAGACAGTTGAAATTACTTTGCACCCCTAAAATACTGCGTCTCTTCTGACAAAAATATGCCAAGGTATCTTTAGTGTCCAAGCATATTTGACTTCCTTGTTTTATGACCACCAAAGCAAACCCACCATTGCAAACCTCATGGAAGGAGCAATATTTACTTTTCAGCTCAATTTTGACAAATTGAGAACAAGCAAGTGTTTTGACTGAGAAAGCATCGTTTAATGGGAGTACTGAAAAAAACATGTTCTGAACTTTATTTTTTTCCTAATCTCTCTAAAAATGCAGAGAACGTGAAAGAGTTTATGAGATCTGGGCAAAACTCCTTTAGTTTATCACCATTGCTGACTCGCCTGGTGACACACTACTTGACCACCTTCTCTGCAACCAATTTTTTTTTCTCCCAAAAGAAGGTGGAATAGTCATTCCCATGTGATTATTTTCAGGAAAATATTCCCAACTTGAAGATATCTTAGGAGTGTTTATCTAACCATGAAAAGAAGCTGTTCATCCAGTTGTGTTAAAGAGCCAGAACTATGTTGAGAAGTGCACTACAAAAGAAGTCTACATGATTATACAGATAACGCATCCAGCGTTGAACTGGAAATCTTTGCAATCAATTTAGCTGGAACTCAGACAGTGGCCTGGGCTGGCAGGGCTTCACCAATTTGTTCAGCATGCAGGACTGGCTCCAGAGCCCTCAAAGCCTGAAGAAAATCACAAGTGGAGTGGCTCTTTGCTGTGTCTGCACAACCCAGACATGTTGTACTAGTGATACCGATCGTACGTACTACACAAGTAAAGGCTATGCTCCTACAACGGGGCTTTGGATCTCTCACACAGGCTCTCCAACACTGAAGCAGAGCAGCCGAAAGTGAAAAGCTATCTGAGACTTCACGCATCTTTAATTTTGGACAATGAAGTCTCCCTCTCCAGTTGACAGATCCAGTGTTGCTCCTGGCGTGGACTTAAGCAGCTGTAATGTGAAGGATTTACAAAAATTCAAGCAGTGAAGTATACCCCAGGGCTCCAGCAAGCACAGTTTAAATGTTATAATAAGGCATTTACTGAGATGTTTCTTTCCGCAAATTATATTACCTGTTTTTCACACATACTTACGGTCTTTGTTAGGGGAGGCACAGGGTGCTATTGTAAGCCCTATTTGAAATATTCAGTCTCTGTTTAAAGTGCTGGATTAGTAAAGCCAGCAATTCAAGCATTCATTAGAAATGCAATTTTCAGACCTTTACACGCAACCAGGACTTGTTTATTACTAGCCAAGTCCATTGGAACTCGCATGTTCTTCAGGCATGGCCTACAGAAGACCTGGTTGTCCTGGCTGACCTGCCCTCACTTTGCTGGTGACTTTGCTTCCTCCCTTAGCCTTCATCCCTCTCCTCTATCTGGACCGCAAGCTCTCTGGAGGAGGGACTCTTCCTTAGTCTACTACTCTACTTCCTCCTCTGCTACACACAGTAGCCCCAATACAGATTGAGGTCTGTGGGCAGTACGCTGACATACACACATATAACATTTTCAGAGGAATAACAGGATGTTTGGAAGCAGGAATTACCTGCTGTTCCTCTTTGAGCTCCCGGCAATGAGAGCTGCTTACCAATCCGCCAAGAGCCCACAGGTCTTGTCATCCTTTTTTCTTCTCTCACCCTGACCTTACTACAGCTCTAAAATGCCAAGATATGATATTTTTGGTTGTGTTGAACATTACTTTCTGAGACAAAAATCTGGGTACTCTCTCTCTGAAAGTGTGACTTGCAGCAGGAAAAAAAAAAACAACCTTCCAAAAAAATCTACCCTTCCAGATTAATTCCTCTTAATTCTTCTAATTCTTGAGCTCAGGAAAATATATCACACAAACAAAACATAGTTTAAAGGGGAAACTTAGACTGAACAAATATCTTTCCTGTTAGGATGCTCATGATGAAAACTGCGAATGGCTGTTGAGGGCAGCCCTTCACCCAGCACTGTGCTTTCTTTCCTGGCCTGAGTACCCTTCCCCTGAGAAACAGTTCACCTACAGTCTTACAAAAGATGCTGAATCTGAAGTTGGTAGAAAAGTGCCATGTGATTTTTAAAACTATTGCAGGTAGATATTTCTACAAAGAACTGCAGATATGATGGAAGTTAATGTAAAGAAAACCATCCTGGGGATCAGAAATGTTTTCACTCCTGTCATCGGGGGTACAAGAAGTAAATGCCTTTGGCTTCCAGCTACAATATTTACGAGTACCTGCCACTTTATATATATAAAAGTGGATGCTTAGGCTAGCACATTGTCTTCATAGAATCACAGAATCATAGAATGGTTTAGGTTGGAAGGGACCTTAAAGATCACCTAGTTCCAAGCCCCTGCCATAGGCAGGGACACCTCCCACTAGACCAGGTTGCTCAAAGCTCCATTCAACCTGGCCTTGAACACTTCCAGGGATGGGGCCTCAACAACTTCTCCGGGCAATCTGTTCCAGTGCCTCACTACCCTCGTAGTGAAAAATTTCTGCCTAATATCTATTTTAAATCCACCCTTTTCCAGCTTGAATCCATTACCCCTTGTCCTATCGCTACTTGCCCTTGTAAAAAGGGCGTTTTCTTCATTTTCTTCAGCGCTACTTTCAAGCAAACCTTTGAGCAGCACCGTAAGCACCGCAAGCCCAAATGCTGAGCAGCCATGGCCACGCACTGCTGGTGGGTGTCCAGGCACTGCCCCAGCCCTGGCCAGGACACCACCCTGGAACAGCCACGGGCTATTTATCACTTGCGACTGACCCACCTCAGTTTTGCACCTCTGTGCAATGTATGCTGCTCTCTGTATCTGCAGAATACATAAATCAAGAATAACTCATTCTCAGTTATTGTGGCAGCCAAAAGATGCTAGAAAGGAAATTTAAGTTGCTTCAATTCTTTCTGTGCAATTTGTTCAGCTTCAGAAAGGAGAGAAACATGCAGCGGCAAGTCTAATGTGAATGGTTTTAGGGAGGGTGAATCCGTGGGTGTAACTATGTCATCCAGTGTACCCAAGTTCACAGAACAGGCCTGTGAGCCTGAGAAAACAGGCAGAGAAACAGAGAGACAGAAAGAGAGAAAGAGAGAACGGGGGGGAGAGAGAGGGGGAGAAAGAAGGCGGGACACACAGACAAAGAAACGAAGATAAAGATTAAAGAAAAGAAAAATGAAAGAAAAAGAAAGAAAGAAAAGAAGGATGGAAAGAAGCAAGGAAGAAAGGAAGGAAGCAAGGAAGGAAGAAAAGAAGAAAGAAAAGAAGGAAGAAAAGGAAGGAAGGGAAAAAAAACAGAAAAAAAAAAACCAAAAAGAAAAAAGAGAGAAAAGAGAAATGAGAGAAAAGAGAGAAAAGAGAAAAGGGAGAAAAGAGAAAAAAGAAAAAAGAAAGAAAAGAGAGAGGGGAGAGGGGAGAGGGGAGAGGAGAGAAAAGAACAGAGGAAGGGAGGAAAATTTATACAACTTTATAAATTATAACTTTCCACATAGCCTAATTTTCATCACTGAGTCAAAATATGAGATTTAACCTAAAAATGTCCTTAGGAAGTGAAAAAAAGCAAATGCCATAGTGATTGAAATATAATCACAGGCAGCAGTAAACTGAAATGTCTCAAGGGCAGGCGGACCAGCTCTGCAGGCTAGCACCAAACAACACTCCATCCCCAAATATTAAAAGGCAATATCAAGCCAAAGGAATATCTCTGAACAACTTTTGCTCTCCAACTGTTCAAATCCATACCTGACCTCTGCTGGCCAGGTTTTTCTAGTCTCTTTACACGATCCATTTACAGAACACCACACACCAGCTTCCCAGGCGTGTCTGAGGCTGATAGGTGATGTTTTGCATATGGCTATTTTGGTTCCTCTCTCAGTGGAGGAATTACACCAAGTTTTTAAGCAACTGAGGAATCCAACCACTATTTCTAGCTGTTTTCCAAACCCCGAGCAGACACCAGTACTTTGGAAGACAGCATTTGGTGGAGTGAGGTATATGGCCGGTCCCCCACCAGATACCCAGGCAGCATGTCCTCGTTTCGCTCGCCTGCCTGGGAACTCCCCGGGTCAGGTTTCCCACGGGCTAACACACCTTACTGCCACCCAGCCACTGGGACAGCTACGACTGCGTCGACAGAAAAAAAACCACCCTTTGCTTATAGAATACTTTATGGCCAGACTATTATTAACACATATTTTTCTTGTTCACATTCTTGCTGGGTTTACGTAAAACAGAATTGACTTTACTTGCTTTTTTTAAAAACTTTTGGGAAGTGCAGAGAGAACGTGCCTGCATGGGAACATGCTGAACTTGCCATCAAAGAGGGATGAGTTCTCCTCTTCGACTGCAAAACTGCATCTGAAATGCACGTGACAAGTAGTTTATTAGTTTAATACATCACTGAGAGGCATTCACATACTGGGTGTGCTACGGGGACCTGGGACAGCACAAATAAACAACGGTGAGATGTATATTGCAGAGGTACAAGTCTCCACAAACATCCCAACCTTGTGTTCAGCCCTCACCGAAAGCCACCACATCGTGGGGCTTGGGGAAGCATCTCTCCTCCCAAGCACTGTGGGGAGCATCCTGGCTCTTCAGAAATAATAACCATATAATTTCATGTGAACATCTGACAATGACAGCTACATCAACACGAATCACAGGTAGTCTTTAAAAATAGTTTCAGACACAAATTGTAGCATTCTTAGAATTACCAAGTCCTGTTTTAATAGCATAGTTTGTGAACTCTTGTGTTACAAAGTGCACAGCTTCACATGAACTTATATGTACTTTCTTCTTTCAAGCATCAATATGTATTACAGTTGGGTTTACACTGTAATCCTTGGCTAGCCACAAAAACCTGTAGACTTTTGGATGCTTGTCCCCTGTTAATGAGCCCACAAGACAGATTTCTGGTGTTATGGCATCAGTGTGACCTCATATTTACATGGAAAAAATCACCGGCAGAAAATAGCAGCACAAATCGAATCCTGAAATACTTTCCTGAGTGGAAACTCTCATCAAAATCAGTAGGACCAAAGATGTAAGGATCACTCCGTCAAAGTTTCATGGATCTTCTTTCAATCTACATATCTAAAAAATACTTGTTAAAATGCGTCAGATCAGTTTGCTTTGTGTCTTTTCTTGCCAGCACAAAAAATGCCTTGATGATTGCACAATCACAGTCCTTCAAAGAATAGCTCTGATTTGACTTAAAAAAATTCATAATGCTGGCTTAGCCACGTAGACTACACTTGCCTTTGGGACAAATGAGATACTTTCTGACTATCAAGCTGAAATCCATGCAGCAGTTCTCAGATTTTAATGAGAAGAAAATCTTTGTTGGAAAGACAGGTTAGACTTGATTTTTTTATTTTTTTATTTTTAAGATGAGAAAATACTGTCAGTAGCAGTGGGAAGGAATCAACGTGTGTTCACTGGTTACAGCAGTTACAAGATCTTGTATATGAAAAAAGGATTAGAGCAGCATGGATTTCACCTTTTGTAGACCTGGAAAATTTAGTTATAGGTTCATGTTGGTGAACAAATGCCATGAGCTGTTCCTATTCCTACTGATATTAAAGGGAATTTCATCATTCATTTTCTAAGGAACTATTTTATTTATTTTCTTTATTCTATACCCAAGAATCTTACCTGAGCTGCTCAGGGATTTAACTTTGCAACATGCTCCCAGGACATTATAACACAGACAGTGCAGAAGACTTGATTTTAAAGACGTGTCTTAGTATAGGCACTCCTACAGGAACAGGGAATGGAGCCCATCGTGTAGATAGCAGGCAGCCATGGAAATTAAGGACTGCAGACTGAGTTTAAGGGCGGCAACATGAGCTTCTAGTGTAAAGTTAAAGGGGATAATGTGATTCATGGATGTATGAACAAGGAAGTACCGAGTAGGAGTGGGGAGCCGATCTTATCTGTGCTCTGGTAAGACTAATATTGGCATAGTGCAAAAAGTTCTGCTGCCCATATTTTAAATGGGAAAAGTTGGAGACAGGTCAGAGAGAGGATGAGAGAACATGTCTCTCTCTAGTGAAAGCCTGGAAGGGATCTCTCTGCTTACCTTATCAAAAAGATGGAGACATGACTTGATTAAAGTGTACAAGTACCACCACAACAAGATAATACTATATGCAAAAGATCTCCTTCATCTAGTGGAGAAAGCATAGCAGGAATCAACGGCTAGAAGCTGAAGCCAAACAAATTCATACAAAGAAACCCAGGCATGCATTATTAATAGTAAGAGCAATTAATCCTGGGAACTACTTACCAAAAAGTAGGGTTAGATTCTCTGTCTCTTGATGTTTTCAGATCAAGATTGGATGTCTTCCTAGTAGAGATGCCCTAGGCAAACCCCTATGAAAGGGAAGCAAGGTGAGACATAATAGTCCATGATATACCATCAGACCAGTTGACTGGACGATCCTGTTGTTACTACTCACTGGCTATATCTCTGCTAGTAAATTAAAGCATCAGGACCCAGGTCCAGACTCCGGAACGTGATCACCTACCCTATTAAATTGATAGGATAGTCCCTCACGTGCTGTTGGCCTGGGTCAACTCGCCCCCTCCCAGGCACACTTAGCACAGTTTAGAAATGAGCATAGTCCAGGGCTACAGGAAATTTGGATGTGGGCACCCTATTTTGGAGAGGAAAGGAATGTAATGGTGGTACATACTGACCAGACCACCCTTTGGTTGGCAAAATCCAGTCTTGCCTGTAATACTTGCAAAGGCCTGAGTCGGCTACGGCTGCACAAGGTTCAACACCGAGCAAGAGAAATGTCTGTGAATCAGATATTCCAGAGCCGCCCCCGAGTAGGTGGAATGTTGTTGACACACTCACAGCTTTGATGAGCCCTAAAAGGGAAAAAGGAAGAATGTTTTGACATATTTTGAATATTCAGAAAGGATAATTGTTTCCGGCCGAACCTGACATTCAATAGGAGTAGTGTATTTCTGCTGGTCATGTCCATACTAGATAGAGACGTTGAAGCAGTGCTTCCCACACAACCCTCGCAATTAGGCAACACAGAGCCTGATAACTAGGATCTTTTAAATGTCAACATAGCTTCCTATTTGAGTGCTCACTCGATGCTCATTAGCAGCATTGAGTTAATGTGTTTTGTTGCTGACGATGATGATGTACAGGGACCCACCTGCTTCTCCTCAATGTTTGCTATAACAGGAAAACAAGGAGAGTAAGTTCATTGCAAGATCCCAGGGATCCCAGAAGGATGCTCTTCAATGTTTCCAACCACTGGAAGCATTTCTTGCCTCCTGACTGTTAAACAGATACTAACCCTCAGGCTTTTTATAGACGAAAAAATCCCATATACTCTGACTAAAGCTTTAGCAGGCTCTAAACAATTTCCAGAGTGAAATTGCTTCTACAGTGCATGTTTTCCATCACTGTTGAACCTGGCAGCACAGCAAATATTGTACAGGTCATAAAGATAGTTGGGCAGCATTTGCTGGGCTACCACTGTGTGCATCAGGTGTCCCCAACGCACAGTTTAGTCTGTTGGGAGACATGAAACAAAAGACAGGCATTATAGAGAGCCTCTACATAAAGACTTCCAGACTTCATCTGCATTCATAAATCAACCAATACCAAAGGCCCAAGAGAAAACAAAATAGTATTATCCTTTCTTGTAGCTGAAGAAATGAAGACAGAAAGGCTTTTGGTTCACAAGATGTCCAAAGAGAACGGAAGGGCAGGTCTCCATTGCAGGTCGCTCTGCAGAGACACTATGTAGCTTTATGAGTGCTGCATACCTCCAAAACAGATGTTTTCCTCCATGCTGAGTACCACAGTGCCAGGAGTGACTTAACAGACAGTATCTGAATGAGAGAGTTTAGCATTCGTTCACATATTTCCACAAAACACCCAAACAAGCCTTGTTCTCTGCTTGTATCACAAGACTCTCTTGCCCAAGAAAACTGAGCAACTCTGAGTCTGTCTGGGACTCACTGAAAGAGCACTACAGCTGCAGCAAGGGAATGCAAAAAGACCCTTTTCAATTCTCTTCTGCAAGCCTAAAGATCCTATGCTGACAACAAGGTCATCTATCTCAGATCAAGCTTTATTATTTTTGTGAAACTCAGATCACTCAACACCTGGAGGCAATTTCCTAAGCATCTGCAGTTTTACAATGTGAAGCCAAGGTGGGATGAAAGGGCAAAACCCAGTCAGCTCTCAGAAAACCTGGCATTCCTGGGCTTTGCAAGTTTGCCTTAGCTGAGTAAAGTTGTCATTTGCAGGGTATCCGTGAAAAGCTTCTGGTTCCGTGAAAAGTTTCTGGTTCAAACGAAGCAACGCTGTGGTTGTGATTTTCCCTTCATTATACAGAACACCCTTATTTTAGAAAATTTCACTCACATTTCATCCTGTCCTTAAAAAATTATGTTGTCGTAAAAAAAGGGTGTAACACTGAGAAGCAGCACTCTGAACAGAGGATACAAATATACCAGCAAAGTGTAGAGAGGCTCATGGGTTGGCCATCACTCGTCCCCAACCCAGGCCAGCTTGCACTCTTGCCATCATAGCTCAGGCACGGTTCAGGAGCTGAACCGTTCCCAACAGGCATTTTGGATGTGGCCACTTAGTTTTGGGGGAGAACGTTGCTTACGTGCGTGGCCATGAGGCACACTACAACTCCAGACCATGGAGCAGAAAGCAGTCCTTGAACTACTTTTTATTCACAGTTCAGCCATTTTAGGATATATCTTACCAGGATGTGATAGAACAAGAGCAAATGAGGCTCTCAGCAGTAATTCAGACATCAGGACTCAGCAGAAGGCAGTAAGTTACTGTAAAAAAACTGAAGATTCAATTTAGTGCACCAAGTTGAGGTGTCTACATCTAGGTGTCAACACATAAAGCAAAGGAGCATTTCAGATTTTATCACCTGAGACTTCTTGGTGCCCTCTCTGGCTTCTGGCCAACAGTGCAAAAGACCTTAGGTCTTTTCTGTGCTGTGTCATTTCCCACAGCACCACATAAAAGCCTTGTGCACCCCAGGACATGTGTCTGAGCCCATAGCCTTGGGGACTGGTGACCTGAATTGCTTGCTGGGCTTCACTGGCTGTAGTGACAACCTCTCCACCGACCATGATGGTCTCATATGCAAAATGCATACTAGGTGTGGTTTGCATGTGGACGCTGAAGTTCAGGAGTCTTCATAACGAGCTGAAACCTACTCCAACTTTCTAAAGGATTAATCTTTAAATTCATAATAAACTTCATGAATTAAAAAAGACAGACAAATAAAATAATATATTGGTCTTAATTAAGATGGTTATAAAGAAAAAATCAGAACACTACTCTTGTTTGTCCTATTCAAAGCATGGAGAGGTACAGATATCAAGGGCTACCAGCCCTGATTTCCATACTTTATATTACTCTTCATTCTGCCATTCTAGGTGCTGAAAATTTGTCTATGTGAGATGGTATTCAGTTTTTAGAGGTGGTCATGAATGGATCACGTCTGTGGATGCAGCACTGGTCTGGAACATCTTTTAATATTTTTTTTGTAGCATAGAAAGCAAAGGTGGTAATAAATGCCCAGCTCATGTCTAGCCTGCTACTGCCCTCTCTACAGCAGTGACAGTAATTCTTCTCAGGTGGATATGATGCAATGTGAGAACTTCCAACAGAAGAAACAAAAGGGCAGTAGCAAGAAGAGAGAGGTTTGGCAAATGGCTGAGTAAGAGACTTTACTGGGCATATTCAGACTTGCCAAACTGAGCCCAAATACATGACCTGGCATCTGTCAGGACGTGTCCACCTCCACTATATGGTCAGTCTCGTGATGGACACGTTGTCAGGGAGAGGAGCCTGACTCAGAGATCTCTTCTCCACTCTGCCGTTGACGGTCTGCTGCATCAAAGAATCACAGAATATCTGTAGTTGGAAGGGACCCATAGTTGGGTCATAGAATTGTAGCATATTTTGAGCTGGTGAGGGATCCTGGGAGCATTCCTCACTTCATCCTCGTCATCCCATTTTTTTTGTCTTGTCTGCTTACTTTTGTAACACTTTCAGCATGTGCTGCTAAGCTGGGTCCAGTTCTGAACACTGCCTCCTTGAAAACTGGAGAAACCCTGACTCAACCTCCCATTCAGAAACCTGGGAGACTAAATGACTCCCTCTGTGCACCCTGGATTAAGCATTGTTTTCCGAGTCACAGTAGCAAGCTTTAACAAAGTGTTTTAAATGAGCAGTACTTTACTAGAGGGAAGGGAGGGAAGGAAACAGAAGGAAGCATTAGTCTGGGAAATCTGAATTAACAGCCAGCAAGCCCTAGCCTTGCTCCTTGGCATAGTTATTAAGGAGTTAGCCTGGCCCCAGCTTTCTGCTCGCAGCTGTGATGGTGACAAAGGGACGGCTGCTGCCCTCCTCCCTAGTCGCATTCCCCTTGAAGCGTGCCTGTGCTCAGGATGGCTCAGTGGGGTGACCGGTCAGGCCATTTCCAGCGCTGTGAGTGTCCCATGGACAATGATCCCAGCCTCACTGCTGGTGAAGGATGTCCCCATGGAGCCCTCAGGCTAGGCAGATGCTTCCACTTGCTCCAGACTGGTGCCCAGTAACCTCAATGCCATGGGATTTGCCATGGGCTGCTGTGGCTCATGCAGTACCACCTTGTGTTTACAGCCAGGGACTAGCTCCTGCCTGCAGTCATCACTCTCTCAAGCCGCCTCCTCACCTTCTCAGGGTCATCCACCCGGAGCTCCCTTGGGAAGCTGGGGTGGTTCTTTTCCAGGCTCACCAATGGCGCCAGTGGACTCCACACCTTTTAAGATGCCCAACCATCATGTTTACAAGCCTTCTGGGTGCAGCAGTCATCTCATATAATGCCTTTCTAATGTACCAAGGCCAAAAAATGCCAAGCTTCCTGTAATAAACAAAGATGGTTTCAATAATACAATACTACATGGTCCACAAGAGGATTATAACTCTACCAAATGGCCAAAATTGATGGGAGTGCAAACAGGGAGGTGACATGGTACAAAGTTTGGGCTGGTCTGGCTCAGCTGAAGCTGCAGCTGAATTGTAGGCAGTGGCGCTGGCTCAGCCCGAGAGAGGAGAAATGTCTCTGCTGAGTATGTTAATAGAGTGGAAGGTGAAAGCCATGGCAGACCAAGCTAACAGCAGGACCCTGCGAACACTCATCTCCCAGTGCTCCCCAGCCAGGCTGCCTTGCTCCGGAGGATGGGTTTGTGGAGATACAGTAATCAAGGGAAACGTGAAATATTTGATGTTGTCCCCACCCTCTCACAGCACAAAATGTGTTGGCTTTCATGTCCTGCAGGCAGCTCGCTCATGTACATCATGCATTCCTCAGAGCAAGGAAACAGCCAGAGGTGTTTCACAGGAGAAGAGAAACACCAGAGCGGTGCCGAGGATGACATGGGATGAGAAGGAAAACAAACAGTCCTCAGCACCCGGCACTGGGAGAGGCTGTCATTGGGCCTGGGACACACGGGCAGCCCGAGGGACATCGGGCTGGAGTGGCGGTGCCATATTGCCTGCAGCTGACAAGGAGGAATCGTGGGATGTAATGGAGACTTTCGCTGTGGAAGAGCCCTGGTTCACATTAAAAAAAAAAACCTAAAAAAACTAAAAAAATCAAGCAATCAAGCTGCTGCCGCTTGCATCGCTTGGCTCTGATAGAACTTGTGCATGATTTTTGATCTGGAGAAGCACCAGCTATTCTGTGCTTAGGCACAAATTAAAGGATCTCCTGTCTTTGTTTTCCCATCATCTGTCCTCTCTGTACCACGTTCAGCTGATATTTACTCATCCTTACTTTATAGGGAAGGGCAAAGCACCCAAGAATTCAAGTGCATTGCATCAAAGATAATGCTTTTCAAAAAAAACCAACCAAACAAGCCAAACCCTTACCATGGGTATGCGCTGAAAGGGTCTCTCTGCCTCCCTCGGGTGGAGATGAGATTTTGGGACTTTACAATATCAATCCAGCAGTTTGGGGTCCTGTCTCAAAAGGAGCTTCTTCATTAAACAAATCCTATTTAAATCTGCTTCTCTATCACCAAGAGAATGATTCTGGGCAAATCCAACCTCTCTTCCTTCTGTAAATGGCTGTGATGAGCTCACTTAGGTGCACTGGATCCGCATTGCTTACAGTTAGTAACAATTTAGTGAAACAAAATTAGCATTTTAGCCATTTTTTTCTCAGATTCTCATTTCCCGATTTCTCTTTGTTATCTGCGTAGGAGGAAAGCAAGTGAGATCTTCTTCATCCTTTCTGGCTGTGAGGCAATTAATTCCTCTTTTTAATTGTGAGGGTGTTTTGTCTTAAGTGGTTTAACTTCTACCCAGGTTGTCTTTTGCGTCTCCCACTGTTTCTCAAAACCTTTAAGAAATATAATGTGCTATCGCTGCATGGGCTCCCTAACTCCCACATTGTGCCACCTGTGGAAAATAGTCCCATGGGGATACCTATTACGTCAATTAAATTTTTTATTTTTTTTTTAAATTACAGGGGCTTTAAGCAATGCTGCTCCCTACCATTCCTGATTACATCACTGTGAGGACAGACAGATGACCATTGCGTTGTCCCTGCCCAGGTTGCCCCTCTGCCCCCTTCCCATGGGATCAAGGGGGCTTGAATCCCTGCCTGCCCCAGCAAGGCTGATTTTTGGGGAACAATTTAATTTACCACCTCTGTGACTGCTTCTTCCCTTGGTGAAATGTGAACAGGAAAGAAATCACCCCACAAGTACCCTGGCAGCTAGAGAGGGTTAAAAGTTTCTTCCAGAAACTTTCTGTATCTAAAGATTTTGGTTAATGTGAAGTAAAATGGTTTGCTAGACATTTGTATGCCCTTTGGAGGGGGGAAAGGGAGAGATTTTTGCTTAACACAGGAGAAATTTATTCCACCAAGGTAGCTAACAGGTCAGTGTCGGGGACCTTTGCCTAGACTGGAGCTCAAATGTCCTTTCTACAAATAGCTGGACATGAGGACAGGGACTTGACCTTTAGTCCACTGTCTAAATCTAAGAATTAAAAAAAAAAAAGTTACCTATTTAGATAGCGGTTGAATGTATAGTTAGAGGGGAAAATTTGCCTTGGGTTGAACCAAGAAATAGAAATTTGGAATTTCTGGGGAAGAGAAATACTTTTTGTTACCATATAAGATATTTTTTATCTAAACCAAAGTGTTTTAAGACTCTTGGGGGAGAAAAACATTAACCCTTCAAAGGCTCTCTTTTGTAAATTTAGGATAATTTTAAAAGCCAAGATGCTTTTCTGCAATGAAGAGTAGAAACTTACCTTTGGCAAATGCCAGGAAGAAATACCAAACTAATATTTTCAAAAAATATGCCTCCATTTTGAGGGTGAATATTTTTGGCCAAACTTAAACCCAGGTGTACAAATAAATGTGGTCTTGGGTGGTTTGTTGGTTTGTTTTGTTTTGGTTTTTTTTCCAGTTTTTTTTGTTTGTAAAATTAAACGTGAAAAGATTCTGCATTCACACCTGGAATAAGGACTGTGACCATTTGGCTACGCTGGAGTAGGTGAGGGGCTTCTCCTTCGCTCATATTCATTTTTCATCTCTAAAAATAGCGGTTTTCTCCTGCAGGGAAAGAAGGAATCAGTTTTGCGGTCAGAGATCAGTGCCCTGTCTGCCAGGAGGGGAGAACTCCATCGCAAACCCACTTTCCCATTAAATGCCTGCCCAACGCATGGGAGCAGCTGATGAAGGGGAATGCTGCCCGCAAGCCCACGTGCACTTGCCAGTCCCCTGGCATCTTACCAGGCTGCTGACGGAGAAAGATGGGGCAGAGGAATTATCTAAGACAGTGGCACAGTCTCTTGTGGAGTAATTCCAGAGGAAGGCAAGACAAAATTGTCCTCCAGGTTCAAGGCTTTTACTGTCCAAAGCACAGAAAAAAACACTAATGAACGTCTTTTGGTGAGCTAAGTAAAAGGGCACTTACCTGTAGGTAAACGCGTGTTTAATTTCTTGAGCTGGATATCAGTTACACTATTGTGAGTAATATCAGCCGGATTATGACTATTTTGCCACTCCTGCAGACTCAGAGGATGGCAAGCTGAAATCACTGCCCTTATCTGTTCTGCCTCTTTGCTCTTGTGAAAAGCGAGGGACAGGTTTTCGAGTGGGACAGGTTTTCAAGGGCTCATTGTCAACAGCTGTAGCTGCTTTCAGCACGGTTCACACCCAAAGGCAGGTCAGTGAGCATTATTTTCACTTCCCTTGGAAATGTACTGAGAAACGCTGGAGATGAGATTTTATGTAACGCAGTGACGTGGTACAGCACTCTGCAGGCCGTTTACCGGACCTTGTGGTTTAGACGAGCATGAAGAAGCAAGGTTACTTTATTAAAAGCTCACTCCTGCCTCTACAGTATCGTCAAAACAAAAAGTTTTACTCCATCTCAGCATCAGGCATGCCCGTTTTCAACGGCAGTGTGATGCGCTGATGCACATGGGAACTCCAGTTTCCCAGCCAATGCAGGTGCCATAAAGTCCCACCAAAAAAAAAAAAATAAATAGGCTTTCCCTGTATTTATAGGGCCAGGATGTTGCCATGCATACGGTTCTATTTTTAGATTTTACGACAGTTCCCTTCTGCGGGCAGAAACCTTATTGCCCCCCAAATAAATACTATGAAACCAAAATAAATGCCAAGGGAATGCTGCTTTCAGTATAAATTGCCTAACTCCTGGCTCCTTAACTGGTACCTTGCTTGTATAATAACCACGGAGCATGACCCTGAATGCTCGGTTGTTACCTCCCCAGGTGTCGCGGGGAAAGCAGAGGCTCATCTCCCCAGATGCTAATTCTCGAAAGTGTCTGGTGAAGTATCACATGTGAAAGGGCAGGACTAAGCTTTACATCATTTTTTAATTCAGCGACTCATTCATTCAAATAAGATTTGCGAAGACGTTATGCAATTTTGTTGAATGCAGTCACCAGAGGTGTGTAATGAATATCTAATTCACAGACTGAGAGATTTAATTGGATGGAGATCATCTTATGACCATGGTCAGAAAGCAACAGGGACTGTGCACCAAATGAGCTTATAACAAAACGTGTTGGAGTCTCTGACTCAGTTGTCGTCTTATATAAAAGAGAAATGCTAGAGAATTGTGAAACCTTGTGAATTATGCAAGGAGGGAGTTTAATTACTTTTATTGAATTTATAGATTTTTTTTTTGCACTGCTAGTAGCTTTTAATTACTCATTATATTTTGAGCACTTGAAAGTCAGAAATAAGAACTGCAGATGAATTTGTCCTTGATACTGCTTTTAGAGTAATGGAAAATTAAACCTATCTGTACAGGTTATTTTACTGTGATATTTTAATTCATACATAATACAATGAAAGAGAGAAACAAACAAACAAAAGTATCATTTACTCATTTCTTCCTGAAAACTTGTCAAGGAGATTAAATAAACATTTTTCAGCAATCACATAACAGCATTTTTACTTTTGCTAGAAAGGTTCTCCCACTTTGAAAAAATCCAAACCTATTTATTTATGTTACCAAATAGCATTTCAGAAAGTTACAACACGTACACCTCTATTTTCCAGCCTGCAGTTTACTGGGAATACTGACATAGTTTCTTGCAAATAAAAGGTGGGCAAAAGATAAAAATATAATATTTATTGCTAAATGTATAAAAATCTAATAATAAAAACTTGACACGTGGATTAATTGGAAGAAAAAGCTATTTCTTTCACATATAAAAATTCTAAATGTACCATCAAAAGGGAAAAATAGAAACTTAAGTATGCCTCATTATCTTCCAAAGCTGTTCAGTGCTAATGGAGTGAAAGACACAGTGATTCAAATTTTTTTACATGGACAACTGCAACCATTCATTTTATAGAAAATACCAGAAAAAAAAACAAGTGAAAATGCATTTGACAATGACTCATATTTCCATTTGTAAACATGGCATAAGCACTCGACACAAGGAAATGGAAGTCAGATGGGGGAATTATGGAAAGAAACATAATGTACTTTAGCCCAGAAAATTTCTGGTTATTTCATGTAAGGCTGACCGCTGTCTCCCCTGTCCCTTAACATAGTCACCTTCCCCATGGCAATGACTTAATTTAACTGAATTCTCAGTTAAATTTGTGTTGCTACTCTTGGGTTTAATTTACTTATTTGATTTATTAGATAGTGAACTAGTTGTGTGAAACTGAGTGGGATTCAGGTGCCTGTGATTATCAATACCTGTATTGCTCAATACTTGGAGTTGCGGCTCCATTGATTTTATCGACCAGCAAGGACTGCAGAACCTAAATTGAGGTAACAGGGGGAAAAAAAGTACCACGTTGGTGTTCCTGTATTTTTACAGTTATCTATTTCCACTTCGTCTGCACTCTGCACATCCTCAGGGTTGCAGCAACTCTTGCTGATGGCTGATCTTAGTTTAGTAATTTCATGTCTCCGTTTCTCATGTAGCGCAGTGATGGTACATACAAACAAAGCATGTCAATTTGATGTGAGTAGTTTGACATCTCCTCTAACATCTTTACAGCATGAGCACATCAATAATAAATCACCACCGTTATTTATTATTTACACCCAAAAGCCTTGGCCAAGCTCAGTAGATGACTGTAGTAATTTCTTTCTGCATAAAAGCGATGATTAGGTCTCTGACTCAAAGGTGCAAGATGACTATAACAAATATTTCATAGAACTTCAAAGTTTAGTCCCAAAGCCAGGTTCTCCTGGTAGCCAGGAGGAGGTGGCAGGACGTGAAGGGTGTTTTGGGGCTGGATTGTGCAGTGGCCCTAGCCAACACTGTGGTGCGGGTACTGGTGCCTGTGCTTGGACCCGTGCCCTGCAAGCGTGGAGTTTGCTAGTGCAAACACACCCAACGAGGATGGGCTTTCGGCTCCAGCTACCTACCCCTGGTAGTTTACAACCTAAGCCCCAAGGTATGTGAAGATCACTTATCCCACCACCACGTATTTATGCCGTCTTGCCGCCCTCAAGCAAAGTTTTCAGCCAAACGGAGAAGAATTAGATGCTAAACACTGAAGCAAAAAGAAAAAAAAAAAAAAAAAAAAGAAAGATAAGAGCCACTGGGGAAGAGCTGCGAGTCCCGGCAATCTGCGGCGCCTCTTGCTGCCTGCCCCAGTTTTGGGTTACGCCGCCTGTGTGACTCAGCCGGGGAGAGAGAGTGCCGGGAGGGGTGGGAAATAAATGTGTTTGGAGGAGGAAATCGAAGGAAGAAAAGTCTTTTCTGTAGGGGAATAGAAGGGTATGCAGGGCTCCATGGTGGAAATCCAACATAAGCCTCGTGCAAGTCTAACTCTTATGAGCCCCCACAACTGTCTGCCCGTTCCTTGAGTAATTGAGGCTTCAGTCCAGCAAAGCGTTTAAGCTCAGGCTTCGTTTTATGCTGTCAGTAAGTGCATTTAAGCTCAGGCTTCGTTTTATGCTGTCAGTAAGTGCTTCGCTGAACAGGGGCTTAAAGTATCGAGTTCATTGCATGAGATTTATCCTACCTAATTTTAAAAGTTTGCAGTGCAGATATCTACACCAGCGCTAGTGACCCCAGGCTCTCCTCATTATTAATGGGGAGAAATAAGCATTTCTGGGGTGCTGTTCATTAGGCCTACTCTACCTTAGAATGAGAAACGCCATTCAGTAGAAGTGTTTGCAAGCAGAGCTTAAAATAGCTAGATCAAATGTAAACATCTATACGATCCAGGTACCTACATTCATATACCTGAACTACAAAAACCTCTGATGACTGAGAAATAGGAAAAAAATATACCAATCGGAAGGTATGAGGCAAATGCAAACTGATTTTTTTATAGAGAAAGGAAACTGAAACTGTGAGAAAGTTACAGTTTAAATTTCTTTAAGACAAACAGCGGAAGAAAAGAATAGACCATTGTGATTGCCTTGTTTAAGGCATTATTTCTTTCATACTTTCATAGTCTGAAATGGCTCCTCCGCCTCCATCGGTTACTGAGGGCTCCCGCTCCCCAGCCTAACTTTGAGAAAGCTGCAGCCAGGAAAGATTAATCTCCTCTTGGGTGAGACAGATATTTTTGGAGGACGAATCCCAAATATTCAAGACATTTCTGCAGAGTTATTCAACTCAGAACTTGTATTTCTCTGAACGTTGAAGACCACTGTTACAGAATCACAGAATCACAGAATGGTTAGGGTTGGAAGGGACCTCTGGAGATCATCTAGTCCAATCCCCCTGCCAGAGCAGGATCACCTACGACAGATTGCACAGGACAGTGTCCAGGCGGGTTTGGAATGTCTCCAGAGTGGGAGACTCCACAACCTCTCTGGGCAGCCTGTGCCAGTGCTCCACTACCCTCAAGGTAAAGAAGTTCCTCCTCATGTTAAGATGGAACTTCCTATGTTCAAGCTTGTGCCCATTACCCGTAGTCCTATCACTGGGCACCACTGAAAAAAGACTGCTCCCATCCCCCGTGTTCTCCCCGTGAAGGCAACCAGGACATGAACTTCTGGGAATTACTGCAAATATGGGAATGCCTGGAATCCCTGTGGAAATAACTGCAAAACCTTTAATCCTTGTTATCTCTGGGAGCACATATTTTTGTTTGCTTGATTAGCAGTAGGAGAGGATGACTGATTAGCGTGTTGGGCAGTAAAGCATCGCACTGTTTCTCTATTTGTCCCCCACAGACCGCCTCTGGAAGACGCTGACACCTGAGCAAAGACCACCGAACAGAAGAGCAGCAGCAGTCCTTGGTGCGCAGTGGTGAGGGCTCCGTGAATGTGTGGCAACTGCAAAAAGAGCAGCAGCAACTGTAGTTTTCAAAAGAACAACACAGTGGTAAATACTCTTTTGTTAAACTTAAGGAGTTGGTGCTTAATGTGGTCTGATGCCTGCAGCAGGAGTCAAGGACGCCCTTTCAAGCACTGAACTGAGGCAGTAAGTTAGGAGTAAAATTGCTTGACATTTCCTGCTATGAACAGCAGAGACAGACAGCTCCAGAAAATAATTCATCCTATCCCAAGGAAAAGATTTAAAATTTGTGGGTTGAATCGCTCTCTGAATACAGCAGCCTTTTCCTAATGGCAAGAAAGTCACCAGATCCTTAACCGAGATGGATAGTCCAGTCCTTAAATGTTACTAATATAAATTATGTGCTTCTTAGCACTGGAAAAGTTTTTTTCTCTGCACTTCTACGGCATCTATCAAAATGAGGATTGTGCTCAGACTGCTGCTTCTATGTGCTATCACAGGGCAGCTGATAAGAGAGCTCTGGGCTCTGCGAAACATGCAGAGGGAAAATTCACATACAGGACCACAACACCTCTTTCTTTTTTGATGTTTAAAGCTTTCCTATTCTAACACACATTAGAGCTTCTATGGCAAGCAGCAGCCTGGGAGCTACATGGGGACCAAATCTGGTAAAGAGTTTATTTAACTTGGGGACAGATTCTGTCTGGATGTTTTGTGGGTCTCGAAGAAGAGGAAATGATTCACTAAAAGGGGGAACAGGCGCCTTGACGCACAGTTTCCTGATCTAACCACTAGACAATTCCTCTAGCAATTCTTTAGTGCATCAAAAGGATGGATTAGTTTCTTAATTCCTTAAACACCATGAAACAGTTGTCGTCAATTATACATCCAGGCTTACCACACTGCTTATTGAGGGAAGATCCCTAGGTTTTATTCTGAAAGCTTGTAGAAAAAGTGCCAAAAGAAGCGTATTTGCCCAACAATCTCGTTGATGCTAATGGAACCGAAGTGCCAAGTCTGCTGCACTGCTTTTCTCACGTGTACAGGGCTGAGTGCTTTGGGGCTGATACACTCAAGTGTCACTTAGTTCATAAAATTCCAAACATAACAGAACACATTTTTTGTCCTAATTCTGTAAGATTCTGGACAATCGCTAAGAAACACAAAAGGATTAGGTCCGCATGAAAGCAAATTTAAGACATTATTATTCAAGTAAATTGTCTTGGAGTTTCACTTTCCTTCCAGTAAATAGAATTTCTTTGTATCTAGGGCCACTATAAATTGTTTCTGGATCATACAAGGATAATTAAAAGAGTGCTTTATGAGGCATGGATGCAAAAAAACCTTATAATTCCATTTAATATGTCAGCAGTACTTGAGAGTTTTAAACTAAACTCCACTGCTACTAGATTGTCTCATATATATTCAGTTTCTTTTATAAGTTATTTCTTCTAAAGAGAAAATACACTATTTTCAAAACCAGTTTGCTTATGTTGACAAATCCATAGACTCACTCCACAGGATCTTTCAGGTTCGTAGCCTGCAGGAGCTTTCAGGTTCGTAGCCCAGGCAACGTTTCCCTGCGGCTGCCTTGCAGGCTCCTTTTAGTTTTAGGACTGTGCCATCTGCTGTTGGAATTGCAAATTTCCCATGGTCTGCACAGTCTGCAGCCGCCAGCTCCAACAGTCCGGCTGGACATGACTGCACTGGTGAGGCCCCACCTCGAGTGTTCAGTTTTGGGCCCCTCACTACAAGAAAGACATTGAGGGTCTGGAGCGTGTCCAGAGAAGGGCAACGAAACTGGTGAAGGGTCTGGAAAACAAGTCCTGTTAGGAGTGGCTGAGAGAACTGGGGTTGTTTAGCCTGGAGAAAAGGAGGCTGAGGGGAGACCTTATTGCTCTCTACGACTACTTGAAAGGAGGTTGTAGCGAGGTAGGGTCGACCTCTTATTGCTAGTAACAAGAGATAGGATGAGAGGAAATGGCCTCAAGTTGCACCAGGAGATGTTTAGATTGGATATTAGGAAAAAGTTCTTCACCAAAAAGGTTATCAGACATTGGAACAGGCTGCCCAGGGAAGTGGTGGAATCACCATCCCTGGAGGTATTTAAAAGACAGGCAGATGTGCTGAGGGAAATGGTTTAGTGGTGGACTTGGCAGCATTAGTTTAATGTTTGCACACTATGACCTTAAAGGTTTCTTCTGATCATAATGATTCTATGATTCTATGATGGTTTGTTCCCATGTGAGGGACAGACGTTGTAGAGTGACTCTGTCTGCCATCCCCTTCAGAGGCTTCAACCTTCCCAGGATCACTTATTCCACTGTTTTGGAGGGCTCTGCTTTGGCACAGGCAGGTAAGGGCCTCCCTTTATCCCTGTTGCTCAGAAGTAGTTTTATCAAAGGTGGTATGACACACATAGGATGCAGGGCCATATTCCTGGGGGATGCTGGGTCTTAAAAAGTGGTTTAAACACACAATACTTCTCAGGATGTCCCATGACGTAGTCTGTCAGTGCCTCTGCCTGACCCTCATGATGTGGCTACTGCCATTCCTGAGACTGAAGAAATCCACTTGCTCACACAAGTGTTTTCCCGAGGTGGGGGAAATATGTCCCAGTGGATTGCATTAGCCCTGCCAGCTTTTGTCTGGAAGCTGTCCTGGTATATGAGTTAGTAACACAGTTATTCCAGCTGCATTTCTAATCACACAGATGGACTCTCTTAGGTCTCACACAGTGCTCTTGTGCTCAGGGATCCAAAACTTTCATCTGACTTAAGGCTGTTATTCGGGCTCTGCTGGGCAAGAGGTCTGGGGTTGTGGGTGATGCTCTGCTTTGAAGGTCTGATCTTGCAAAGAGTTATTTCCAGACTCTTCCAATGGCATCTTAACCGCCTGTGATGCCCTGATCCCTCGTCTGTGCATTCACACAGGACCGGGTACTGAAGGCATCACATCGCCAGTCCCCAAGGCACACGCGGTACTGCCTGCTGGTGGCTTCACAGAGCACAGAGAACCTCTTTGGGCAGCCCAGTGCAGACCTCCTCGCCAGTATCAAACAAGCTATTTCTTGATCTGGAAACAGCACAGGCACATCACCATAGTACTGCTAGTAGCCTAATTAGTCCTTTTGGGAGGCAGGGTGAATTAGCGTATATATTGTGCAGAGCTGGTACAGTTGTACGGTAAGGAGTACCAGTGCAGTATCTCAGGGCAGCATTTCACCCTCCTGCATTGACCCAACATTTGTGCATTTGGATCAAGCTGTGATAGCTTTAACATGGCAATGAATCAAGTGGCTGAGATGTGAACTGAATGTCCTCCACTGGGAACCAGCAATTTTACCAGGGCTTGGACACAGTCAGAGCACACAGCAGGATTGGACCATCAAGGCATATTGAATTCCCAGTACAAAAGTGCTAGCAAAGTTCAAAATGCCATCACCTTTCTGAAAGATTAGTTGTTGGACTAAACACTGCTCAGGTGAGCATTACCTGAGTTGGGCCTTAGATTGGTGCTATCTCCACCGCATCCAAGTGCTCTCCCCTAACCGCCAACTCGGCAGTGGTGGTTTGGTCAGCAGTGAGTCTGAAAATTAACTGCTGAGAATTGAAATAAAGTCCTAGTTTCTATTCTTGGAGCTTGTTGAGGATTCTCATCATTTGTAGATTGGCATCTCAGAGGAGCTGCTTGTGTGTGAGAACCAGAGGATTGAGAACAAGGAGTGAACTCCAGCCACTGCCTTATACAATACTTTAGTTCCTGTTGTTTATACGCTACAGGGATCACAAAGCTATTAAAAACTAGACTGAACAATAGGCTTATTTATTACTGAAACTGCATTACACTCTTAACCACAAGTATCTCTTATCTGAGAACGTGAAAGCAATACCACTTTGGAAAAACTGAAAATGACTGTCATTTGGGTAGTCAGATTCCTCACAAGGGTAACCCACATCCTTTGCAGGAGCATTTCTGAGCTCAAAGGTCGACCAGGGAGGACTGGTCAGGGAAATCATCTCAAATGTATTTTCAATTCAAAAATTTCAACAAGGGGAATCTTCCTGGCAGTCACTGCAGAACAGGCACGCTGTGCTCCCTACCTGTCTGTGGCAGCTCAGGAAATCAGGTGGTTGGTCTACAGATGAGACCTCCGGGGGGGACAAAGTCATATTTCAAGAGACACAACTGACCTGGAACTTTTTAATCCCACTCCTGGTTCCTATTATAATTACATCCGGCTGCCTCACATCACTAGCATGCTTGTCTGCTGACACTATTAGGAAAGGAAATGTCTTACATTTCAGACACAGAATTATGTTAGCAGTTAGTTAATAGGATTGTGTTACTGAGAGTTGTAAGACCTGGCATCTTTGGCATCTAGACTGTATAATGAGGGGGAGGTATATGCTTAGGCATCAAACCGGGAAAGGTCAGCGCACCACACAAGAAGCTGTTTAAACAAGCTGGTTAGAATTACTGAGAGATATATGCCTTAATTCCCATTCTGCTTCAGGATTTAGGCAGTTTTTAAGGCTCGTTTTCCTCTCTACAGCATGAAGAACTCCCAGATCAATAAGCACCATTAATACTCACAGTTGGCACGGCACCAGTGCTCCTCCAAACGCCTGGTCCCAAGGCTTTAGGTATCCATTCTAACATCAACAGCTCCTGCACTGAAACGCTAGCCTGCTGGTCACACTAGTCCACGGCTCACGGGACCCTGCCCCGATGCTACTCAGAAGTTAAAACTAAGGCTCACGGGGAGAGCAAAGTGTGGTGTTGCCTGGAGCTGTTGTGTCTTGTAGCCCATGGGCTGGTGGAGTTTGGGGAACGCTGATCTGAGGAGACAAGGAGATGAAGGATGTGAAAGCAAAGCCACTAACTCCTGAGACAAAATGTCTTGGCCAGAATTACCTGGCAGAGCCGGGTGGAGAACATGGCCCCCGAGTGGCACATAAACAAGAAGGTTATGTCTTCCAGTTGAGAAGTAAAACGGAAAACATGAAGAACATTAAAAAAAATCCCTTTCGCAGACTGAAAATGTGGCTAATATTGCTGTCCCTCCTCCACTTCATTTAATCATCTTAGAACTTGCTTGTAACAGCACATGATTCATTTTCAGACAGAAACATGATGAATGTCAGCAGAGACCCTTGACATAACGATGGCTGGCATTTCCTTCCAGGACTTGAGCTTTTCCCACAGGACATGAAGTCCACTCCAACCCCTTTTTCTGTGGTAGCTGCCTTCCCCCACACTGTCTGTAACCTGAGGCTAATTAGAGGAGGGCTGTGAAGAGGTTATGTGATGCTGAAGACCTTTCCAGTTTCCCTGACTTCAGGAGGTATCAGAGCAGGCCTTTGGTCAACAGTAGGACTACAGATGAAACAGAAGGGCTGAAAGCAAGAGGCAGAATTAGCTGTGACTACAGAGGCTCAGCAAATTGCAAGATAAGATAGTCCCTTCTGAAAAACACCTGCCAGACACAGCCCTCCCTTCTGAAATGCTTCACTATTTGGGAAGAAATGTAGAGGAACAAGTAACCCTATGGATGGGAGTCCCCAAAGCGCTGCTGTAATAAAATGTTGTTGTATGGCACGGCTGGCAGGATAGTGTGAAAACGGGGTGGCGGGATGGCTTTGAATGCTAAATTAAGAAAGACAATCCCAGAAATTAAATGTTGCTGGTCTAAGTCACAATATAGTTGCCATGGCAATTATAAAATGGGAAACCATTGCCATCATTGCTTGCATTGTCACATGCCTTATGGCGAAATTGTGGCTCCCTGGGTTATGGAAAGAAACAAAAAATGTTGGGTTCATCCCAAGAGGCTGTGATTTTTTGGGCAGAGTGAACAGAGGACCAGCAACCCCAATGAATCCTGCAGGTTGCTCTGACTCTGGCTGGATCCTCGGGACACAACTCAGGGAGACCAGCTTGGGATCTAGACAAAACAGCACTTTGAAAAACCTCAGGACTTAGTCATTAATAGAGATTTCCTCTGCAGAGCCAGATCCAGAAGTTTCTTCGTGATGACTCCAGGCCTTCAACCTGGCTGCTTACAGGACAGAACCTTCAATAAAACAAACCTTTGTGCAAACACTTGCATCCCAGACAGCTACTGACCGTGGAGGAGACTCAGCCGTTTGTGGTGACATCTCCTTTGAAGGAACCAGCATCACACGTTTTGTCTTACACAAAGGCCACCAAGCTCCCTGGGCATACAAGGTTCACTCATAGGACACTTAGGAACTGGGCACTTGTTTCTGCAGGTCCAGGAGACCACAGCAGTCCACGTTGCCTGAATTTTTTGGGCTTGTCTCAACAGCAATGCCCAAGAAGGATGATTTCCTTCAGGTATAAGGAGACCTGGGATTAAAGGAAGAGAAGACAAAGCAATAAATCATCTACGACCAGGTTACATCTAGGGGGCAGCAGCCCCAGAAGTCTCAGGTCTGACTCCCCATGCTGAGATGATTTGCCCCAACTCTCTCGGCCGTCCCTCTGGAGCACCAGCTCTGGTGATGGGCCAGCTCTGGGCACTTCGTTGTGGTCTTTTACAGCCAGACTCACAATTTCGCTGCCTCCAATGTGAAAACACCAAACACAAACCCGGTCTGCGCAACCCACTGCGTGTACACTGTGGGCAGAACAAACAGGCATGCACCTACAGAGCACCATGTAAATACAGCCTCCGTAAGCTACTTTTATTCTCAGGAGGTGTGACAGGAATAGAAGAAATCAAATGCATTTATAATAATCCTTCATTACAGAAAGTGATACTGCAAACAGTGCAGAGGCAAATTTTAATCCACTGACCATACCTGCGGTACAGATATGGTGGGACAGACCGTCTGAAGGCAACACTAACTCATCAGGGTTATGGCTGCTAATTAGTTGCCATACCCGCCAATGCTACTAGTCTATGCAACAACCACAGACCTCTTCAGTATCCACAAAAAGATCTGTCCGTTAGTGCTCCAGATTCCCTGTTAATCACAAAAAGATTAACCTTCTTCTTCTTCCCAATGTTGTGATGAGATTAGTCTGATCTGACAAGGTAGACTAAGTGGTGTAGAAACATTATTTCTCCTTTGCAGAAGAAGGAATCAAACACAGGGCAGTCACCTGCTGCCAACCAACAAGTCCTGCTACTTTGTAGATGTCATTTACTCTAGTAATCCAATAATTTATTTTAATTTAAATTAGTTAACCGGCTAGGAAGCAGGAAAAACATGAGCAGGCACCTCCACTGGAGTCCCGAATGCATTGGTGCAGAAAAGATCTGAAACGAACCCACAATATATGCACTAGGAACAAACGAATAAGTTCACGAAGCTGAATATTACCTTTCCATATGACAATGCAGAAAAAGGACTTCAAGGGGATGTGCAAAATAAGGGCCCCCAAAACCAGCATGACAGCTGGTGGAAATGCTTTTCAGTGAGAACTATGAAGAGACTTAATATTTAGTGAGTTTAAGAGGTAAGGTACTTGTGACACTGAAGCACTTTCTCAGGAAGAATACAGCAGCTACAAGAAGGATATCTCTGTCAGAGAAAGTCACAGAAATCAGTGGTGGGAAACTGAAATTAGATAACACTAAGTTAGCAACAAGATGTAGGTTTTTTCACGTGGAGGATGACTAAACATGAGAAGAAACCATGAAGGATGTGGTAGATGTGGTACATTTTTCAGACCTTCATGTCTCCAGATCAAAGTGGAAGATCTCCAGATACAGAGGTTATGTGAGCATATCTAGGGAAAACTTTGTGGCCTTTGATAGCTAGATCACATGAGAATATGATATTGTCTGAACACTGTAGCCACACTTTTATCAGTGGATACATATTCATACAGTTTTGACACTAAAGCCTCCCTGAGGGTAATAATCGCTTCCCTCCAGTGTGTCTGCTGCATCTCTCTGAATGCTGTTTTTGATAGCAATGAGCTGTGCATCATCACCAATTTACCCTGTGTTCACTGTGTCGAGTGCCAGTTTGGAACAAAGCCTTGATTTTAGGAGGTTCCCCTGTAGTCATTGTTATCTTGAAAAAATGCATGTGTGCTGTTGATCTCTGACGAAGGGACCTCGGAAGTTTTTAAAGGAAGAGCTTGAACTGCCTGTCAAAAGAAATAGGAAATTGCCAGCTGGTTTCCCAGACAGCTGGATCAGAGGCACAGGTTGAACAGCACTGAGAACAAACATGCATGTAAAGAACATAATAACAGCCCTGTCTTCTGCTGCTAGAGAAATCCTTTTTTCTTTTTTTATTGTATAAAATATTTATAATAGGATGTTGTAGGTTGCACTCAGCTTTTTTGTAGAGGGGAAGGGAATAAATTCTCCTGCCAGATTCCCAGATCTCCACCGCTGATGGGATGCGCAGAAAACCTACCAGCGGTGCTGTGTATTCATGCTGCTCTGCACAGGCTTTCATCCAGGGGAAGAGTGGGCGCTAAAGGTGCAAGAGCGACCCGGGGCACTTAACAGCTTTTTTCTGAACTGTTTGACAGGGATGCAAACCCCTTCGCCTTCAGGAAAGCCAGCGATGCATATTTTTATGTCTATTTCTGCTTTGCTCTCAAGGCTTTTGATTTTATCTTTAAACCAGCATTGTTTATGGTTCTCAAGATGATCCTGTTCTGCTAAACAAGTTCCTTTGTCCCCTCCTGTTGCTGACAAATCTGCTCGTGAAACAATTTTACTATTCAGTGACTTCAGTTTGGCCAACTCTTTCGCCGTACCCTTTGAACTGACATTGTTGCATTAATGCCTGCTATGCCTTCGCTGGGCATGCATGCCATTGCTACAGCCTATTAAAAGCAGTTGCAGCCGTGCTTACCGCTGGCTTCCTCCTTCCTGTTGAAGCAGTTTTCTTTGACTGGTCTTAATTAACTCAGAAGCTGGGAAAGTGCCTTCTTTCCTCCTTTCAAGATGTTTTTGTTTCTTTGTTTTAATTTCACGTCTTCAGCTGAATGGATGTTTCCAGTATGTTCTTCATGAAAATGAAAGGGAAATTGAAGCTTGCACAACTTTTCATTGGTGAAAGAAACCCAGGCCACTGTTCTTTGACTGCATTACCATTGCGTGCTTATTTGACTCCGTTTCTTCTCCCTATTCAGAAAAGCCAAGTAACATGATTAAAGTCGTCTTCCAACTCAAAGACTTTGACAGCAAACAAAGATGGATCACTTACCAACCCAATGAATCATGTACAGGAAACCAAGGCAAGTGTTAAACATATTTACTAGGGGAATCAGTTAAGAATGGTATGCCGAAGATCTGTAATTAATTAACACCAGTTCCACATACTGAAACAAGAGATTGAAAAGCTATTAGATAATTAGTAAAAAAATCTATAAAGCTGCATTCCTCAAAGCAGCCACAGATGCCGAAAGGAAATGCTGGACTGCTGGGCCAGATATCAGCTTGTCAAGGAATTAATCATCTTATTTAATGGCAAATACCCGGCCATGTGGGCAGCCACACAAAGAGGTGAAGAGTCTGAATGGACAGAGCACTCCTCTCTCATTACCTGTTATTGACACACTTTTGCCAGGCGTGCAGCTACCACGTGCCTCAGTTTCCTCACCAATAAGCTAAACTAGCTCCGTAGTTCATCAGTTTCACGTGTGTCCATGGAAAGCCACTGGTGCACCAGGGCTTCGGACGGGAGAAAAAACGGAAAAAAGTTGTGAATTACACCAATCTGTTACAAAAACACCTCCCGCTTATCAGCAGACGAACCTCTGGATTTGGTGCAAACCTCCCTTCGAGCCTGTAAATAAGCCGTGGGTTGTGAGATCATCTCAGCCTGTAAATTAGCTTCATTACAGCAGAGCAAGAGGGTGGCAGCCGGGAGCAGGGCCCCGCAGCAGGAGTCGCTGCCCGGGGGACACATCCTCGCTCTGCGTTTCATTACCCGCCGATGCCTGAAACGGAGCCCCGCGCTTTGATCTCGGCCCCGTCCGAACATCCTGCACCACAAACAACTCCCAGATGAGGGCTCAGAAACCGCCTGCTGAAAGGAGAGATGCTCCGTGTCGCTTAAACCCATGCAAAACCCCATTGTTTTCCACGTAGTCACCCCAAACTTCCGCAGTCTCGAGAGAGGGGAGGATGAAGCCTTGTAATATTATGAGAAGGGTCTGCTCTGAACAACCCGGTAAGCACCGATTGCTTCTCATAGGGAAGGGACAGCTCGTTCTTTCCCCCCACTCGAGGCTTTCTGAGCAGCCATTGGAAACAAAACTCACCTGCCTTGTTTCAGCTACAGGTTCCCAAACTGTCAGGGAAGCTGATTAAAGAGTATTAAATACTGCCAAGAGGTCTTCTCACTGCCCCTCAAAAGGTGTTTTTGCTGAGACAGTTTAAAATCTTCCTCTTTACCTCTCTGACTTGTGTGAAATCACTGATTTTTCTATCGCATCTGTTGCTGTTGATTAAACACAAGCAAGGCTACAGATATTCGGCATCAGGGTAGGGTACTACTCTTAGCTTCCGTGGGTGAATCCTTAAGTCTACTGCTAATACATCAGGTCACGATCTTATAATTTCAGTGAAATGCTATTACAACAATTATTTTGTTCCCTAGTTTTTTCAGATTTTTTCATGTCTTTCCACAATTCAATGGAAAATAGAAAACTGAAATAAAAGTTTATGCTTTGCTTTTAGCATGCAAACTCTGCTTTGCTTTATCATGAAAATTGGTCCAAAAAAGACTTTTGGGTCGGGTTTTTTTTTTTTTTTCTTTCCAGTTGCCATCTGGTTTTGTCAAAATCAAACTGTTTTCATGAAACATTTAAACATTAATAAAACTGATTTTTTTTTTCCCCAGAAAAATTCCCAAAGCCTCCCTTCATCATTTCAGCACCTCGACTAACTAACTCTGTGTGCAGAAGCAGACAGGTTCAAATATGGCCCATCAGACATCAGCGACTGCACTATTTTGTCAGTGTATGTTAACTGCATTTTGATCTGCGACAAACAGATGGTTCCAGCTCCGGATTCTTGGACTTTCTTTCTGAGTCTGAATGGAGAACAACTCCCCATCATGTCACACATAAATAGAAAAATATCTTTTCAGGCTTCCCATAAAATTTTGGGCTTTCCATATAACATGACATCATGACAATTGGTGTCATTTTCATAGACCAATACAGTAAGTGATATGCTTTTAAATAAGCCTGCATTAATACCAAGAAAAGGTCTAATATGGTGATACTTATCTTTCAAAATAAATGTCATTACAGAGCAGTCACAGTAATTGCCTTAATTTTGTGGAGGGAAAAAAAAGAAATATAAAGGAATGGTGCAAAGCAGTAATCTCATAGTCAATTAAGTAATATTGAGTCCTGAAATATCTTCAGGAAGCAAACTAATTTAGATGAGCTGAAAGTAGTGGTATTTATTTATGATCCAAGGTATAGATTGTATGGTTTTTAACAGCTCAAACCTGGAGAGATGTATCTTCATTTTATGAACAGAGAAACCAAGGCAGGGGGAAAAATCAAAGACAAGTATCAAATTAAAATGTCATAAAACTAATCACATAACTACCATCTTTTAAATTCAGGGGAAGCCCCCCTGTCTCCAACATTTGCACGACTCCTCAGTTACCAGCTTAGGGCTCCAGATAGGTACAAGATAGGCAGTCTCATAGGAAATCAGTATCAGTGCTAGGAACAGAAACACGGAAAACAGAAACCTTCTGAGGTTTCAGACCACAAGATTAGTCAGTGCAGAACTTTAGAAGATAGGCAGGACTGGACAGGCAGACAGAAGACAGAGAATTTGTGCCATCCATGTTTAAACAGAAGTTTCCCGTCTCAACAGCAGCATTTGAAGTACCACCATACCCCTGCAGCCCTCTCCTGTGTATTAAGCAATTTTCCCTCCCTCCCAAATACTTCTTCTCCCCATGAAGCCATTCAGCACACCATTTTATTGACAATCTTCCTGTATTTTGTCTTGAAATTTCCAGAGTGCCATGACATCTTACTGTGCTTTCAAAGCCTAGACCTGTTCAGGATGAAGTGGAATTAGGCCCAACACACAAAACTAATAAATCTTTCATCCCTGAAGAGTTGGTAATGGATAATAAGCCTTCCCCATTGCTGTCTCTTGCATGGGTATGTGTTTGTGTTTGAGCTTCAGCACCTGGACCCACACTCAGGAAAGAGCAGTCCCCACTGGGCATAAAATAAAGCCAAGACAGACAAACCCATTCGCTTACCAACCCCTCCTCTGCGCTGGGTTTACCACAAATACGACTTTTTATGCTGTTCTATTTAAATAAGCTTTGCTTACTATCTTTGTAGTAATGGTCCCTACCCTTGGTGAGTCCCACTGAGTTTGTGCCAGGTGTGAGACATGGCCACGCTGAGCCACACTTCTCAATTAGGGCTTCATTCCTTCCCTTTGTTACTGTTCACTGCTTATTTCGCAGAGGTTGTCCCTCTAGATTGGCCAACATAACATACAACTTGTCACTTCAAAGAATCTCTACGACTTTGAAAAAAAGACTTTCTGAGAGCATCACCTGCACTTATTCATCAGGTGGGTGGAGAAATTTTCCATCCAGCAAAGCAAAGAAGTCTGTGGTTTGAGGCACTCTGCTTGGCATTCTGCTAGCGGGGATAAAACTGCTATTTCCCTGAAGATCAGCGCGAGATGAGAACGCATCACACGCCGCATTACATTGGCAATTCTTGTAATCATCACAGGGATGTTGCTCGATAATGGCAGATTTGTAACGGCGCCTGAAAACGGAAGCACATTCCTAACAAATCTTCTGTCTAGGCTGGAGAATGGCGCAAAACTGCATCACTCGTGGACACCTCTGTGCATCCCCCAACATCTGCTCTCAAATTCGTGCCCATGCCCGCAGCTCCGCTGCTTTGCACGCAGCGCATTCGCCTTTAATTCACCCCTTCCATCCTTCCACAGCACAGATTTATTCGCTGCATTAACTCCTTCCTCCACCCCCAGCATCTCTCCCCCACCACCACCCCCAGCAGCGCCCGGGCTCCGTCCACCCCCC
>NW_009648369.1:4112492-4139076 GCF_000708025.1 Charadrius vociferus
GCCAGTCCATCCCGTCCTGCCTAGAGATGCTGCGTCCCAAACCTCTCCTCGGGTGGTTCAGGGGTTTGGGGGCTCAGCGTCCCTCTCCGAGCCCTGCGGTGGCATCAAGCTTACAGTGCAAGGCAGCAGGTTGCTAGAGCCTCTGGCCTGGGGTTGCTCATGTTGGCATTTCTTCTGCCACCTTGTCCACCGGTAACTCCATGTTATGCTGAGACATATCTGACCTGCAGGACATGGACCTGTTGGAGTGGGTCCAGAGGAGGGCCACGAAGATGCTCAGAGGGCTGGAGCATCTCTCCTATGAGGACAGGATGAGAGAGTTGGGGTTGTTCAGCCTGGAGAAGAGAAGGCTCCGGGGAGACCTTCCAGCAGCCTTCCAGCACCTAAAAGGGGCCTACAGGAAAGCTGGGGAGGGACTCTTTATCAGGGACTATAGTGATAGGATGAGAGGTAATGGTTTTAAACTGGAAGAGGGTAGATTTAGATTAGATATTAGGAAGAAGACACTGTCCCAGGTTGCCCAGAGAAGTTATGGATGCCCCATCCCTGGAGGTGTCCAAGGCCAGACTGGATGGGACTTTGAGCAACCTGGTGTAGAGAGAGGTGTCCCTGCCCATGGCAGGGGTGGGTTGGAACTACATGATCTTTAAAGTCCCTTCCAACCTAAACCATTCTATGATTCTATGTGGGCTTGATCCTGTTTGCAGGGAATTATGAAAACTCCAGTCAATGTCCATCACACTGAGAAGAAGGACCCAAGTATAGTATCTCTGTCATGGTGTTAATACAATGTGCTGATAATGTATATTTACTCTGAATCAAAGCTTCATTATTATTGCATTAATAATAGTGACAGTAGCTGTGAGCTGATGACCGTGGCCACCTTGCTGAATATATGTTGTGAGTTTGATGTGATGCACTGTGATGAAGTTTCCGTATGACGTTGTCGTGGTTGTGTCGCTTTGACTCGCCGTAAGCTGTCTGTAGCAGAAAATCTCAACATAAATTACAGAAAACAATTTCACCAAGGTACTGCAATATGGAAAATAAAGCTCCCAGGAGAACATACCAAACATAAGCAAGTATGTACTCAAAATTAATACATCAAGCATTTCTGAATATTTTTATCTGTTACTAGTATCTCCTAGGTCTCACTTCTGAGAAAGACAAACAAAATTAATTTGCAGGTTTTTTTTTTTAAATGAGCTATAAAATAAGTGGTTTCGTTCTTCATGAACACAATTGCGTCAGTCTTTGCATCATAACTCTATTTTATTATTTTATTATTTTGTCATGGAAGTTAAAACTTTTAGTTTTACTATAGTTATGTTTTAAAAGGCTATTCCATTTTAGGCTATTTTGTCTTTCATCAGTGAGAACAGCATCTTGGCTCGACAGCATAGGTATCGTGAATTAGTAAAGAACAATGAAATCCAAAAGCAACCTGAACAGAACCGCCTGTGTCAAGGGGTGAAGAGGGATTTCAGTAACAATTTTATTCTAGCTTGTTAATCATCGATACTAGATAACTTGACTTGGCTGCAGAACAAAGTAAAATTCTGCAGAGCCACCAGTTATCAGAGGCAGCATGGGACAGAAGGGGGTGGGCGACAGGCCTGGTGCTGGAACGGTGACGGGGTTATTAGCACAAGCTGAAGATGATGATTCCAATAGATATTTTCTGGTCAGAGATGCTGTACCTCACAGGCCTGAATAACAGAAACCAAAGAAGAGAATGAAAAGATAAACTGAAGGGATAAATTTGTTTACAGTCATCTGCAGTTTCTATCATTAATCTCATCTTTTGCTGTACTGAGACAATTCCTACTCATTAGGGGACTTTAGTGGTCTCTCTTACACAGAGTAGCATCATCATGAGACCCACTGATTATTCTGTGAGTGCAGAGGAGACAAAATATGGTTCTAAGGAGGTGGAGGATGAGAAGAGGATGATCAAGAAAAATAACTTAAAAGATCCTAAAGAAAGATAACCCAAGCAAAACATCTTGCATGCTGAAATGAAAACATCGGGCTTCTCCTCCCATGGTAGTACCCTGCCCTTTCCCTTCTCTGTTTGTTTCTTTTGTTTTCTTTTCCCTACCCCCCTTCTCCACTGCTCCTTGTCATTTCCCATCACGTTATCTCTGTCTTTGGAACATCATATCCTTGAGGCAAAAACTTTATCTCCTTACGTAAGTGTAAAACGCTGCATACTTCTTTGGCACTTGGCTGATGCAAGGATGCCAGAACAGCGGAACACGTTTAATATGCCGAAATTTGCATATGAAAATCTCTACCGAGGCAGAATGGGAGATATTATTAATAACAAAGCCTTCCACCCGTAGACATGGCCAATGCCATGAGCTGGGGTGCGCAGGTATTCCAGGACGGGAGCCCCTCTCTGCTGCCTGCTGAGGTACGAAGCCAAGAGACGAATCGCCTCCAGTGCTCAGGTGTGTTGATACATCCCAGCAGCCAAACATCTGCATATCCTGGAGTGGTGGATAAGTCAAGATCTTAATTAAAAGAAACTAGGCGGTTAATTATTTTTTTTCAGTTTGGGAATGTGTGTTTGCCAGTGATTCCCAGCCGCTGCCCCCTGGGTGGGCTGGGAGACTGACTTCCCAGGGAATCTGCTCTTACGCGGCTGCAATTCCTCTCATGTAGGACTGATCTCCTTTCCTCTGTGTGCCCATATCCCTCGCAGCAATAAGCAGCCCGGGTTGCCTTCACTGGAGGGTGCAGCGTGCCTTCATCTCTCTGTGCGGCTCCTTCCCAGCCGCAGCCCAGTCCTCCCAGCCACCTCCATTCAAACCCATCCCAGCTCCAAGTCACTAAAATGCAACGGTGCATGACTATACTGGTCTCTCCCAACGTCGGTGCTGCTGGCAGGCAGCTCTCGAGCCTTTCATCTGGCTCCTTATTAACTTTGCCATGTAGCAGAGTAACAGGACGGAGCGACTGCTCGTCTCGGAGCAGGCTGTGCGCTGTACGACCCGATCTGAATTGCTTTCGCAGCCCATGTGCAATCAGTCCGTTGAATAAACTTTGTTCGAACGGATGCACGGCCTCAGCACAATCGTACAAGAACGTTTTGAATGTGATCTCCTTCTGCATCGCACATAACAAGTCACACTGTTGTCGCACACAAAATCTCTTGAAATGATGCTGGAGGGTGTTTAGCCTTTTTCAGGATAGCCTATTCCCTAATAAAGAGTCTTTTAGAAAATCGCTAATGAGGCTGGAAGCCAACTGATCTGAACAAAACTGCTGTTGAGTTTTGGGGTTTGTGTTTATTCAGAGTTTTTGGGTTGCTCTGCAAATTGGTCAGTTCAAAAGAAGAGCTTTTTGCACAAATGCAGTGATACCATCTTCCCTAGGCAACTTATAAAAATATGTATTATCTGATACATCCCAAAAGAAAGCTTTCTGCTTTTCAGAAGTGTCTGGAGATACTTTTTGCCTCTTGCAGGGGTGGCTTAAGACCACCAGAACTAAAGATGAATCCCCTCAGCCCCAGAGATATGCAGATAGACCTTTTCTCCTACCTTTTCAGGTTACACAGTACTCCTCATGCCAATGCAACACAGCTGCACAATTATTTTCATACAGCTGTCTTGGATGAGAAGTGATTTCATAAGTATCCTGGAAGGTGATGGAGTTCAGTAATTGCCTCCTTAAAATGAAGCCTTGATTGCTTGTTGTAACGCTGCTCTAATTAATGAGGATAGCAAATCCCAGGAAACTGATTTCTCCTTCCTTGCAACAGTGGTTCTAATCTGCTCACGCCGGGGAAACTCTTCTGTCTTTCCCCAGACGTCGCAGCTGAGCTGAGGCAGGTCCCCGTCAGCTCCCTGGATTTACGGCTGTATGTGGCCTCGCGTGTATCCTGGGAAGGTTGGCCAGCGGGAGCGTACGTAACATAGGCAGCAGCATCTTAGGGCTGCTCCTTTAATTTTTCTCCTGAATTGCCTTTGGATATGAATGGTTACAGCTGCAGTTCTGGGTCCTCCTACTTCTTGCCATCAGCCTGCCTTTGTTACTTGATAGTGCTCAAGGGGTTCCCGTGGGCAGCTTCAGCCCTGGGAATATGCGCAGAGGGACAGGTTTGCTGTGCTGATGGCCCAGATCCTTTTCCACGAGGTTTTAGGAGCATCCATTTGATGGGAGCACCACCTCTTTACTCTGCCAGGCACCTTAAACAAAAGGAAAAATTACGTTTCCCCAGTGTGTATTTCCCATATAATTCTGTCTATTCGTTGTGTGTGTTTCACATGTAATTTTCTCTTCCAACAGACTCTTCTTTCCTCTTGGGAACACACTTGTCTGAAGTGATTTTGTCAGGGAAAACTTTGTATTAATGCATATCGTTAATAGCTATTACTAATAAAGTGATTAATATTTACAATATTGATCACAAACCAAGATCCCGCTCTTTTTTCCCTCCCCTTTGCAGGTACGTGTGTAGTGTTGTGAGCAGGTGTGGCCCAAAGAGGTTCCTTTATGTCCTTCTGCCACGCACGAAGAGCCTGAAGAGCCTCTCAGTTTCCTTTGCTAAGGAACCCAGTATGGTTTTATGGCTTCCCATTGTCACCTTAGTGGAAATTGCCATTGTGTTATCCTTTCTCTAGCTATTACGTCTGAATGACTAATTTTCTTTGAAGCTGGTGCCTTCCTGTTTCTCTGGTGCTCTGCCTAAACCCCATCCTTTCTCCTGTGACCAATGCAGGCTTGTCCTTTCCCATTCACCTGGTTCCCATTGGTTTAGGAAATAAGTCTCCCAGGCTGAAGTCCATCACCATCAGCACAGGACCACGTGGTAAAGCCAGACTGTCCAGGATGTCTGCTTCCATTTATGAAAATCTGATTCAGAATTAATGAAACTCAGCGTGCAGCTTTATTTCCCGATGCGTTTGTCATGCAGATTGCTCATTGCTGATGGAGCAATACAAGCTGTTGGCTGGCCCCAGCAGCCCTCTGGTTTGCTGACCCTGTGGCTCAGGCTGTGCTTCTGTGCGCAGGAGAGAGAGAAAAACCCATCTTCGGAGAGCAAAGAGCGGACTGCAAGTGGTATTGCAAACATCCGACTCGTAGGGCATAGTGTAGGGAGCAAAAACCAGAGGATACTGAGAGAGATGAAGGCTTCCTGCTCGGTTTTCAGATTGTTGAAGGTCCACTGAGAAAGTTGAAGAGTACAGTGATATCTTATTCAGTAGCAACACACTGTGTTTCAGGGAGGTTATTTAGTGTCCCAGTTAAAAAGTCCTTTTATTTTTGTTCTTTTCCCCCCCCCCCCTCTTTTTTTTTTTTTTTTTCTTAATTTAATGCATGTTGGTGTTGCTTTTGGTGTAGCAGTGTTGCGTTTTGGCCAAAGTCCACCGCGTTTATCTTGTGGTATAACATAAGGTGAAAAAAAATATTAGTTTTTGCACTGGAAATGAGCACTAGGAAACAATTTAATTGAAGTATTTCTTAAATCTGGAAATGGTTTTGTGCTCACAGACGCCCTGCCAGAATGGGGTAGTTTTGCTTCCTTTCATTTCCAGTGTCCAACCCACTTAATTCGAATTTTCTGAAAGTGGTAGCTGAAAACAATTTTCTGAATCTTTATTCATCTTCCTAAATGCGTTCCCTGGTCGCCACTGTGTGAAGCATATAATAGCTCCCCTTGGGTTTCATACGCTGACTTTATTTTGTCCTAGTATCCCTCTACTGGGGAAACCTTTGCATGCCTTCTTAAGGAAGGCAGTTTTAAGCACCTTCCCCAAGTGGGACAAAGGGCAGTTAGTGAACCTGAAGCTAATGTTCACATAATTTTTAATTAATCCTGTAACCAGTTGGTGGCACTGAGATTTGAAAGCAGACTTCCTGACCTGATAGAGGCTTAGAAAGGTGTTTGGTTTAGTAAAAATGACTAATCTTACAAAACTATAGAAATGCATCAAGGTAAGTGTCTAGGGCTACAGTTTTATGGCTTTGGATACACAGTTTATATATTAGTGATTAAACCCAGTATTTTTTAACATTTGAAGACCTACCACTTTGCCTTCTTTCTTTGTGACTTTATGTAGAACTATATTAACAGCGTAAAATAAATTAAACGCCTAGCTCAAGAGAATAAAGGTTTGAGAGCAATCATCAGAAATACAACCTTAGGTTACATAAAAAGGAAAAAAAGGCCGGGGGGGGGGAAATCCTGTTCCACTGGGTCACCATGAACCAAATGGCCGTGAACTAAAAATAACTTTCCATTGTTCCACAGAATGTGGGTAGAAATTAATAAGCTGTCTGATTCCACTAAAAGTCCGGATGCAGTTTCTCTGCATATATTTAATGTATTTGGAATTGCCCTGACGATTTTATACAGTCACTTAATGCGGTGGGTTTAGATGTGTCCTCCCTGTTCAAAACTGCATTTTTCATTAAGAAAAAAATTACCCTGACAAAATTCATTTCTCTTTAATGAGTCCATTAGGTTAAGTGCAATAAAATCATGGAAATTCCTTTTTCTTTTTCAAAATGGCCAAACGGCATGATAAAGAGGCATGACTAATCCCGTATCCTAAAGGCTTGGAAAGGGAAGAATAGGGTAGGGTGGGGTTCCTCAGCTGGCTTACTGCCTGAAAAGGGGCTGGATAAAGGCAGGATTTAATACAAAAGGTCAGGCTAGAATAATACCTTTCCACTGAAAGGAAGTCGAACTCGGTAAAAATACTTGGGTGATGAAGGGATTTGCTGCTATTCCTGAAGGATGGTGGAGAAGCAACAGATACTTCAGGTTTGAAAGAAGAGCATCACCGGGGTGAGGGGCTATTTGGTGATCGTCAGTCAGTGGGCAGGTTTGGTGTTTTTCTCGCACTCAGCTGCTCGTTAGGAAGGATGCAGCAAGGTTCTGGAGTCCCAGGTGGGTATTTAGGGCTGAATTAGCCCGGCAGTCAGCACGAAGACCCCTGGGATGTAGTAAATGACTGTCAACAGTATATTTTTAACCTCTTACTCGGTGATGGAGAGAAAGAGGGATGTTTACCTAGCAGATGAAATACCATTTAAGTAGGAAATGCTGCGCTCGTCTGGTAAAAGTATACGACAGTCAGATTGGCAAAGCATTAAAACAAAGCGTTGCAGTTTTTCCAGCTTCTTGCTTGCTGTCATTTATATAGAGACAAAGTCCAGGAACATGATCCTGCCCCAGCTGAGACCAGTCTGTCAGAGCTAATATAGTTTGCATCTTCCCTAATTCTCTGTTGCACTCAACATTTTCCCTCTGGAGTTTTCCCTGCCTCTGTGAGGGCTCTGTACAGCCTCAGGCTCTGCTGGTTTATGGCAGCCTGGGGGGAGGAAGACAGTTGCATGTCCTTAATCTTGACACCTCCTGGTCTCTCTGTGCATAGTCCCGCATGCTTGAAGAAGCATCTTGATGTAGAGAGAGGGTAACAGGAGGTAGGATGTCTCTCATCCTCTGTGTGTGTCTGAAAGAAGGCAAAAAAGCATCCGCCTCTTTGCTTCCGAAGTCGGCGCTGCCCTTTCTGTTGCTGATGGTGGCAGTCTTGCTTAAAGTGGCTTCATGTGGGAGGTTCACTTGCAAAGCCTTTAGAAAACGTTGGAGGTCTCACTATGAGAACTGGGAAATCACCAGGCTTCGCTGAGACTGGAAAGGAATATTGCACTGACATGTTGTGTGGCTGTCCCCAGCTATGCCTTCGTGTATTCATGCTGTAAAATTCAGTTTTCCTGAAGTTCTGTGTCATATAGAGGAAACCCCCCCATACACAACATTTTATATTGCATAGGAATTGTTCACTAAGACATGATGTATTTATATTTTCACACATTTAATTGGACAGAAGCATATGCTGAGAAAGAGAGAATCATGCAAGCTCAAGATCTTCCCTACGTGGTTCAAATTTTCACCAAATTCCCCTGATTTTGTATTTTATGTCTCCCAGCCTGTGTGAGAGGCTGCTTCCCTCCCTGCTGTGAGCACAGTGGGATTTCTTCCTTGAGCGGAGCGGGACATGGAAAATGGTCTGTTTTGCGGTGGGGGTTTATGGAGTGCCTCTAGTAAATGAACCTGAGAGCCTCAGAAGAGAGATGATTGCCTGTGGGAAAATCCAAACTTGTTAACTATTACAAAACATTGCTGGGTTTTAACACAGAAGTCATTATTTTGCTCGTGAACATTCAGAAGAATATAATTGTAAATTATATAATTGTAAACATACCAAATGACAGCTAAGGGAGGCAAAGGAGATCAGGACCACTTGGTTTAAGCTTATAATTTGAAGCTGGTGGAATTACTGATGTAATTAGGCAAGTATTTTGGCTCCTGTTTCTGTGGTATTTTACTGGAAGACCCAGAATCAGTGTTGTCTGTGTGTTCAGAGAGTGGTATGTTGCAAAGTCCGCAATTTTGGGGCTCCTCCTCCGAATAATGGTGGGGGCTTGATTGAACACCAGTCTGCTGCATCCATGCAACACCCTTGTATACCACCAATTTGTAACTGGTCTGGTTTTCTAAGCAAGCGCCTCCAAGGGCGAAGCGTTTGCCAGTGGGCAGGTGCCCGTCGTGCTGTCTTTAACATCCATGTCAAATCAGACCTTTCTGAGACTTGTGAAAAATAGCTCTAAAATGTCTTCAAAATAGCAAAGAACTAAGCATTAACAGGCTGAAGGACTGCAGCCCCGCTGGGTGTGCTGGGGACAGGCAAGGGCAGTCACCCACAGGATTTTGTTTGCTGGTGATAATAATTGCAAACCTCAGCAGAGGTTGTGGGTTGGTTTTTTTTTTTGATGTCTAAGAAATAACTCTGGTTCATCTCTCAGAAGAAGCTGCTTCAAGTCCTGATGATATTTTGGAGTGCTTTTGGGAGAACACAAAAAACTTGTTGAACTGTGGAAAAGTTTCCTTGTGTTCCGGTGTGGCTGTATGAGGGCTGTAATCTCGCCCGTCACAAGGTGGCTCTGAGTCTTTCTTTGCCTCTCACATCAGGGGTAGTGTCCCCATCACCCAAAGGGATGCGGCCACCGGATAAGCCTTTTTTTTAAATCCTCCCCCCTGACTTAAGATGTCATTATTTACTGTGCGGTGTTTTTTACTGTGCGGTGTTTTGTGGAGCGCACTGATTTCTATCTCTCTTTTTCATTAATTGCACATGTTACTTCTTCAGCCCGCGACGGCATCCATGCCAGCGCAGAGCAGGTACTACTCCTCTGCAGCTGCATCAGAGCAGGTTTCGTCTTCCAGCGTGCGTGTGGTTCATGGGAACTCTGTCTCTCAGGACAGAGATGAGTCGTGAGGGTTGGGAGGAGGACCAGAGGGCAGAAAGCATCAGCAGTCTTCCCTTCCCCAAGAGGAAGGGGCACCTGAAGCCCCTTTGTCACCAGTTTGTGTGAGGGTGCCCGCTGTCTCCTGATGCTGAGGGGACAGCTCTGGACCGCAGCTGGTGGTTTCTCTCCCTGCAGGGCTGCCGTCACCTGCCGGGCATCGCCCTGGCTCACCGTCACCCCTCGCTCCAGGCAGAGGTGGAGGAGGGATCAGGGACGCTGGTGACAGCCTGGGTCAGGGTCCCTGCTCTGAGCTTTAGGCTGAAGGTCTGGTGGGACTGAAGGAAACCTGGGCAGCGTTGAAGGGGGACTGCACTGCACATGGAGGGCAACTGGGCAAAGGAGAGGAGGGCCATACATCGAGCAACGTGCTCCTGTGCGTGGCAGGGGGAAGCGGAGGCAGCTGTAGAAGGGGGGTCTGCCTTCGCTGGGATGCTGCTGCCTCTGTGTAGCGTGTGGTGGCCCTTGCTGGCGGTGGCCCTTGCTGGTGCTGGCAAGCACCTGCTGTCTCAGCTGCAGATTTACACCCTCCCACCCCCGTAGCTGCAGGTTGGCGATTGCCAATGAATTCTGAGACCGCCAAGACATTAACCAAACTGTAGTTTGAAAAGTCCTTAAACTTTCATGGTTTACTTTACAGGGTATAGGTAGGATGAAAGCTATTCTTTTAGTTGGTCAGATACACTTGGGGGGGAACATAAGGTCCACCCCAACCAGTAAATAAGAATTAAAATAAGCCTTCTCCTGTCTATGCTGCTTTTTTAAGACAGGCTTATCCTATTTGAAAAACAACTTTGATCCCAGACAAATCTTAGGATAAACCACAAATATGTCTGCTTTGGAATAAATCTATGTGGAGTTTCTGGATTTACATTCATAAAGGCTTAGCTAACACTAATTAATTTGGAATAAATTAGCTCAAATTGGAAGAAAGCCACAAATTCTAGCCCAGATTTGTACTGGGGGTTATTTAGCTGTGTCTTTCAGCCTATGCATATATATAGTTACACATACACACACACATATATATTCCATAATGCATTTTTTATTGTCCACCTTCTAGGTTCCAGTGAATGGCCAGCTTATAACATCAGCCAACACCAGAGAAAAAAAACTCCTCAAGGTACCAGTAAGAGTTTTAGAGTTTGTTATTATTATTATCTTTCAAGACACACTTGTTTTAAGAGTGTTCCTTATTTGGTAGTCCTTTTTAAAGATAATTCCGTGTTCCTGTTGTTAGAGCACTTGAAGGATGACTTAGGAACACAAGACTGAGTAACTCTCTGGCACAGTCACACTGTGGTGCGTGTCACTGCCACCACAAGCGGGACGGTCTTGTGGTCCGAGCCCAGAAGTGTGAGTTGGGATCTCCTGTATTTCAGTTCCAGCTCTGACACAGGACATTTCCTTGGGTTTGGGCAAGGGTTTTCTCTTGGGCATCGAGCACTTGTACTGGTGTGGAGGAAAGTGTCTGTGCTTTACAGACATCTCCAAGTGAGGAGCAGCCCCACAGCCTGGGTGGCAAAGCATGTTCCTGGCAGGGGTATCCCACCTTGGAAAAGTTAAGAACCGCTGTGTTAAAACTAGACCATTCAAAATTGCAGGCTTAAGGTTAGCTCTGCGGTTTCATCAAGCCATATGAAAATGGCCTCGGCCACTGCTGTGCCCTTTCAGACTAGTGTAAACTACAGATGCCTTCATTAACAGTAGGCTGTTCCACGGTGGGTTTTGGTTAAGTTCTAACTCTTGATTGCAGCGTTGCTGATTGTAAAGGGGGTAAATGATTTAAGTTTTTTCTCCTTTATCAGAAGAAAATTAGGATTTAGGAATGATGAATGCAAATCTTACTATAAAGCAGGTGCCTGAATTAAAGTGTGAGCTTTCTAGCCTAGCGGATAAGTCAAATTTTGTAGGCCAAAAGTCATAGCATTCATTGGTTTGGAGTTGGCAGTAAAATCTGCTCACAAAGACTTTTGCACCCACTTAAAAGACTCCAGCAACCTACTGTTCTCTCTGAGGACCACCATGTGGTCTCTATGTCAAAACTTACTGCCCTGACTCTTTTTTTCTTCATGATGAAATGTAACAAATACCTGTTTCATTTTTCTGCCATGTGTCTCCTGTATACTGTAGCCTAAGAAGAAGAGGAAAGCCCAGTGCTCAGACAAGGAGGTGCCAAAAGATCTTTCTGTGGAAAAAGACAAACTGCAAGAGGAGGAAGGTAAGAAAAGATCTGGTTCTTCTGTTATCTGATTTATATTACCAAAAAATAACATGGGATGAAATATTTCAAAAGGGAGGTCTTCTCTACTATTCTATCATTCTGTGTTATTGGGAAAATACCCAGTTTGACAGCTGTTTCTGTCACCCGCTCCTTACTATGTGTAACAACGGGGACAGGGACCACGTGCTGTCCTGCCACACTTCTCAGGTCCTTACCGCATTCACAGGGATGGCAAATCGGAGGATGAGGAAGGATGTCTGAAGAGGTCAGAGGTCCACTGGGTAGCAGGGTCCTGTCTTCGTAATCTTCCTCTAACCCTGTGGCCTCTGCCACGGTGATGCACAGCTAAAGCTGTGGTCTTCCCGGGCAGCGTTTTATTGTGCCCGTGACTGTGGCTAGTAAAGGCACTGGGGTAATCATAGAATCATAGAATGGTTTAGGTGGGAAAGGCCCTTGAAGACCATGTAGTCCCACCCCCCCTGCCATAGACAAGGACCCCTCCCACTAGACCAGGTTGCCCAAGGCCAGGTCCAGCCTGGCCTTGAACACCTCCAGGGATGGGGCCTCAACAACCTCTCTGGGCAACCTGTTCCAGTGCCTTACCACCCTTAAAGTTAAAACCTCCTTCCTAATGTTTAGTCTAACCCTGCCCTCTTCCAGTTTAAAGCCATTTCCCCTCGTTCTATCACTACATGACCTAGTAAAAACTTCCCCAGCTCTCCTGTAGGCCCCCTTTTAGGTACTGGAAGGCCGCAATAAGATCTCCCCAGAGCCTGTAACATACAACTAATTTCTAGCACGCCCGTCAACAGAGCCGAGATCTTTAGTTACAAGCAAATCTGCAGAGAAATCTGGCAGAGGAAGCAAGTCGCAGGCAGCTGGAACTTCACTGAGAAATACATTGCATCCCATGAGCCCCTCTCCGCCTCCCCCCACCAAGGGTCATACTGAAAACAACAAATTCGAAGCTTTTCTGGGCTTAAAAGATTATAATGTGATTAGTGTGGTGGTGAGAGCAAGAGAAGCCCTCGCTGCTGTTGGACCGGAGTCCTCCTGAGGGCCCTGCTGCGGGGAGCAGAGTGCCTGCCAGGCTGCCAGAGGAGAAGGGGAAACAGCAGAGGCTTTCTTCAAAGGGATGTTTAGTTTTTTGAATGGATGAGCCAGCTGAACTGTTTCACGCGTTACTCAGGGTCGGTTCGGAGAAAGAAGATGTTTGTCTCAAGCGAAATCCGCGGACTGTGTTTTTTGCTTTATTAACCATTGGTGCCAGTCCCTCCCCTGACTTCTGGGGTCAGGGGGAGCGTGGATGGAGGCAGAACGTGGCCCCATCAGTGCGAATGGAAGCGTGTGGAAATCAGCTGTGTGGCAGAGGGTCTCCACATCGCAGAACAAGTCTTAGGATATGTTCAGGGCGAAAGACAGTCTGTAAACTGAGGCCTCGCTTGACAGTTAAGATTTTCGTTAACTCGTTTCTGCTGTCACATGTACAAGGCTGTTGATAGTCTGTTGTGACATCTCCCCCAAGGGAAAGGAGTGTCACATCAGGCTGACACAAAGGACAGAAGTATATGTGCAGTTATGTGAGTCAGGACACACGACAGACAGGTTTGTGATGAGAATTTCTTATGTAAGGCGTTTCTGCAGACACAGCAAAGGCTGCACACGGGGAGATGCTGCGCGATGCCGCTTTTACAGCCAGCATCAGAAACTACCAGATAGCTGTTTACCTTGGTGGTAAGCAATAAAAGCAGTAAAGGAAGTTTCTTGTTAGCTCAAAAATGAACTTTGCTCTGTGTTGTAGGAGTCTGGCAGACCAAGATCAGCAGCCGAGAAAAGAGACACTTAAGGAAGGAAAGGCTGAAACAAAAAGGTAAATGTGCAGGCTCAGTTTACCCACCCGGTCTGGCCGGGCTTGTCACCCCTTCTCAATTCCCAGCATCTTTCTGTTCGCTTTATTTGTCATTCAGCAACAAAATCTTTGCAGGCACTTAGGCTATTTACTTAGGAAAAGGCAGCTTTGGGAGCTCTTACTTAGGACCTTGCCTTTTACTCCGGGCTTTCATTAAAACACATAGTATTACCCATAGGACTTTGAAAGCAAATGTCTATTAGATCTGAGACCTGCTAAAGGTTTGGTGTAATGTGGATTAGTTACTTTTGTGTGACTTGACAGAAGACGTTTCCTGATAATAGATGTATAAAAACCTGTGTAATTTGCTCAGTTCCAAACAGGTTCTTTAATCCAGGGCTGCCCAGTGTGAAAAGCTATAAAGGGGGGATATTCTCTTGTCCTAATCAGATAAAATGAAACAATGCTTTGTGCTCACTCCACATTTTTCCTCTGGGGATTTCAAAGTGTCTGCCATGCACTTATGCCTATATACATTTCTACTAATTATGTTATTATAATGGCTGTGTGAAAGCAAGTCATGGAATTAAGGCATTTGGAAACTTTTTAATTATCTGTGATAAAATTATTAATATAATACACAAACCTGTAAGTTTAATATATTAGAGTAATTTACAAGCTAAGATGGAAGCTTGGTATTAGGGGACACATCTGGATGAATGTGGGTTTTCGTGCACTGTCGGCAATAAGACTATCTTGAAGTGTTCTCATGCTCTACTTAAATTGGAGACAATACAATGCTCTCCAGCAAAGTAGATGGGTCCACATTCGGCTTTATTCATGTAAGCTGGCCTGTTGGCATCCATGGTGCCAGCTGCATGTGCAGAAGGTTAACCACGCGTGGTTTAACACTAAGCCCATGCAGGCATTAAGTGCTTTGCCGGCCCAGGGCAAGGGAGCTCAGCAGAGTCACAGTTGAAGCAGCAGAAGTCCTTGGTGCAAGTCCTGCAACCTGGGTTGTGCAGGAGGCTCGACCAGGTGATCATGGTGGTCCTGTTTAATATGGACATTTACAGAGCAGTGAAATGTGCTCTTCCAGGAAGAAGCCCTAACCCTGTCAAGTGCTGACTGCTGTTTCCTAGCAGGGAAGAAGCAGCAGCATCATTAGGGCATGTGAAGGTGGGGTCGATGACAGAAATGGTGCCCTCCCCACCAGAGTCACAGGAAAATGGAGTCCTAAAGTGCTTTGGGAGTCCTTAGGAAGAAAATATGTTAGAAATAATTGCCGTTATTTATAATATCCATATGCCTGTCATTGATTTCTCTAGCAGCCTTGAACTACCAACATCCAAGAGATTTGCTTTCTTTTTCCTTGGAGGTCCTGCTGTCCTCTTTCTCTCCCTTTACGGCTCTGGTTCCCCAGCTGGACTCTGGAGGCCCTGAGCCACCCTTGCAGTCTGGGAGGGATGCCCAAAGCCTCTGCGGTGCGGTGTCATCTCCAGTGGGACTCATTGCTGGACTGTGTGGTGCCTTCCTTCTCACATGGCCTTCACATTTGCTGCTTCAGTGTCCCATCACAGGCGCTCTGCTTTACTGTCATTGTATCTGTAAATAATTTCAGTTGGAATATAGCCATTACATCTGATGGGTTTAGATCAGCCTTTGCTCTGTTGTTTCCCCTGTACAAACTTTTCATTGAAATTAAAAATTGTGATGACCCTGTGATAATGTTTATTCCCAAGGAGACCCCAGCAGAGCATCCCTGGGTAGCTCAGCAGCTGAGCCAGCCTTTGACTGGGATGAGAAGGGAGCGGTGTGGCCACTCACAGAGGACAACAGTGGCAGTGGAAAAGGTGCTCTGGTTGCCAAGGCAGAGTGTGGGACCGCACTGAAGGCCTCAGGAGCCATACGGGAAGAATCGGCACTCTCCCAGTCAGAAGAGGATGTTTTCTCCAACGTGGGTGAGTGTTGACACTCAAGCGTTGCAGAGGGAAAGCTTCATGAATTTCTGCGTCCAGCAGAGTACAGTCCCACCAACATTCGCCCTACACACACACAGTGTTGTCCACTCCCTTTGAACCCTGCTAGCTGTAATTTATTTTCCAGCAGTGTGAAAAGAGAGGTCTTTATGGCAGGAATTTCTTCTGTGTTGCAGACTATCTGTTGGGTGCAAGTTGTTTTCTACCCACAGGTATTTATTGTTTGGTTCCTTTTCAAAGGGGCCAAAGCCTTTCCTTCCAAGGAGGCTCACACACGGTCAGAGTTAGGCTTCAGGGTCTATCTGTGTGTTTCAAAACAGCATGAGACAGGGTTTTCCTAAATTAGTTTGCTGTATCTACACAGTTTGCCGTATCTACACAGCTTCCCAGCTGATTCACCCCTTGTTGGTGTCCAAACAAGGTCATTTAGAGCTACTTTGGGTCCCAGTTGTGCTGTTGGGACATTCTCTGTGTAACGTAAGCTGGAGGTGGGTAACTGCATCCTTAAAGCCTCAGACACCTTTAAAGCCAGGCCATTAGGCTAAAGATGAGGAGACACTAATATGAGCTCTCTCACATATTTGATGCCTATTCTTTTCCATGATAGTTTAATTTTTATGGCAAAGTTATGTCTCATGTTGTATTTCTACCGCGGGAGATGCTGTAGATTCTAGAGCAATACCAATAATTAATAACTAGGTGGTAACTGGACCTTTATATCTTCCTTTATGTCTCTCTTCCTGACTTCTTGGTGAGGCAGGAGAGTTATGAGTTAAAAGTTAAAGTGATTAATATTGCTTTTTGGTTGATTTTCAAAAGCATTTGATTTTTATTAGTCTCACTGATTAATTGAGCTTGATGGCTGGATTGATTGGTTTACAAGGCCATATAATGACTCAACTTCAGTAGCAGTAATCCAGTACTCTGGTGATTCAGAAAATGGTTTTAGGTTGCTCTTCCATGAGTTGCTTTCTCTGCTAGGGTCCTTTCTCTGCAAAGTATAGGGTTGGTGGGGGGAGGACGTTAGTACCATTTTTTTACTCTAATGCTTTCAAAAGGCCAAATTTCAAGCTGGTACATGATGACAACTTCTGCCAGCTGTGCATAAAGGGGACATCAGTTCAGATGAGGGAGGAATTTGATTAAGCCCAGAGCAGGGCCATGGTGATGTGACATGCACTTTGAAGGGCTTAGAAGGTGTACGTGGTGACTGGGCTGGGCTCTGTCAGTCCATACAAGATAATTTCTCCATGCTTGATTCTTCTCTGGGAGCAGCAGTGGCTGCAAGCTTGGGATGGAGAGAACATGGAAGGGCTGTAACGAGATTGAGAGTGTCAGGTAGAAACTGCAGTCGCCAGCTGTGAATGTGACATGGCATTTTGGGTTCCTGTTTGTTGCTTTTTAAATGCAGGGACATGGGATATTGCAGAAGTAAAATCCTGTCCTGTGACCTTTGGGACGTTTTCAGAGCTGTCCAGGGAGTTAGGTGAGTGGTTTCTCTTTGGACTTTTCTCCGAATTCTTCTATCGCTTTCCCAGATGCTCGGCTTGAAAGTACTTTCATTGCTTACATATGGGTCTTTTCCCTCGGAGCCACATTCCATTAGTCACTCTTCCTTGTAGAGCTCGCTCGCATCTGCAATCCAGCGCTACCAGCGTTTTAAGGAGTGACATCAGAACGTTTTGTTGAGTGCTTTCCAAACTCGTGTCTCATCTTGGAATAAATAAAAAAAAAAACTTACTGCCTCCCCAGCAAATTCTTTCTCTGTTAGGTTTACTCACACAGAAGATTTCTGTTGTGTTCTGATGACCAACAAATTCAGAGAATTTCAGACCGAGGGAGGGAGCAAACACCCAGGTTGGAGAGCCCCTGTGAGAGGCTGATGAGCCAGCAGCTTTCTCTGCACCACAGAGAGGGATTTTCAGCTTGAGCCTCCCCAAGCGTGGCCTTGAGAAGGATGGGGTATCTTCTGGTTTTGCATTAATCTTGAGCCTTATTTCTGGCTTTCACTTTGCCTCTCTGCAACCATCAGTCCTTCTCACGGCCTGGCTCTGAGCGCTCCTGATTCTTACACTCTCTGCCTACCAGAAACTCAAATTTGTCTGCGGGTCCCACTGGCTGATGAATGCAAAGTGTGGTCCTGAATCTTGAAGAGATGCTATAGGCAAGCATAGATACGTATAGATAGACGTGGAGAAGAGAAGGCTCCAGGGAGACCTTATAGGAGTCTGTCAGTACTTAAAGGGGGACTACGGAAAGCTGGGGAGGGACTCTTTATCAGGGACTGTAGTGATAGGATGAGGGGTAACGGTTTTAAACTGAAAGAGGGTAGACTTAGATTAGATATGAGGAAGAAATTATTTACTCTGAGGGTTGTGAGACACTGGAACAGGTTGCCCAGAGAAGGTGTGGAGGCCCCATCCCTGGAGGTGTTCAAGGCCAGGCTGGATGGGGCTTTGAGCAACCTGGTCTAGTGGGAGGTGTCCCTGCCCATGGCAGGGGGTTGGAACTGGATGATCTTTAAGGTCCCTTCCAACCCAAACCATTCTATGATTCTATGACATCCATGCACAAAACACCATGTGCAGTGTAAGCTAGAATGCTGAAATTCACTTCTAAAGCCAGACATGGTAGTCAATATAATGCATGCCATATTTTATTATCTATTTTCCAACACTGCAGCAGTGGATTGAAGCAGTTCCTAATGTACAAGTACAGGGAGAAATATTTGGTAACATCTGCATTTATGCAGCAAAAAAGCAAGCTGATATAGAGCAAAACTGCATAAACAAAGGAGTTCTTTAGGTAAAAGGAAGACAGGAAAAACAGAGATATGAAAAAAATAATCTGTTGTGTATGAAAGAAATGAAGAAAACAGAAGTCTGTTATGTTCAGGCCTTAGAAAGGGGCTAAGGGGAGTAATTCAGGGAGGCATGTGAATCCTTCTGGTCACTTTAGCTGTTGAAAATAATCATCAGAAAAACTTTAACTCTTCTTTTTCCTACAGCAGGTCGCTCTCATCTGTAATTCATTTGGTAATTATGGATTTCTGTTAGAATGAGCAGAAGCTTTCTCGCTGAAGTGAGTGCAGGAACTACAGCTCCCTTCTTACTTTCCCGAGAGAGAGATGTCGGGAGTTTACATCTCTGAATATTGTTAGTGTAGCCACTCCTGAGTGGGTTGTTTTTAGTAACTTATGTGTACGGTGTCCTCGTCCAGCCTTTGTTAATAAATCCACTGTGATGAGCAGCATAGATTAATGTGGGGTTTAAATTACATAACATCTGGGCACCGTGACATAGCGAGCAGATAAAGGCACGATTAATTGGTTTTAATAATGTGACTATACCTATGTGATTATCTTTTAGGTTTTGGGTTGGGGTTGGTTGTTTGTTTTTTTTTTCCTGTTTTTATTTTAAAAAAGATGCTTTTCCTGTGTGCAGATAACATGAAGAGTAAATCATCTGAGGACAGTCCTTCCAGATGCTGTTGGCACGCCAGCTCGACTTTCCTCCCCCCAGACGACGCATGGCAGGGGCAGGGTACGTCCCTTTGCTCATTTTCTGTTGAAAGCTGAATCTACTAATGCTGCTACCCTTTTCAGTCTGTTTTCTAAGCCTCAAAAAGCAGGGTCCGCTTCCCACCGGGCACAAGGCTCTCGGAGGGAAGGGAGAAATTCAGTTTGGGTCTGGTTTTGGGCAGGTGCCCGAAGCTGCCGCGAGCTGCGTCAGGGCAGCAGGCACCCTGCGTGGGACTCCTGAGAAGGGCGAGAACATGCAATTTATTTATGTTTTTACTTAGAAAGAGACAAAAAAGGGATGCACTAGGTGCAGTCTTGTTCGGTGCATACATACTGCTGCACTAAGTCTAATTAGAGCTTCTGGGCAGCGAGGGCAGCTGTGGGGAGGCTCTCTGAAGGTCTCCATAGCTCGGTGTCCTCTCTCCAGCAGTTGGACACAGCAATTGCTGGCAGATAAGCAGCGGAACAGGGCGAGCACGGGGCGATCCCTCCCCACAGCCAGCAGAGAGTGGGTCAGGGACTTCCTGAGCCAGAGGCAACAATATGGGCTCTGTGCTTAAAAAAAAAAAAAAAAAAACCAAAACCAACAACCAAACCCCACGTGTTAGTAATCATCTCAGATTACTGAATTGGCAAAACGCATTCAAAGTTGGGGTTGGTTTTCGTAACCGAAGCATTGTGTTTCCTGCCTCCCATCACCGGGGGCGAGGGGAAGGTGGAGCTGGGTGGCCCCTGTCCGGGCAGCCCCCGGCCCGGTGGGGGCTCGGTGGGGTGGCCGTGGAAGAGCCGCAGGGAGGACGGAGCACTGCCACAGCATGGGTTTAAGTTTGCCAAAACTTTAAATTTCCTCTGTAATACCCAGAAGCCGGATGCAGAATCCAACTGCAGTGGATTGTGGCAATCAGGATTTCAGTCTTTTTATGACTGGTAATGTTTGGGTTTGTTTTTTTTTTTAACGTTTAAAATCTGCTTGAAAGGCCAGTGTGGGTCCTGAGCGGCTGGAATGATTTGGCATGAACAGTGTGGGTATTAGATGGCCTTTTCTCTTGACCTTTTTGGTCAGGATCGAGTGAAGTATCTATTTATACCCTTGTTGTTGGGAGGCCTTACCCTGCTCTTGCAGGAATGATGTCTGAGGAGCCAAGCGGACCCCTTCTCGCACTAGTTGCTCTGATTGCCTTAACTACAGGAGAACGCAGAGCGGTTGAGTGCATTGAGGAGAAAACAGTGCGGTCGTCCTGCTTCTCTGCCCAGGAGTAACTGAGGCTGTGCAGCGGATGCATCAGCTTCACCAGCAGAGGATTTTATAAATAGCATAGTCTGCTTTAAAAAAAAAAAAAAAGAAACACAAAAAGAAGCCAAGAAAACCCCAGCCCCAAGCATACCCCTCCATCAGTGCTGTGTTTGTTTGCCCCCACATTGCTGCTGGTGAGTCCCCGGCCCTTTGTAGCTCCTGAGCCCAGACTTGCCGGCGCGGGAAGGGGGGAGGCAGCTCTTCGGCACCTTTTCGGCAGCATCTCCTCGCCTGGTGCTCAGCACATGTCACACTTGGTACGCTCTGGAGTTGATCTGCAGTTGCAAAGCCGGGCAGGGCTCCTCTTTTTTTCCGTGCCGCCTCTGTTCCGCGAGCAGAACAAATTCAGCAGCTTGCTCTGTCAAACGTCGGAGCGGAGGCATTTTGATTGAAAGCAGAAATGGAGGGATTTCTGCCTGCCTTACAGCTTGCTTCTTAGTAGTAGCAGGTTTTTTTTTTTTTTCCTTTGAATCATCAGCCCTGATATTGATGCAGAGGGGAGTGTCACGAACATGTATTCCCTGAATTTAGATGAGGTAATGGTTGGCATTTCGGTCTGCGCTGCAGGCAAAATGAGCTCTTTGACAATTAAACAAGGCCTGTTAGCTCTTGCAGGCCTGTGAACTAAAGAAAAAAATAAAAAATGCCATTCATAACCTGAATATGAGCTGGGGTCATTTTATCAAACCCAGATCAGTACATTTAATGAGTCTCTTTGTTCCGCAATGGGCTGGTGCAGAGGAAGGAGCTGGATGCCGGACTCCTGCCTCTGCCCCGGCTCACGGAGCAGCCTTGGCTGGCTCCCCGCGCCCCATCGGCTTCTTTTTTCGTGAAGTACCAGTAATAACAACAGCCTAACTCACAAAAGGCTTGAGGCTTAAGTGTTGTCACAACTGAAAGCACATATACACAGAAGGAGAGAGGGAGTTAGGGAATGGAGCGGTCACTGTGACATAGGACTGTTCAAAAAACTGATAAATCAGGCTGGTTTCAAACCAGCACACTGTTAGGTTGCCATTCGTTAATGATACACGTTACTGGTGGTTAATTCTTAATCATTGTCGCATCTGGAGTGCTGCACCCATTTCTGGGCTCCCCAGAACAAGATGGGCATGGACATACTGCAGTGGGTCCAGCAGAGTCCAGCTGTGTGTAGGAACACCTGATGGGGTGGTTGGCTCTGGTCTGCCCAGTGAGCGGAGAGGCAATGGGCAGAAAGTGAAGTATGGGAAATTCCATGTATATATAAGAAAAAGGTGTTGGTTGTTCTATTTTTTTTTATGGTGAGGGTGGTCAGGCAGCAGAAGAGGTTGCCCAGAGAGGTTGCAGAGTCTCCATCTTTGGAGATATTCAAAACCCCCATGGCTACATCCTTGAGCAACCTGCTGTAGCTGAGCCTGCTGTGAGCCATGGGGTGGGACTAGATGATCTCCAGAGGCCCCTTCCAACCTCAGCGATTCCGTAATCCTCATTCTGTCATTAGTGACTGTCTCTGCATATTCAAACAATTAGTCCCTAGCAATCTAAGCCTTCATTAGCGAGGGGTATCCAGTGTCTCAGAGCTGAAGCCGCGTGGTTAGCACTGATGGCTGCAGCCCCTCCTGAGGGGAGGGGGCTCCAAAGTGGGCAACTTCTTTCATCCTTGGTTTTCCCTGCTCATTGTTTGCATGCTTTTCAGGCCTGCCACGAAAAGAAAACCTCTGGTGCTTCTGGTGTAGTTCACTTTACTTTCGGGCCTGGGAGCTGCTCTGGTTTCACCAGGCACCTTTCTCACATGTTCTGCGCGGTTGTTCTGCATCCACCAGACATCTCCTGCCCGCTCTGCCTCCTGTGCTCTACCCTGATGGCTTTACTGCCTGCACGTGTTTCCCCATACTGCCTTTGCGCAACTATACCGCACGTCTGCCACTGCCCCTTTGGTGACATTGGTGTAATTATGGTTACCTGTTTCACAAAATGCAGTATGGGCTGTGGCTGGTTTTGCTGTTACAAAACGTGTAAACCACAGAGCGTGGCCAGCTGGGCTGGTTTGGAGCAGTCGTCTCTGGTTCCAAAGTGAGCAAACACAGATTTTACGCCACGCGTCTGCTTCCAAGCGCAGTGGGCCCGTGCTCTGGTGACAGCACGGGGCAGTCTCGGAAGATCCACGCTCTGCTTCCGCAAGTGCAGCACGCCTCATGAGCGTGAGGGTCTGCCTTCTTACCTGTGACTTGGCATATGCCCAATAAATCCTTCCTGATTGCCAAGGCAGATTTTCCCTGGAATCTTCAGAAAGCTCCCGTGCCTCATGAATCCCATCCTTCCTTCTGTCCTGGGGTTAAAATGAATTTTAATTCCTTTGTTTCGTGGGAATGAGCAGCTTCGTTGGAATAAAAGAAGTTTTCAGTCTGGGATTTATTGGATATTTTTGCATCTACTGAATTATGCTAGAGGAAGGTGCTAAATGAGGGACTCCTACACCCAGCCATTGGTAGTAATACTTTTGACCTGTAACAACACATCAATGCAAGCTTTAGACTGGAAATTGTCTATCCGTTCGCACTGAATGAATTCCACTTGGTCTACAAATGAGGGCTCAGCAAGGATTTGAGTCAGAACCACGCTCATTACACAGCCACCTGCCCTTTGCAAAGGGACGGGTTTTCTCCAGCAGCCACAGAAGGACCCAGCACCATAGACAACACGCAGTCCACCAAGGATTTTGCCCTGCCAGGTGAAGGTGAACCTCCCTTAGGTTTCTGCCAACCATGCTGGGGGGTAGCATGCCAAAGAGGGATGCTGATAGCATAGCATACAAACTTACAACTCCAAACTAGAAATTTTTTAATCCCTTTCTTGGTGATACAGACTGATTTTTGCTGCAGTACTTTCCAGCTTCATTTTCCAGGCTGGATAATTAAGTTCAGCCTGTGGAGTACTCTGTTCTACTCTCTCTACCACCTGGCATAGGGAACCTGCCGACTGTCCCCTTTGACCAGACCCTACTGCTGGGAGGCCCTGTTTGCCTGTTCCCCGACACCTCCCGGGCAGCTGGAGACCAAAGGTGTCCCGGTGGTCAGCGCTGGGATGGACTTTCTGCCTGCAAAAGTGCTGGCATCCTCCCTGATTTCTGAAGACACCTTCAAAGTGGTGCCCTTCAGGATCTTAAAGTATATCTTCATTACATGGGGTATGTGGAAATCACCTTGGCCCTGATGTGCATGCTGCAACTGGGACATGTTCACTGCTAGCAGGGAATAGAAAAGTACATCTTCGCCTGTATGGAGCTCCTGGGGGACTGATGTGAGTTGCATGCAAGAAACCAGTTGGAAAATGGCATTTAACGGCACTGCTTTTGTAAAAATGAACAGCAGGAATTATTATCAAGATGTTGGTCTGTAGATGCACTTGGGAGAGATCACCTCTGTTAGTGCTAAACCCACCAAGGAAGCAGGAGTACTTGCTGCTGCGTGGCACATTCCTTTTTGTGTTCATGGGTTTCTCCTACTGAAGGAAGTACTGACCAGTTTTAGCCTGTGAGAGAAGTTGTGACTCAAGGAGGACCAGTTGCTGATTTAAAAATACGAGAAATTAAAGTTTAAAGCCATTCCAGGAGATGTCACTGTAGCTGGAAGGGAAACAAGCTGCACAACAGGAGAGGTTTCAAATCAGAGCTCTAGGATGAGTATTTTCCTATCAGATCCAGAAAATTGTAAAAAATCTTATATTGCACTTAATTTTACTCTTGAGTTGTTTTTAAACACCACTGGGGCATAATGCTTTGGGAAGAGTAATTCTGAGATGAGGCAGTGTCACCACTGCTTGGCTGAGCTTCATGCCCACCTGCATGATGAGGGTGAAGCACGAACGCAAGCCAATTGCAGGAATTTAGCCATTAAAACTATTTTCATGCTTAAAAATAAGTATATAAACATACTCTTTAAGAGATCAGAAGTTAAATAAGTGATAGTCGTGGCTTCCAGTGTGCCTATCTTAAGTTACGGTCCGTTCTGCACACCTACAAGAGCATCCATCAGCAGAGCAGCTCGAGAGGGACTGTCATTCCTGAAGTCTGGGTGCTGTTTCACCAGTCCCTGCGTCATGCTGTGTACCTTCCCGGTAGCCAGAATTTGCCTCCTCTCTAGCAGTAGCAGCATGGTTTTGCCTATATTTTTTGCTGCCATGGCACACTTGTGGCATATTAGTGCGGAGGCAGAGCGTGCACGCACGGGCTGTGGAGCTGGGACTTGCTGTGTCCTCACCCTGGTGCACCTTCTGGGCATAGATGTGGGGTGGAGAGAGCAGGTTGGTATTGCCTTCAACCCCAACAGCTAAATCCTCCAGAATTTGGGAGCCAGACGCTCACGTAACCTAATGGGGGAGAAGTAGGAGAAGCTTTTTGATGGTGTAATCCCATGCTACAGCTTATGCAAACTGTTCTGCAGACATCTAAGCCATTCACATATATTTTGCATCTCTCAAATCTAGATGCATTCATTTGCCTAAAACACTTAGACTGGAATTTTGGGGGGAACACATTAGAAAATACTTGTTCCTGTTCCTTTTGAAGAAGGAAAGAAATACTGCCTATGTACAGGGCATGAATTTTAAACTGAGAAACTTGAGCAATGTTTATAATCGTGTTTATAACATTTGGCAGCAAACTGGACAGAGCAACTTTTTGGAAACAGTTTTCTTTTATCATCCCCAGCATGCTTTTGGCTTTGGCCCTGCTTCAACTAGAAGTTTTTCCATCCAGCCTGGGATTTTTTTTTTTATATTTGTTTTTATTTTAAGAGACGTGATCAGCTAAGAGTTATTATTATATGTTGTGTTTTGAAAGTCTTTCTTCCTGTTAGGATAAGACTTAAGATTGTTACATTCAAACCATTAAAGAATAATCAAGTAGTCCTTTCAACATCTTATGCTGATTTATCTGCTTTTTTGCACCTCATTCAGTTTGGGCAAAGAAATTAGACTGGTCTGTTTTGCCTTCTTGCCTGAGGATCATTTGCCAGTGCTTTGTGGAGAGGCAGCTGAGGGCTTGCAGCCAGATTTTTCAAAGGTACCAGATGCTGACACATGCAGAAACTTAAAAGATTTTCAAAAGTTTTTTGCCGAGCCCCCATGAAACGAACAAAATCGATGCAGGGTAGGTGTTATGTATTTCACGCATATTTAGAGTTGCACGTTAAGGATCTTTGGAAATCTATGCTGTGATGGTGCCTTTCTGGCTTACATTCAAGAAAAGAAAATGGAAGAGGAAGATGAAGTCAAGAATGCACTTGGTACTATTTTTTAATAGGAAAGAAAAGCCAATGAGAGCATTAATAAATACGCAAATCCTTTGCTAATATTACTCTTCCATACAAATAATTGCCCTGGGAATGGTGTGTTGCAGTGAGGGGCAGAGCCTGCCGTCTCTGCCAGTGTTTCTGGATATGCCTGAATCCTTCTCCATGAAATTAAAAGAAAACATTCAACAAGCCATGCCATTAGTTTTGTAAAGCTTGTTTTATTGAAGCATAGACTGGAAGGGCTTTTGTTCATGCTTGTGTTTTTCTGCCCTTCTTTAATTTTCCTCCCGTCCTGAAGAGTGCAGTCACTAATTGTGAATTAGCAGTCAGTGTATACTTTTTAAAAATAAGTTTAAGAAGCGTGTGCATACATGCCAGACATCCCATCGGCAAGCAGGAGGATGACAGAAACTCTCTGCAGCGTTTGCATTACTGGTATGAGCCTGGGAAGTAGTATGGATTTGAACATAACTCATTACTATGCTTGTTCTAATAGATGATCCTTCAGCGATTGACCTAGACTCTGACTGGAAGGCTCCCACAGAAGAGTGGGGAAATTGGACAGGCCATGAGGAGCAACAGGCAGGGGACGAGAAGGAGAAGGTGAGGCAGCGGCATTGGTGACTGAGGGAAACCTCCTTCACTGGGGACAGTCTCAGCCAGACTGGTGTGCCCAGTCCAGCCCTAGAGCTGGACTCCTCCGGTCGTGGGGCCTTTCTCATGCTGGCAGGATGCACTTGGTGTGGTCACTCCCCTGACCTGGCTGAGATAGCTGGAGCTGGGGGACACATTTGCAGGATGTGTGAGATGGGATGGGGGAGTTGGCTGGTTCTGGGAGTTCATCATGCAGATGGCATTGCTGTCCTGAGCTGCAAACATCAGGTGTTTGCCACCCAGTATGAACAAACTCTTTCTACTGCCGCTGACCTTCCTGAATACCCGGGGCTAAAAAGAGGTGTAGAGTCCACAGCTGACACCAACCTTCACACCATCCCAGCTGGGATGTATTTATTGAAGTGAGAGGGTTTGCTGATAGTGATACAGTGATAGGTTGGGTGGAGAGGGAGAAGCAGAAAGCTTGCCATTTCTAGAAGCCCGGGGAAAAGTCCCTCTTCAGC